>NC_044033.1:196958465-197258465 GCF_901765095.1 Microcaecilia unicolor | reverse complement strand
CCCCCTTCTTCCTACCCTCTCCCTACCAATCCCCCCCTTCTTCCTACCCTCTTACCTCCCTGAATCCCCCCCTTTCTTAAGATTCTCCTATTACAACTACAGACAGTCAGGGAGATAGAAATACGCCAGTTCGACACAGAGTCCAAACATCAACTATTCACCAGCCGGCTGCGTGCTGCTGGGGTTAGCGTGTTCAGAAATGGGGTCCAACAGTTCTGCCAGTTCTCTCCTTTTATTGATGCAAATGTTTTTATGTCCATTCTCTCCAGTCTCACTAAGTTAATAATTCGCAACCGCCATTGTTGTACAGTGGGTTGTTTATTAGTTATCCACTCCGCAAGGATGCACTGCTTAGCTACAACGACAGTGTGCTGCATGAAAGCCCTCATGCCCTTTGGGGGTTTAGGTGGGAGCAGGAAATATCCAAACAAAAGTCGGGCGTCCATCTGCCACCTCGTCTTTCACAGTCCTGAAACCTGCGTGATCAGTGCAGTCCAAAAATTTCTAATTTGCTTGCATGTCCAAAGCATATGCCTCAGCGTGGCTCCCTCCTCACCACACTTAGGGCACGATTCCCACGGGGACATCCCCATGTGGAATGCTCTCCGAGGACGTACGTAGGCCCGCAATGCAATTTTATACTGTAGTTCCTAGTGTACTGAATAGTTAGAATACTTGCGGATTGACAAAGTGTGTTTTTTCAGCTGATCTGAGGTTACTTCCGACACAAGTTATATTCCCCAAGCTAGCGCCAGCTGGTCGAATCTCACCTCAGGGAGTTCATCCTTTATGTGACGGTGGTAAAATGTCAGTGGGACCTTTACTTGTGCTTCCAAAGTGTAGGCAGTAGATAATTCCACCTGAACATCTTCCGTCAGGTCAGTCCACGGCAGAGTACAGATGAAGTGTAGCAGCTGAATATAATGGAAGTAGTCACTCTTCGGGATGGAGTATTCTCTTTGTAGCTCTGAAAAGGACTTGAGCCCTCCTTCAAGGGTCAGAACATGCAAGAGATACACGATCCCTTTCCTTTTCCAATGTTCAAATGCTGGATAGATACAACCTGGGGGAAATTGCGGGTTCCCAGCGACAGACAGGAACGGAGTCACTTTAGAAGAAAACTGGTGCAATCTGCATATCCATTTCCATGTTGCTTTTGCAGAGGTCATGATTCCCATGACCTTCAAAACATCTGGAATTCTCCCTCCAGACGAATGTAATTACTAAAGTGAGTCTGTGAGAGGATCTGCATGTCTAGCTCTGTATTAGAATAATCAGACCTGGCTCGAAACCAATCATTAATGTGTCTCATCCCACAAGCGGTTGTTATACTCTACTGGAGTGCGCAGCGTCATTAATGAAAGTTGTGCTCCTTTTCCTTTTCAGAGGAAGCGTCGTAGCATTTTATTCTTCTCTCTTCTCTGTGTCTCAAGACCAATGGCAACACTTGGAAAATATATAGCCACTTTGGGACTATAAACATATTATACATCGCTATCCTACCTAGATTCAAGGGAAGAGACTCCCACCCGTGCAATTGTTGTTGTGTACTCTGTAACAACTGATATACATTCTGAATGTGTAAGTGAGTTAAGTTCGCAGGTAGTAACACCCCCAGATATTTTATGCTTCCATCAGCTAGCTTAAATGGGAGCCTGCTCAAGCTCTGCAGGCTTCCCTCTGCCGCCATTGAGAGGGCCCATGATTTACTGTGATTGAATACAAACCCGGCCACATGCTTGTATGCCTCAAAGAGTTCCAGCAGGGGTCCCAGCGAACGGCAGATATTGGCCACTATCACTAAGATATCATCTGCATAGGCTAATATTTTTAAATGGTGGCACCCCCTGTACTGCCGCTGCTTGCTGTAATTGGCGAATTAAACAAGTTATAAGATGCAGTTTATGTTTTGCTTGAATTTACAAGATCTTTTCAAAAATGAAAGAAAACTATAGGAATGGAATGGTGTGTGGACGGAAATGAAAATTGACTGGGGACGGGGGGGTCACATTATATTCCAGTGCACACCTCTTATCTAGGGAAGGGAGTTAATCCTTTGTTTGAATGAAAGATACTACATAATTCCAAGCTGCTATTATCATTCACATCATTTCTGGCAGATTGTCTTATTATAATGGACATGCAAATAACTTCCGTGTTGCAAAACATGGGCCATACGTCAATCTCAATTCCTGGGTCTCCAGGTTTGTCTCAAATCACGTGATCCAGACAGCCAACGGCGCCGGCGTGATTGAATGAAGCTTTATTTGAGTCCTGTGACAATCTTGCATGCGCTCTCTCGCAATCTCTCTGTACCACGGCCCACCTCGCCAACAGCTTCGCCAATCAGAAGACGCCTAGTAGGAGGCCCCTGCGTGGTGAGTGCTCGTTGGCCAGCGAGCGCGAGCCCGCTGCCCAATAACATTCAGCCATCTGGGAAGCAGATGGGAGGGGCGGTCCGGAAAAACCTGCTGGGCAAGGGGAGAGGCCAATCAGCGTGCGAGTCGACCGCCTGGACCATTAGAGAGCGGAGAGGCGGTGACGTATTTGCGGGCATAGTTGGGTTGCGCGGACCCAGGCGTTATAAAAGCTGCGGGAGACCGCACCCGCCCCCACCTCAACTTCTTGTCCGCTGGTTTTCTCGTCTTTGACTCCCGGTTGTGGTGCTGCCATGATCGCCTGGCTCGCGCTACGCCTTCTCCCAGCTGTGGTCGCGGCCCACGCCGTCGTTTATTTCAAGGAAGAGTTCAGCGACAGAGGTACCGGAGGAGGAGGAAGGGGGGCAGCGCTATGGTGAGGGATGGGGGGACTATAGGGAGACTGTGGGGCTACAGCGCTATGGTGACGGATGTGGGGACCGGAGTGTTATAGGGAGACTGGGGGGCTGGGCTACAGAGCTATGGTGAGGGATGGGGCACAGAAGTGTTATAGAGAGACTGGGGGGCTATAGCGCCATGGTGAGGGATGGGGGTGAAACAGGTGGGAAATCAGGAGACGAAAGGCAAATTTTGGTTCCAAACAAGGCAACTTTATTGCTAGCAAGTGAACAGCACCGAGTAGCCTCGGGACACTGTGTGTCATAAATCATCTGACACTTACATTTATACTTCCCTTCTGGGCCTGCGCATTTGGCCCCTTACACGTCACAACTATCATGCGCAGTAAACATTTGTAGTTCTTACAGTACAAAATTGTAGTCCCAGTACGTACACACGTCATAACACTGAAATGATACTGGCAAGAAAAACGAAACTTAGCAGCTTATTCTGTACACACAATACTCCTTTCTAGCACAGGAGATAAGGTGCGGCTCAGGAATGCAGGGGGGGTGTCAGCACCCTCCAAGGTCGCCTATTCAGATGGCGTTGCTACGTGCAAGCTGGTCTTGTATAGGCCTTGCAAACTACTGTTACAAGATATATATCTAATAGCCCTGCATTCTGTCTGCACATTAGTAAACAGCAAACTTGTCTTGTTAGTAAACAGTAAAACTGGATAAGGCACAAATGTCCAGTGCAGTAATAAGGTGTGGCCAAACAGCCAAAAGCAGAGGTAGAGTGCATAAGTAAAAGTCCATCAGTAGGCACAAAACATGAGGTTGTCCTGTTGCTCAGTAGTATTCAGGTAGTACCGGCGTTCCACTCCTTCATTCCCCCCTTTTGATACTTGAACATCCATTCTGGTGGAGAGTATCACCTCCATGAACCCTGAAACGGAAAGAAAGGACAAGGATAGTTAGCGAGGGAGGCAACAAGCGAGCCCTAAGCCCTTGCGCAGCCGTTGGTTGCTTCGCCGGGGTTGAGACGGAGGGCCCCTAGTGGAATCCCCCCCCCTTTGTAGCCGGTCTTTTGCTGGCACAAGGGTGATGGCCCATTGAGTGACTCAAGGGGTTCAAAGTACACGTCAGCCACAAGGTGCTTCATCGTCAGCTTCATCAGACTGGGGAATGGGGGAGTACATCTGGAGAGCCATAAGTTGGGCAGCAGCACGGCGGTCAGCGATGCTTTCCATGGTGGAGCGGAGGCACCTGAAAACTAAGGGAAGAGACAAGGGGATTAATAGGCAGGACAGCAAAAACAGGCCACCCATGACGAGGAGGCCTCGCAGGCTCCCGGAGGTTGGGAGCCAGCTGGTGAGGGAGGAAGTCCAATCCCACGCACTGTTCCAGGTCTGGACGGGGACGTGGGCCAGTTTGACCATCCGGTCAGTTATCTCCCTGATGACATGGCTCTGGTCATCAATCTGTAAGCAGCAATTACTGAGGTTAAACTTGCCACACACCCCGCCCTCCTGGGCTAAGAGGTAGTCAAGGGCCAAGCGATTTTGGTAGACGGCGGTAATGAGCTTAGTGTTTTGTCGAGCTAGGATATTGAGGGCCAGGGCAGAATCGTTAGTGAGGATTTCGAGTACGGCCTGTAGGCGAATAATGCGATTTAGCATGTAGATAGGGGTGCGGTACCCCCATGTACCATCTTCAGCCCACGTGGCCGGTCCATAGTAATGAATGATGCGTTCAGGCGGCCACTCATTGTCTTTCCAGTCTCCAATTTGGACCTTGGGCTTGACGGGTGGGAAAGACCGTCGTCGTCGGGTAGGATTATCAGGCCCCTTTTCCACGTAAAGGGGGATACCCAAAGTTTCGCCGACTTGTATGGGCAGAAGGAAAAAACTAGGTCGGACCGTGCCCAAGAGGCAGGTACCGTACCAGCGGGTCGGGAGCTGTTCATAGGCCCTGCGTCCGCAGATATAGTAGTAGCCCGCCGGGGCTACCCACTTGAGGGAAGCGTTCCCTCCGTAGGTCCATGTCATGTTCAAGGTGGGTTCTGTCCAGATAGGCTCCGGGGCGGGCAGGTTGTCCGTTTGCCACCAGGTCGTCCGGCTGCCATTGTAGTGAAGAACCCCCGTACAAGCAGAGTCTCCCACTGGTACAGAGTAACGCTTCGATGGCGCTCGACTAGCGCAGAGGGTACCTATGATATTTGTTCTCAGGGCCCATTCGTACGGCTTCGGCCGTTGGGGAAAGGTAATGTTAGTGGTGTTGAGTGCATCCCATGTGTGTTGTCGGATCTCTCTCGCTTCCCAGGGCCATTGTTCACCCATGTCGGTGCCTCCACAGACGAAACAGTTGGCAATTCCGAGGGAGAGGGCGATGTTTTCAGCCAAATTGAGGAACATATTTCGGGCTTCTGGGGAAATGGGGAATTTAGTCTCGGTCTGCTCAGCACGAGCAATTTCATCAAATACGTCTTGGTAGCCGACAACAGTAGTCTGGTAGTGCGTAGGAGGCTTCGTTTCGAGACTCTGATATATGGTAATATATGTCAACGGATCCATTCCTCCGCCGTCAATGCCGAGGCCCCACGTTCCTCTCCAGGGCATGTCGTGTCCTCGGATGGGCCAGTCTAGGGACACATAGTTACCAGAACCTCGACGAAATTCACCCAGGCCGGCGCATCCGGCATATCCTCCTCCCGTATAAGCACATACTCGGTCCCAGCCGGAGGCTCGAGTGTCGCCGGCGCATGGGAGCCACACCCATGGGGAGCAGCATCTCATGTCCGGACTGAAGGGGCAGACATACTTGTGGTCCTTAACGTATGCCTCTCGCCAACTCTGGCTACCACACTTGCGAGACCAAGGGTGCTTGTCCATGGCGGCACAGACGTCGAAGGTGAGGGTTGCCACAGTTTGGATGCCACCGACAAGGATACGAGTGGAATTAATGTAATACAGGATGCCATCTCCCTCGACTCCCGGAGGTCCGGCCACATACGCAGGGAGTCCTACGCTGAGGGTGACATTGTAGTATCTTGGTTTGGTAGGGCTGTGGCAGATAGTGAGATTTCCTTGGAGGCATCTGTGGAACTGTTGGAGGCCATTCGGAGTGATGAGGGCACAAGTCGGGAGAAACTGGCAATCGCCTTCCGGGGGCTGCGTCTGGTGAATGAGGGTAGTGACTAGGTGATATCCTTTCTCTATACGGTGGCGCACGAGGCGCAAACATTCAGTACAGTTCTGGCTCAAGGGGTAAGAGCTCGGGACTGAGCAAAGGAGGAGTAGTAGGCTAAGCATCATATATGCGGTGGAAGGTATCCGAGCCTTTGCAGCAAGAAGATGATAAGGCCCACGATTATGGCTGCGATAAAGAGAGAGCCAAAAACGCAGTGGGTCCAGAAACTGAGTTCCTGTTGCTGGGCAGGCATGAATCTGGTGGTTCACGTCTTTCTTAGAGTCAGCCGTAATGGAGCGTCAGGATGTTGGTGCGCAGTCCAACGCTTCAGGGAGCTGCTAGTGGGAGCAGCAGGCTTCAATCGGGTCCAATGTATCCACACTGGGCTTCCTGCAATTTTAACAGCGGTGGAGGTCGTTAGGAGAACAAGGGAGGGCCCCTTCCATTTTGGCTTTAGGCAGTCAGATTCATCCCACTCTTTTACCCATACCTCGTCTCCCACCCTGAACCGGTGCGTCGGATTGGTGAGGACCAAGGGAGCTACTCTTTCAGTGTACTGCTGGATGTCTTGCACTACCTGGTGTAAGGCTCTCATCTGTTTTACTAAGGAACTCTCACCCTGTATCTGCAAGGAGTCGGGAAAGGAGGGCAGTGGTGGTGGCCTAGCGTACATCATCTCGTAAGGAGTAAGGCCTGTAGCCTTGGGGGTACACCTAAGATGCAGCAAGGCCAGTGGAAGCAGGTCGGGCCACTTGGCTTTTGCTTCTTGGCATAGCTTGGCAAGCTGGTTCTTCAGGAATCGGTTAGCCCTCTCTACTACTCCACTGCTTTGGGGTCTCCAGGCACAATGCAACTTCCAATCGAGGCCCAGTCTGGTACTGAGCTGTTGTGTTACTTCACTGGCGAAGGCGGGGCCGTTGTCAGAATTTATTTGCTTGGGGAGGCCGTATCTGGGTAGGATTTGATGAAGCAGTAGGGAGGTAACTTCTTTAGCCATTTCCGTTCTAGTGGGCTGGGCTTCAATCCATCCGGTGTAGGTACACACGGCGACGATGATAGCTTTGTAACCGCGCGCCGGGGGCATGTGTGTGAAGTCAATCTGGCACACGTGGAAAGGGCTGGTGCCTCGGAGAACATGTCCTGGCATAGGGCCGGGCCCCGTTCGAGGGTTGTTCCGGGCACAAGTCGCGCATCGGCTGGAAGCGTTTTTGGTCCACAGGGATAGTTTGTTGATGTAGTAGGTCTTCTCAAGTAAGCGCCCCAGGGCGTCCCTTCCCAGGTGGGTGCGGTCGTGAGCCTCCTTGGCCACCGTCCAGGCCAAGGCTTCGGGTATCCATATGCGCCCATCCTGTAGTATCCACCAGCCATTGCGTGACTGTAGACCCTCTTGTTGGGCCCATTCCGTTTCTTGGGGGGTGTAAATAGGGGTCTCCGTAGGGAGCTGGACGACGAGTACGGGGTCAGGAGGGTGAGAGGAGTAGGGGAGCTGACTTGCCCTTTTTGCAGCGTCGTCTGCCCGCTGATTTCCCCGGGCGATAGGGTCCGTTCTTCCAGTGTGGGCCCTGCAGTGCATCACAGCCACCTTCTTCGGCTTCCATACCGACTCGAGTAATTGGCAGATTTCAGCGGCATTTGCAAGTCCTTTCCCTTCAGCTGTCAGAAATCCCCTCTCCTTGTACAAGGCTCCGTGCACCTGGAGGGTGAGGAAAGCGTATTTGGAGTCGGTGTAAATGTTGACAACTTTCCCTTCAGCCCACAGGAGGGCTCTGGTGAGGGCGATTAGCTCCGCTTTCTGGGCTGATGTTCCGGGTGTCAGAGCCATGGCCTCGATCACATGGTCCTCAGACACCACCGCATAGCCAGCTCTTCGAATTCCCTCTATCACCTGGCTGCTTCCATCGGTAAAAAGGGTGATGCCCCCTTGCCAGGGTTGATCCTTCAGGTCAGGTCTGCTCGAGTGCACAGTGGCCATGACCTCTTCACAGTCGTGGAGTGGTGGTTCAGGGGCCGGAAGGAGGGTGGCAGGATTGAGGTTGGTCGTGTCCAAGATCCGCACCTCCGGATTTTCGCACAGGAGGGCTTGGTATTTGACCAATCGGGAGTTGGTCATCCATCTGGGTCCGTGGCTCTCGAGTAGGCCTCGGATGGTGTGGGGTGTGGTCACAAAAAGTGTTTGACCAAACGTGAGTTTATTGGCCTCGTGTATCAGGAGACAGGCCGCTGCAATGCTTCGGAGACAGCCCGGCCATCCTCGTGCCACGTTGTCCATGCTCTTGGAGAGGTATGCTACAGGGCGTTGCCAGGTGCCGACCAGTTGGGTGAGAACTCCAAGTGCCAATCCCTTCTTTTCGTCGATGAACAAGTAGAACGGCTTAGTCACATCTGGCAGTCCGAGCGCTGGTGGGGCCACAAGGGCCTCCTTGAGGTCCTGAAGGGCTTTCAGTTCGTGTTTCTCCCACTGGAGATTTTGGCCCTCGAGTTCAGGTCCTTTCAGTTTGGCGTACAAACTGTGGGTCAGGATGGCAAAATTGATAATCCAAATGCGGCAATATCCAGCGGCTCCGAGGAGTGCCCGTAGTTCCTTCTTATTTGCAGGAGTGGGTTGGTTGCGGATGGCTTGGGTTCGGGGGATACCGAGCCGTCGGGTTCCTTCTCGGAGGCGAAACCCCAGATACTCGACTTCGATCTCGCATATCTGCGCCTTCTTGCGACTGGCCCGGTACCCCTGGGCTTCCAGGGTTTTCAAGAGGTAAAGGGTGGCTTCTGCACAGTCCGTGTACGTCTCACGGGCCACCAACAGGTCATCCACGTATTGGACGACCGGCCCGTACTCGTCTTGGTACGTTTTCAGGTCCTGGGCAAGCTGGTCACCAAAGAGGGTGGGGGAGTTCTTGAACCCCTGGGGAAGCCGGGTCCATGTATATTGCTGCTTGGTTCCCGTCTGTAAGTCTTCCCACGTGAAGGCAAACAACTTTTGGCTGTCAACAGCAAGAGGGATGGAGAAGAAGGCGTCCTTCAAATCAATGACACTGTACCACTTGGTCTGAGAGGGCACTTGGGCTAGGATGGAGTATGGGTTCGGTACGAGGGCAACTATGTCGGCTACCTGGTTGTTGACTTTCCTCAGGTCCTGGACGGGTCTGTACTCGGATGTTCCTGGCTTCTTAACGGGCAACAATGGGGTGTTCCATGCGGATCTGATTGGCTTAAGGACTCCCTGTTGAAGGAGTTTCTGTAGATGTATGTGCATACTATGCCGGGCTGCATAGGGGATGTGGTATTGTCCTTGGTTAACAACTTGAGCATTCGGTTTGAGCTCAATCCAGATGGGGATAGCGTTTACGGCCAGTCCGCCGGGGTTCAATTCCGCCCATACATCAGGCACTTCATCCATTATGGCCCGCCTCTGCTGGGCGAAAGGGGTATTCTGGTCGTAACGGCAGTCGCCGGGTCCCACAGTTGGGGGAGCGTGTAGTCTCCATTCTTCTCTTACTGGACAGATAAGTGTTACTGGCCGATCTTCAAAGCGAGCTTCCACTTCACCCGTAGTCTTGAACTTCAGGGTGGCCTGGAGCTTACAGAGTAGGTCTCGACCAATCAAGGGGACCGGGCATCCAGGGATGTGTATGAACTGATGGGACACCATCGTCCCTCCGATCTGGACTTGGCGCTCTTTGAGGAGGGGGGCCGCAAGGGATTTCCCGGAGGCTCCCACAATTGGTATAGTTTCTTTCGTGGCTGGGGCTATGGCAGTGGTGATAACAGATCGCTGGGCCCCTGTGTCTAGTAAGGCCTTCATAGATTCTGTCCCCACCCGAATTTCCACCAGAGGGTCAGTGGGGACTTTGCCCTCCCGGTTTCTTCATGCTGTGCCGTCTCGGGTAGCGTCCACAGCCATCTGCCATTCCCTCCGGTCATCCCGTCCTCTCTCTCTTCGGCCCCTTCCACGGCCTCGCCTAGGGGCCCCCGTGCGGTCGCCGGTCTCCTCCTCTCTCTGCCGGTCCCATGATTCCTCTTCTCTCGGGTTGTCCCGTATCTCCTCTGGACAATCAGCCCACCAGTGTCCTTCTTGTCGGCAATTTGCACACTGGTTACGCCCTATGGGGGACCGCGTTCCTCTTGTTCTCCTGCCCCTCCCCTTTGGTCTAGACCTCATTCGTTCTTCCAGCACCGTGGCCAACACATCTGCCTTCTCCCGCATCCGTCTGGTCGATTCCTTCCGGGCCTCCACCTTCTCCTCCTGGTCTCGATATCCGAATACACGATCAGCTATAGCTTTCAGTTGGCTTAGGCTCATCCCTTCGAACCCCTCCGTTCTCTGTAGCTTTCTTCGTATATCCGGTGCTGACTGGCTAACAAAACTCATAACCACGGTTGGGAGGTTCTTAGGGTCCTCGGGATTTATCGGGCTGTGCCTCCTAAATGCTTCCATAAGTCGTTCAAGGAAGTCCCCTGGACTCTCCTCCTTTTGTTGGACTACACTGTGGATTTTTCCCATGTTGGTAACCTTCTGCTTCCCCTTCTTTAAGGCGGCCAGGTACGCCTGTTGGTATCGGCGGATAAAGGTTTGGCCTTCGGCGGTTCGGTAATCCCACGTGGGGGCAGCGATGGGTGCCTCCGTTTCTAGTAGGTTCTGTAAATTGGCATGGGCCGGATTCGCATCCCGAATGGCTTGCTCCATATTTTGTTGTAAAAGGCGGCGTTCTTCAGAGGTCAGGATGTGGGCGCTCAACTGCCTAAGGTCTGCCCACGTTGGATTATAACTGTATATAATACCTTCCACCAGCTCTATCAGCTGCTCGGGTTTCTGGTCGTAGGACGGCCCATGGAATTTCCAGTTATACAAATCGGCGCTTGAGAAGGGAACGTGGCTATAGACGGTTGATTCGATGGGCTGGCCCCCCCCTTCCGCCGGGTTAGGGGTATAGGTGGTGGACTGTCGAACTGGGAATAAGTGGGAGGTTCCCTCTTTTCGGCTGGACGGAAGGGCCTGTTGCGGACTCGATTGGGGGAACCGAGTAATGTTCTTCACAACCCGTTTACTCTTCCGTGTGGTTGCGGGGCCAGGTGACTCAGGTGAGGCTGGGCGGGACGTCTCCCCGGCATCCGACTCTGACCCGGAAGTCCCGGCATCAGCGGGGCCTTCTGCTAGGCCCGTAAGGTCAGGGTACATAGGAGCATAGGGCGGCGGCGCGATGTCGTCTTCGTATGCTTCCGCCGTAGCAAGTATCGGGGCTTTTGGAAGCTTCTTCTCGGCCAAACCCTGAACTGTCCCTGCGGTTTTCTTTGGGGGTTTTTTCCTAGAAAGTGTGTTGGTAGTACTGGGCGTAGTTCCTGCTTTCACCCTGGTAGCAGGGGGCGTGGTCTCAGTGGCTTCAGTGCTAGGGGCGGTAGGCCGTATGGGGGCGGTCCCTGCGGCCTTCGGGACGGCAGCGGTTGCCGAGCTTTGGAGAGCGAAGGCGTGGGTCGGCAGGGTTCTAAGTTTGGTTTTCCGGCCTTTTCTCTGCTTTACCAACATAAGGGCGGCCTTTTCTACCTTCCGTTGGGCCCAGGCCGGCGGATCCCGGACTACATCCAACCACGCTTCTATGTATGGAATGTCCTCTGGACAGCCTGGGTTCCCCTCAATTATAACAATATTCATGACCGCCGCCACTTTCTCATACTCGAATGACCCTTCCGGGGGCCATCCAGCAATTCCTAGCCCTGGCCACATAAATTGACATCTCTGTATCATCCCGGCCCTGCTACATTTATCTAGGTCGAACACTTCGCTGAAGTGTTCCGTCATTAAATCTAACGGTGAAGACCCACCCCCGCCCATCCTAACCTGAGTGCCAAAGGACAGGTGACGGACAAAGGGGGAAAAGGGAGGTGGAGGAGTAAGGGGTCTCGTTCCACCAGACACAGAAGGGTCAACACTCGGCCCTGACCAGGACGCGGTCGCCCGGCCTGGAACTGCAAGCCCACTCACACACTTTCATACGCCACAAGAAACCCCCCCTCGTTCGTTCGCCGCTCGGTTTCGTCGCCGGAGCCTAGTGAGTTTCGGGACCTAGTCGGATACCAATAGTCCGTATTAGTCACTGGCTAAAAGAGGGTGATCACGCCTCTTCTTCGGTCCTTACTGGGCCGGTCACTACGTAGAGTATACTCGCCTGTCCGCCGGGGTCGCAGGCCGCGCCGTCGTGCGCTTCTCCCTGAAATGGAAAAAGGTGCCTTGTTGGAACCACACAGCCCCCTCTACAGTCAGGCGGAGTGGATCGGCCCTCCTCCGGGAGATGGACGCTGAAATCAGCGGTGGCCACTCACCACCTCCTCGGGTGGGAATCGATGACCCGATCCGACTGCAGTGGGGGAGGGGAAGAATATAATCCGATTCCCCTTTCTACTTCTGTCCCATCTGGGTCGCCAATGAAACAGGTGGGAAATCAGGAGACGAAAGGCAAATTTTGGTTCCAAACAAGGCAACTTTATTGCTAGCAAGTGAACAGCACCGAGTAGCCTCGGGACACTGTGTGTCATAAATCATCTGACACTTACATTTATACTTCCCTTCTGGGCCTGCGCATTTGGCCCCTTACACGTCACAACTATCATGCGCAGTAAACATTTGTAGTTCTTACAGTACAAAATTGTAGTCCCAGTACGTACACACGTCATAACACTGAAATGATACTGGCAAGAAAAACGAAACTTAGCAGCTTATTCTGTACACACAATACTCCTTTCTAGCACAGGAGATAAGGTGCGGCTCAGGAATGCAGGGGGGGTGTCAGCACCCTCCAAGGTCGCCTATTCAGATGGCGTTGCTACGTGCAAGCTGGTCTTGTATAGGCCTTGCAAACTACTGTTACAAGATATATATCTAATAGCCCTGCATTCTGTCTGCACATTAGTAAACAGCAAACTTGTCTTGTTAGTAAACAGTAAAACTGGATAAGGCACAAATGTCCAGTGCAGTAATAAGGTGTGGCCAAACAGCCAAAAGCAGAGGTAGAGTGCATAAGTAAAAGTCCATCAGTAGGCACAAAACATGAGGTTGTCCTGTTGCTCAGTAGTATTCAGGTAGTACCGGCGTTCCACTCCTTCAGGGGGACCGGAGTGTAATAGGGGGACTGTGGGGCTACAACGCTATGGTGACGGGTGGGGGGACCAGAGTGTAATAGGGGGACTGTGGGGCTACAGCGCTATGGTGAGGGATGGGGGGGGGGGAGCAGAGTGTAATAGGGAGACTGGGGCTATGGTGGGACCGGAGTGTTATAGGGAGACTGGGGCTATGGCACTATGGTGAGGGATGGGGGGACCAGAGTGTTATAAGGAGACTGTGGGGTTACGGCACTATGGTTGAGGGATGGGGGGGGGGGGACCAGAGTTATAGGGAGACTGGGGTTACAGCGCTATAGTGAAGGATGGGGTGTATTATAGGGAGACTGGGGCTACAGTGCTATGGTGAGGGATGGAGTGTGTTATAGGGAGACTGGGGGGCTACAGCACTGTGGTGAGGGATGGGGTGTGTTATAGGGAGACTGGGGGGCTACAGCGCTGTGGTGAGGGATGGGGAGATTGTGGGTACAGTACTATAGTAAGTGATGGAAAGAGCAGTGATAGGGAACACTATGGAGGAATGTGAACTGTTATAGGCAGTGGTGTGCTGGAGCGGGCTCGAGAGCCGTTAAGTTTTTAAAAATTTGGGAGCCGGTTGTTAAAGTAGGCCTCCCCATGGCTACTTTAACAACTGACTCCCAAAATGTGGGCTTGGGCCCCCTCCTGAATTAACTTTTACTTTGGCAGTGATGCTGACCCCACCAGCCAAGTAAATAGACTGCTGCTCCTTGTTTCTGACTCTGAGCATCAGGCTGGGACTTTTCACACAAGCGCAAGAAGGTTCCATCATGCTGCTCAGAGCCAGAAACAAGCAGCAGAGAATGGTGGCAGTCCATTTATTGGCTGGTGGGGCTCGGCAAAGGTATGCCTAGCTATGCCCGGAGAGAGAGCCCGTTACTAGCACACCCCTGGTTATAGGGAATGCAGATTATAGGTGTAGCACAGGCGGGAAGGGGAGCAAGTTTGGGGGGCAGGGGGTGTGAAGCTCATGAATATAGTGATCTGGTGAGGGATGGTGAAATCTTAAACAGGGCTGGGGTGTTGCTCTCGAGGACCTTGGTTGCTGGGTTCTCAAAAGTAAATAGCAAGAAGTGGCATGCAGAGCACTATTCACTCAAATTCCCCTGACTTTAGTGACTGGGAAGTAAGTGCACTGTCAGTGTGATAAGCTGTTAAACCATATTTTGCACTAGGCAGGCTTAGATTGCCATTTGGGAATCATATTCAATCAGTTGTATGTCAGGTTCAGCTGATAACTGTAGTACTGATTAGACTTCTGTTTCTTACATAACTAACTTTTCCAGTCAGGGTGGCTAAACCTTTGCCACAGGTTACTCTGATTGCCTTAAGGGCTGTGGCTTGGCAGTGGTGTGGAGTGTGTAGCTAAAGTGGTGCTGGAAATCAGGGAAGTCTTTGTTCATAAACTGGACTCATCACTTGCATTTTTGCAGATGGTTGGACCCAGCGCTGGGTGGAGTCTAAACACAAGTCTGACTATGGGAAATTTGTGCTGAGCGCTGGCAAGTTCTATGGTGATGTAGAAAAGAGTAAAGGTGAGCTGATTGACACCAACAAACTTCTAGAATCAGAGCAAAACAGATTGTCTTCAGTTTTTGCTTTGCCTTTTCTTCTGTGTTTTGTTTGCATTTTTGCTTTTAGGATTTTGTTTTTTATTGGTTTTTTATTTTTGATCCTCAACCTATTAAGTTGAAGTGGTTCTGATTTGGGCCAGACCATACCCTGTTGGCACAGTTGGCTCAAGAGACTGGTGCCCTGAGCCAGTTCTTACGTTGACACTTCTTTCCCATATGAGATCCAGTATCTTTCTCAAATCTTTCTCTCCCCCCCCCCCCCCCCCCCCCATTAACATTGTCTTTACTCCTAGAGGTTGCTGGCAAATGGAAGCAATTCATACATGCCACCTGTGACCAGCCTCGCCAGAAATAGGAAGATGCAGCAGAGGGAAGGTTCTGGAGCTGGCTGTAGGCAGCATCTATGAATTGGAGCTGCCAGTAGAAGATAGCCCCTGGGGATTTTGAGAAGGGGGGGGGGAGGTGAGATTCCAGACCACAGGGTCCTAGAGGGAGTAGTGACTTTAGTGCCTGTTATTACCAGTGCTTTATCTTGGCCATAGATTATGTTCTTGTCAGCTTGGCCCACAGTAGGAGCCAATTTTTAGATCTGGTGCCTGGGACTTCTCAGCCCAGGGTTGTAGTGGGAAGAGCCCATTTAGTGTTCTCTTCAGGTTAATGCTTGCCCTGTCAGTAGCACAGTAAGGAAAATCAACAAGTTAGTGCTCCATGATTATCCTGCAATCCTAAGCTTACAGCATCCAGGCTTATTCAGTACTGAAATACCTTTTGCAGTCTTGCCCTGAAGGGTTTCTTCCTGAGCTGACAGGTTATTTAGCCTGGGAAAGTAGAACAATGACTAGTTCTGTGCTGGGCTGCATGTTCCCTTCTGACCACCTAAGATGTATCTGCATCTCACCTCATATAAAATCCACATTTTCTTTCATAGGTCTTCAGACAAGTCAGGGTGCTCATTTCTATGCCCAGTCGGCAAGATTTGAGCCGTTCAGTAACAAGGACAAAACTCTGGTCATCCAGTTCACCGTGAAACATGAGCAGAACATAGACTGTGGAGGAGGCTATATCAAGCTCTTCCCTTCCAACCTGGATCAGTCTGACATGCATGGAGAATCAGAGTACAACATTATGTTTGGTAAGAGCCCCTTTCCCAGGTGTATCCTCTTTTCTTCCTTTTCCTGCTAGGCTATTGTACAGAGCTCAGTATGCTTAGTTTGTAGCTGTCCTTAAATAGCTGACATGAATTACAGCTTCAACAGTCGCAATTTTGCTGTGTTCACCCTGCAGTATTTGTGGTTAGTGATACTTAACCAGTTAATAGGAGATGGTCATACAGCCCTAAAAACACACAAGAACCAAATGCTACAATCAAACCATCAAACAAACCCAACAGTAGAGATGACAAAAGTACTAGATACTTTTGACAATCTTCATATGGCTCGACATGGCTGCTTCGGCTTACAAGGCGTGCATCAGGAGTCTAAAATATAAATGTTTTCAGAAATAAACATGAACACGATATAGATAACGCCCCTATTTGAAGATTACACAGGATATATAAAAAAATTAAAACTTACTTTGAGTACATTAATATCCTACAAAACAGAAGACCCCTGTTTTTTCTCTATCATGCATGTGCCAAAAGTGCCTGTATATACAACCAACATACAAATGAAAGGGAATGGGACCGCATTTCTGTGGTTTTTCCAACTACATTCAAAGCAGTTTAAATAGTAAATACAAGTACTTATTTGTACCTGGGACAATGGAGGGTTAAGTGACTTGTCCGGAGTCACAAGGAGCTGTAGTGAGAATTGAACCCAGTTCCCCAGGATCAGAGTCCGCTGCACTAACCACTAGGCTACTCCTCCAATACTAACATATTAAAAAGGTGTTAATACAAATGTTAAACATTGCTATGAAAAAGGAAGAAAAAAACCAAAATGGGAACTAATCTTACTGTAATTGCATACATAATTGGCACAAAACTAATGGATTTATAGATATGAGCTGCCATCAAATGTACAAAAATTATAAGCATGGTGTCTACATTGAACCAGAAATATATCTAATCCAATAGTGATTTTACACAAGAATAGCCATACGGGGTCAGACCAATTGTCCATCTAGCCCAGCTTCCTGCAGTGGCTACAGTACCTGGCAGAAACCCAAATAGCAATATTCCATGCTACCAATCAAGGACAAGCAGTGGCTTACTACTAATCATTTCTGTAGCGATACTAGATGTACGCAGCGCTGTACACTGGACATGAAGAGATGGTTCCTGCTAGACAGAGCTTCCCCATGTCTCCAATAGTATACTATGGACTTTTCCTCCAGGAACTTCTCCAAACCTTTTTTAAACCCAGATACGCTAACCACTGTTACCATATCCTCCAGCAAAATTCTAGAGCTTAACTTTAAAGCAAGTCATAAAGAGGACATTAAATCAGATAGCACGTCAGTAAATCCTGTGTATCCACATCTAATTGTAGGTGATATAAACAGGAACACTCCCAAATATGAAAGCATAAACAGTGCATCTTTTCTATTTGCTGAGAGCACATCAGCAGAATGTCCTCCTAAAAGTGGATTGTCATAACCCCCTGAAGAATACTTTCCATGTGCCTTCAGGTTGCTCACTGATTTCTTGCTTTCACAGGCCCTGACATTTGTGGTCCTCCAACCAAGAAAGTGCATGTGATATTCAATTATAAGGGGAAGAATGTGCAGATTAACAAGGACATCAGGTGTAAGGTGAGGGGGGCAGTCAATGTACCACTGGGAAGGTTCCAGCTCTGTTATTTTGGAACCAGGAAATGGAGAGTATGATATCCTGTCTGGTATCCTTCTATCCTCAGGATGATGTACACACCCACTTGTACACGCTCATAGTTCGACCAGACAACACATACGAGGTGAAGATCGACAACAGTAAAGTGGAGTCAGGCAGCCTGGAGGATGACTGGGATTTCCTGCCCCCCAAGAAAATCAAAGATCCTGAAGCCAAGAAGCCAGAGGATTGGGATGATCGGGCCAAGATTGATGATCCAGAGGACACAAAGCCAGAGGTCAGTTTCAGCTTTCTGGCTGATAGGATAGGAAAGAACCATAGATGAAGGCAGAAAAACCAGTTGGACATCCAGCTTCCCAGTTATTCTGGTGTACACTAAAGATCGCCCAGTTGCCAGCTATAGATGCAGTATATTGCTCAGCTATTCTTCCTCACTGGTTCTGTCTTGGGTGGATGGTTTAAGTATGGACCTTAATGTGTCAACATTCAGCCCCCTGCCATGTGGCACTGTTCACTTTCAAATTCACTGTCCTGTGCAGGTTAGTGTGGGACAATTGGGAGACTGAAGAGTTTCTGAATAGTCAGAGGGCACTTGGAAATACTCAGGAGAAAAATGTATTCAGGTTCTAAATGTCTGATTTTAGGATTGGGACAAGCCTGAGCACATTCCTGATCCAGATGCTGTGAAACCAGAGGACTGGGATGAAGAAATGGATGGAGAGTGGGAACCTCCCATGATTCAGAACCCAGAATATAAGGTGAGACTTCAAATGACTGGTCTGACAGTGGGATTGAATATGCAGCTTTTGCTTTGTTTCCCCTGCCATTGTCCTATGTTTTAATCTACCCATGTATTAGTGTTACCTTTGGCTTGCAGCTGGACTTGGCTGTTTCAATTTCTTTAAAGCTACTTCCTGTTCTAGTGATGCTTTGTGAATTGGGTTTGTATGACTTTTTGTAACCTCATTCTTCTCTTCCCAGGGTGAATGGAAACCCCGTCAGATTGACAACCCTGATTACAAAGGGAAATGGGTGCACCCTGAAATTGATAACCCGGATTACACCCCCGATTCCAACCTGTACAAGTATGATGACCATGGAGTTATAGGCCTGGATCTCTGGCAGGTAGGACATTAAGGGCTTCTACTTTACCCATTGCTCAGATCCCTCCTTGCACAGCTACTTTCCAAAATTGCAAACAAGAGCTAGACCAGAATTGGGAGAAGCTGAAGCAGGGTTTTGACCTGTGTTCACTGTAATTTCAGGTGAAGCATGGCACAATATTTGACAACTTCCTGATCACAGATGATGAGAAATATGCAGAGGAGCATGGCAATGAGACTTGGGGAGCCATGAAGGTATAGAAAGTGGTCTTGTAATAGCATGATTATTTACACTTCTAATAGGGGCTTAGGAGTGAGGTTCTCTCCTGTTGTATGCACTGCCCTCTCTGCCACGGAGGAACTTGAAAGAACTGGGCTGGTGCTGTCCTGATACTTTCAAAACCCCCTTCAGGCTGTCCACTTCTTTACTGGGTGATTCTGGATACCAAACTGGATGCTAAGGCCCCTTTCCTTCTGTGAAGAATGAAACTTTCTAGACCCGTACATCCTGCTACTCAATTTAATGCAAAATATAGCTAATCAGGTACATAGTAATTTATATAATATGAAAGGTTTATATCTGAGACTAGAACTGCATCTGCAGAGACGAAATATTTTTTTCACTCAGCTGTAGAATTTGTTGCTGGAGGATGTGGTAACAGCTGTTAGCGTATCTGGGTTTAAAAATGTTCCTGTAGGAAAAGTCCATAGTCTGCTATTGAGGGGAAGGCACTGCTTGCCCTAGGTTTGGTAGCATGGACTGTTGCTACTTGGGGGTTTCTGCCACAGGTACTTAAGACCTGGATTGGCCACTGTTGGAAACTGGATACTAGGCTAGATTTGAACATTGGTCTGACCCAGTATGGTTATGTTCTAGGATGCTGAAAAGAAAATGAAAGAGCAACAGGATGAGGAGGAAAGGAAAAAGCAGGAGGAAGAAGACAAGAAGAGGAAAGAGGAGGGTGGGGATGATGAAGCCGAGGCGGAAGAAGATGATGAAGAAGAGGAAAAAGAGGAAGAGGGGGATGAGGACGAGGAGGAAGATGAGAAGACTATTAAAGATGAGCTCTAAAGTGTGAGGGGAATGCAGCTATAACAGCATTGCAAATTTGGGGGAAGAGAACAATGTCTCTATGAGACTTAAAGTATATTTTTTACTGTCCTTTTTGTTTTAACCCCTTTTCTAAAGAAATGAGGCCTGCAGTGATTGGCTGCCTGCCTGCCTGCCATGCCAATACATACCGGCAGCAAGACCATTCAGTGACAAAGGGGTGCTTTCCAGAAACACTGCATTTTCCTGTATTACTTCCCCCTATTTTCCAGTCATGCTAGATACTTTTCCTGTTACCCAAGATTTGGTGCTGTTCCCCTCCCCCTTCAGTGCATCTTGCTCTTTTCAGGGCTTGAGCAGTGAGGGAAACTGCTTCCCAGTATTTAGAACAGGTGCACTGAAGGGGAGAGTCAGTATTGTGCATAGTGTTAATGGTTCTGAAGCCAAAGGTTGAGGACAGGTGCTAATACTGATGTGGGTTAATGTTGCCAACTTAAGATAACTTGCATCTCCTTGGAACCAGAAGCGCTCAGCAGTGTAAGTAATCCTGTTTCCTATGTATTGACTCCACTCTAGCTGGGTGGAGTATTCTTTAGTGCCATTACTGGGGTAAACACTGTTACTTGCAGACTGGAAGAGTAATTTATTCCACATGGAGCAGACTCTTGTGTAACTAGACCCTGTGCTGTCCAAAATGGAGCCCACCATTCTGTGAAAATTGGGAACCGAATGTTCAAGCAGGGGTCTTGCCGTATTGATCCAAACACTTCTGAATGTATGAATGGTGAAAATTTCTATTAAATTAAGTTGTCTACTTTCTGTGGCATGGATTGTGTGGGTCTGTGCTAAGTGGAAGGCTTAATTTTAGAAGCATGCTGCTGTACAGTACACTGCTAATCCTCAACCTAAGGCCCCAGTGCTTTTTCCTTTTCCTTAGCCCTCTAGACTGATGGCTTATGCACTTCCACCAGTAGATTGAGACTGAACTGTCTTCAGCATGAACATGTAATGCTTGTGCAGTCCTGAAGTCAGTTCACTGGCTTCCTGTTGCCGCATACAGTTCAAACTCCTCTTATTGACCTATAAGTGCATTCACTCTGCAGCTCCTCAGTACCTCTCCACTCTCATCTCTCCCTACATTCCTCCCTGGGAACTCTGTTCACTGGGTAAATCTCTTTTCTCCGAGGACAAGCAGGCTGCTTGTTCTCACGACTGGGGTCGACGTCCACAGCAGCCCCCACCAACCGGAACAAAACTTTCGGGCGGTCCCGCACGCAGGGCACGCCCACTGCGTGGCAGTCTTCCCGCCCGTGCGCGACCGTTCCCGCTCTCTTTTCTTTTCCGTGCTGGAGAGAGCCGTGTTCGTCTGTCAGCCCCGGAAACCGGATCGCGCTTTTGACGCAAGTGTTTTTCTTCTTCGTTGTTTTCTTCGTTGGTTTCTCTGTTTTATTTTGTTTCAAAAAAAAAAAAGAGAACTTAGTTTCCCCCTCGTACTTTTAGCGGGGGGCGTCTCGTTGCGGCCTTGTGGCCGCGCGGTCGATTTATTTTTCGACTTTGACTTCGCCAACGTGATTTTTCCGTCGATGTCTTCGAAGGTCCCGAGTGGATTTAAGAAGTGTGGTCGTTGCGGCCGGCATATCTCGCAGACCGACACGCACGCTTGGTGCCTCCAGTGCCTCGGGCCGGAGCACGATACCAAGACGTGCACCTTGTGTCTCGGTTTACGGAAACGGACACAGGTGGCGAGGCAAGTTCTGCGGGACCGTCTTTTTGGAACTTGCGCAGGCCCCTCGACGTCGACTGCATCGGTGTCGATGGCCGGATCTTCGGTACCGATGTCCATGAAATCGGCACCGACCCCAGGAGCACAGGTCCCGTTGGCCCGCCGGTCTTCTGGAGATGGCAGGGGTGAGCAGCCGCGTGGGCAATTGGCCCCGGTCACTCCCTCTACCCAGGGCCCTCGGGACCGAACCCTGTCGGACCCAAGGGGGATCTACCTTCTTCTCTTCGGTACCGCCGAGCGCCGATGATGGGCACCGAAAAAAGACAAAAAAGCACTGTCGGTCGCCCACGGCGCATGTGGCCACCGGCTCCAGAGATGATTCGACGCCAAGGAAGCGGCAGCGCCGGGAGGAGCGTTCCCCCTCGATGGTAGAGGTATTGTTACGTCAGGGCACCAGCACTTCGGTGCCGTCTCCTGGACCCGAACAGCTTCCGGCACAGACACCTCTACCGCCCCCCTCGCCTTTCCCGACAGCAGGCCTGGACGAGTGCCTCCGAGCCATCCTTCCGGGGATCCTGGAAGGGCTGATGCGCCAGACTGTGCCGGCGCTGGGGGTGCTCTAGCCCGGTGCCGAGGCCTTCGACGCCGCTTGCGGTGCCGGTCTCGACCGCCACGCAGGTGGAGTCCCCGTCGATGGAGGGAGCTTCATCCCCGCCGGCGCGGGAGTCCACCGCTCAACGACGCCACCGAGGACTCGGTGCCTCGAAGTCGAGCCGGGCCCGGTTGAGGTCTGAGCTACAGGAGCTCATGTCCGACACCGAGGAAGAGGCCTCGTGGGGGGAGGAGGAGGACCCCAGATATTTCTCCTCAGAGGAGTCTGTGGGCCTTCCCTCCGACCCCACTCCTTCACCAGAGAGGAAGCTCTCGCCACCTGAGAGCCTCTCTTTTGCCTCCTTCGTCAGGGACATGTCTATTTGCATTCCCTTCCCCGTGGTCTCTGTGGATGAGCCGAGGGCCGAGATGCTCGAGGTCCTCGACTATCCATCACCACCTAGAGAGTCCTCCACGGTACCGTTGCACAATGTCCTCAAACAGACACTGCTTCGGAACTGGTTGAGATCTTTATCTAATCCCACCATCCCCAAGAAAGCTGAGTCCCAATACAGGATCCACTCAGACCCAAAGTTAATGCGGCCTCAATTGCCTCATAACTCGGCGGTCGTGGACTCTGCTCTCAAGAGGGCATGAAGTTCGAGGGATACGCCTCGGCGCCCCCGGGGCGGGAGTCTCGCACTCTGGACTCGTTTGGGAGGAAGGCCTACCAATCTTCAATGCTCATGACCCGCATCCAGTCCTACCAGCTCTACACGAGCATACACATGCGGAATAATGTGAAGCAACTGGCGGACCTGGTCGACAAGCTCCCCCCGGAGCAGTCCAGGCCTTTTCAGGAGGTGGTCAGGCAGCTGAAGGCGTGCAGAAAGTTCCTGTCCAGGGGTATATATGACACCTGTGATGTGGCATCTCGTGCTGTGGCCCAAGGTATAGTGATGCGCAGGCTCTCATGGCTGCGTGCCTCTGACCTGGACAACCGCACCCAGCAGCGGCTTGCCGATGTTCCTTGCCGGGGGGGATAATATTTTTGGTGAGAAGGTCGAGCAGTTGGTGGACCAACTACATCAGCGGGAGACCGCCCTCGACAAGCTCTCCCGGGCGCCTTCAGCATCCACCTCAGCAGGTGGACGTTTTTCCCGGACCAGGCAGGCTGCGCCCTACGCCTACAACAAGCGTAGGTACACCCAGCCAGCCCGAAGGCCTCAGGTACAGGGACAGTCCCAGCGCGCTCGCCTACAACAAGCGTAGGTACACCCAGCCGGCCCGAAGGCCTCAGGTACAGGGACAGTCCCAGCGCGCTCGTTCCCGTCAACAGCGTGCGCCTAAGCAGCCCCCGGCGCCTCCACAGCAAAAACCGGGGACGGGTTTTTGACTGGATCCATGGGAACATAGCCGCCATCAAAGTGTCCGTGCCGGACGATCTGCCAGTGGGGGGGAGGTTAAAACTTTTTCACCAAAGGTGGCCTCTAATAATCTCCGACCAGTGGGTTCTCCAAATAGTGCGGTGTGGATACGCCCTGAATTTGGCCTCCCCTCCACCAAATTGTCCTCCGGGAGCCCAATCCTTCAGCTCCCAACACAAGCATGTACTTGCAGAGGAACTCTCCGCCCTTCTCAGCGCCAATGCGGTCAAGCCCATGCCACCCGGGCAGGAAGGCCAGGTATTCTATTCCAGGTACTTCCTTGTGGAAAAGAAAACGGGGGATGCGCCCCATCCTAGACCTGAGAGGCCTGAACAAATATCTAGTCAAAGAGAAGTTCAGGATGCTTTCCTTGGGCACCCTTCTACCAATGATTCAGAAAAACGATTGGCTATGTTCCCTGGATTTAAAGGACGCATACACTCACATCCCGATACTGCCAGCTCACAGACAGTATCTCAGATTCCGCCTGGGGCCACGGCACTTTCAGTATTGTGTGCTGCCCTTTGGGCTCGCCTCTGCCCCATGGGTGTTCACGAAGTGCCTCGTGGTGGTCGCGGCGTATCTAAGCAAGCTGGGAGTGCACGTGTTCCCATATCTCGACGATTGGCTGGTCAAGAACACCTCGGAAGCAGGAGCTCTCCGGTCCATGCAGTGCACTATTCACCTCCTGGAGCTGCTGGGGTTTGTGATAAACTACCCAAAGTCCCATCTCCAGCCAGTCCAATCTCTGGAATTCATAGCTCAGGCCTTTCTTCCCGAAGCGAGGGCCCACAACCTCCTGTCCCTCGCTTCCCAGACCAGAGCGTCTCAGCAGGTCACAGCTCGGCAGATGTTGAGACTCCTAGGCCATATGGCCTCCACAGTTCATGTGACTCCCATGGCTCGTCTTCACATGAGATCTGCTCAATGGGACCCTAGCTTCCCAGTGGTGCCAGGCCACCAGAATCTAGAAGATGTCATCCGCCTCTCCATCAGTTGCCGCACTTCACTGCACTGGTGGACCATTCGGACCAATTTGACCCTGGGACGCCCAATCCAAATTCCACAGCCCACGAAAGTGCTGACGACGGATGCATCTTGCCTGGGGTGGGGAGCTCATGTCGATGGGCTTCACACCCAGGGACTGTGGTCTCTCCAGGAAAAAGATATGGAACGCACTGAAGGCTTTCAGCGATCGGCTGTCCTGTCAAATTATCCAAATTCGGACAGACAATCAGGTTGCAATGTATTACATCAACAAGCAGGGGGGGCACTGGATCTCGCCCTCTGTGTCAGGAAGCCGTCGGGATGTGGCGTTGGGCCTGCCAGTTCGGCATGCTTCTCCAAGCCACATACCTGGCAGGTGTAAACAACAGTCTGGCCGACAGACTGAGCAGAGTCATGCAACCGCACGAGTGGTCGCTCCATTCCAGAGTGGTACGCAAGATCTTCCGAGAGTGGGGCACTCCCTCGGTGGACCTTTTCGCCTCTAGGAAGGATTCCACTAAAAAGAGTTACTTTTTCAAGTGAAGGAGGTTTGTCGTTTGATGTGAGAGCAAGGCCCTAGAACCTCGTTCTTGTCCTGCACAGAACCTGCTTGAATACCTTCTGCACTTATCAGAGTCTGGCCTCAAGACCAACTCAGTAAGGAATCACCTTAGTGCGATTAGTGCTTACCATCTTCGTGTAGAGGGTAAAGCCATCTCTGGAGAGCCTTTAGTCGTTCGAGTCATGAGAGGCTTGCTTTTGTCAAAGCCCCCTGTCAAGCCTCCTGCAGTGTCATGGAATCTCAACGTTGTCCTCACCCAGCTGATGAAACCTCCTTTTGAGCCACTGAATTCATGCCATCTGAAGTACTTGACCTGGAAGGTCATTTTCTTGGTGGCAGTTACTTCAGCTCGTAGGGTCAGTGAGCTTCAAGCCCTGGTAGCTCATGCTCCGTATACTAAATTTCATCATAACAGAGTAGTGCTCCGCACTCACCCTAAGTCCCTGCCAAAGGTGGTGTCGGAGTTCCATCTTGACCAGTCAATTGTCTTGCCAACATTCTTTCCCAGACCGCATACCCGCCCTGCTCAACGTCAGTTGCACACATTGGACTGCAAGCAAGCGTTGGCCTTCTATTTGGAGCAGACACAGCCCCACAGACAGTCCGCCCAATTGTTTGTTTCTTTCGACCCCAATAGGAAAGGGGTCGCTGTTGGGAAACGCACCATCTCCAATTGGCTAGCAGATTGCATTTCCTTCACTTACGCCCAGGCTGGGCTAACTCTTGAGGGTCATGTCACGGCTCATAGTGTCAGAGCCATGGCAGCGTCGGTGGCCCACTTGAAGTCAGCCACTATTGAAGAGATTTGCAAGGCTGCGACGTGGCCATCTGTCCACACATTCACATCACATTACTGCCTCCAGCAGGATACCCGACGCGGCAGTTGGTGCTGCAGAATCTGTTTGGGGTTTAAATCCAACTCCACCCTCCAGGACCCTAATTTATTCTGGTCAGGCTGCACTCAGTTCTTCGTAGGTCAATTTCTGTTATGCCCTCGCCGTTGCGAAGTTCAATTGACCTGGGTTCTTGTTTTGAGTGAGCCTGAGAGCTAGGGATACCCCAGTCATGAGAACAAGCAGCCCGCTTGTCCTCGGAGAAAGCGAATGATACATACCTGTAGCAGGTGTTCTCCGAGGACAGCAGGCTGATTTTTCTCACCTACCCTCCCTCCTCCCCTTTGGAGTTGCGTTTTTACTCATTTTTTGCTTGTCATTCAACTGAGTGGGAACGGTCGCGCACGGGCGGGAAGACGGCTGCGCATGCGTGGTGGGCGGGTCCGTGCGGGACCGCCCGCAAAGTTTTGTTCCGGGTTGGTGGGGGCTGCCGTGAACGTCAACCCTGCTGTCCTCGGAGAACACCTGCTACAGGTATGTATCATTCGCTATCTGCACCCTTCTCTTCCAATGCTAACTCCAGCCTCTATTCCTTTTATCTTGCTGCACCTTATGCCTGGAATAGACTTCCTGAGCCAGTACGTCAAGCTCCATCTCTGGCTGTCTTCAAATCTAAGCTAAAAGCCCATCTTTTTGATGCTTTTAACTCACAACCTTTGTTCATCACCCTTTATGTTATCGTTCTCACTTTAATATTCTCTTATCTTTTGTGTCCCTGCTTGACAGAGCTTACAATCTCGTCATGTCCAAGTGTACAGTGCTGCGTACGTCTAGTAGTGTTATAGAAATAAGTAGCAGTTAGTAGTATGAGTCCCCCAGCAGCTGCTGTTCTGGATCCATGAGTTAAGCCTTGCAGGGGAATATAGAAAACTTAAGTGAGACATCTCTGGGTCTTTGGTTCTAAGGGGTTCCCTTTCCACTACCACCCTCCTGCGAAGGGCCATGCTGAACCTTTGTGTGAGGTCAGAGGGTTGTGTTGTTAGGGTCCCTAGCTTACAGGGCACCCTGAGTAAATGACGGCTTAACAGCAAAAGAAAGCTAATTATAGAACTCCTTTCAGTTCTCTTGGTGCTTGTTTCTGAGGAGCATCAATGTGAGTACAGAGGTTGAGTTGCTAGGTACTGTGACGTGTGTATAGCCTTCACTGCTGTAAAGCTTGTGGGCCCTAGTGTGAGTGACGGGGGTGCTGTTGACTGGTGTGCTTGAGGAGAGGGATGTTGTGGGAGTGCTGGAGTCATGATGCAGTGTGTCAGCCATAGCAAATGAGCCTGGAGGAGAGGAATGCGCTCCAGTGATGGCTCTGACTTGGCTGGGAAGAGTTGCCATTGTGGCTCTGGTGCAGCTGTATATCCTGCTTGGTTAATCACTGTTTTTCTAACAGCAGATGGATTCTAAACATTTCCCATTTTATGTTCTGTTTTCATTTAAGCTAAAGACATGCTCCTAAAACTCAGATACTAAAATAGAGAGCAGACTCTCAGCCAGTCTAGAGCTACTAAAGGAAAGCAAATTAACATGTGAGTCCTGTTTCCAAAGCAGTACTGCTGCAGCTGGGCCCTTGCATCCTGGCTGCTTGTACTTCACAGAGGATGAGCACAGCAGCACCTTGCACTTCTACCCAAGAAGCTGTCTGTCTCCTGGTCCAATTAATGAGGGGTTCTGACCATGTAAGCTGATACTCTACCAGTTGTTGCTTTTTCTGCTGCCTGAGCTTGGTTTAACTGTTCATCTTTAAGGGGCAGTCATGGAAATGCTCCAGCTGATGTGTACTCCCAACAAGCCCTCCTCCCATCCAGTTGATGTAGGTGTTGCTGCGCCTCCCCCAAACTGTGGTCTGACATGAGCCTTGTGTTTACCAGGACTGAGCCTCAAAGTACTCCCAGCCACTGCCCACAGTTTGTCCAAAGTTAAGATATTTAAAAACCCTTTTCTCTACTGGCTCAAAAGAAGCCCTTACTGTGCCCAAGAGAAGACATTAAAATCCCACGGTGCTACTGTGGTGGTGATAAGGAGGTCTGATTGGCATCATACCTCTGAAGAAGCCAATCTCATGCCACCTACCAATGTTGCCACCTGCACCTTAGAGAACATCTAGGCTAGGCTCCTGTTAAAACTAGTCTGCATGGAATACCAAACCTGCTGCTGATCCTGACAACATCCTTAAGCTACCCCTGCATGCCAAAATAAATGCTTCCTTGACATTTAACAGGGTAGAAATCACCTTACCAGAAAGGCCTTTTTTCCCCTCAGCCAAGCTGCAATACAAAACTAAGCAAGATCTTCCATCCTGATAGGGCCTTGAACCAGCAGGAGCCTTAACAGCCAGGATTTGGGACCTATGGTCCCAAATGCAGAATTGAACACTTGACTAATGTGAGGCAGCTTGAATGACAATGCTAAGTTCATTATCTTTGTTTAGTTTCAATGATTGTTTGAAGCATTTGGATTAGGCATCACTTATTTTCGATGTATGCCTATACAAATGTTGGTTTGACTACACACATTTTTTCTCATACCAGTGCAGTAAGATGATTGCTGATGTAACTTAATTGGCAGTTTAACATGAAAAACTAAACGTTGCTGTTTAATGTTAAGTAAAATATCCACTTTATAACTATTCTTTAGACACTATTTAGAGGAGTCATTTTGGGGTGATTATTTTTTGTAATTCACCAGAAACAACTTTAAAGCTCAGATTTTTCCCTTGGACGAACTGAACTATATTAAGTCTAAGTTTCTTTATTCCAAGATTTTGCAAAATACAAAAAAGAAACAGTAATGTAGAAGCGTAAACTGCACTTTATTAGGAAGGTTTCTGGGTTTGAATCCCACAACCTAGCAAAGGGGCGGGGCTTCATTAAACAGCTCCTCCTTAGCACGCGACTCATTCGGGGCAGATTCAATCGAGCGTTCCTCCTGGGCGGAAATGACGTACACCGCAGCGGCTTGCTAAGATGGCGGCGGCGTGAATTGCATGTTGGACTCGGGTGTCAGTGGTTAAAAAAAAAAAAGCGGCGTCCGTTAACGGCTACCTGCTGTCGTCCACCCCCCCCCCCCCGTTCGCTCACTGAGTGTCTGCTGCTTCCGACATAATGTGGATCACCCTAAAGACCTTACAGCAGCAAACGTTCCGCGTGGAGATGGAGCCCTACGAGACGGTGAGTCGGGATCGTTTAATGCTCTCCGCTGTTGCGTTATTACTCTCTGTAGGGACCCGAGCGCAGGTGGTGCACGAGTGTGGATAGCGAATAAAACCAGAAGTGCTGAGCATGGTGGGTAGGGGTGCTGCTTGCTAACCTTATTTCCCACACTCTGCGCCGTTGCTCCCCCTTTTCCGGGCTCGTTATAGGCAGCGGCACATGGACAAATCTCCATTCTCCCACTAAACCTTGTGTTCACCAGGCCAGGAGGAGGAAGAGTCCTGTGACGTCATCAGGCTGCGCCCTGTTCTCCCGGATTTGTGTGACTGAGTGAGCATGCGCAGCTGAAACTCGTTCTTCTCTTTCTGTACGGTCCGTGGGCGGCTCTTTCTTCTTTCCATCAAAGCACTGGACTACTTTGTAGTAGACGGTCCGAGCTGTGTGTTTCTCTTCCCTTTCGCGGCGGTGGTGGTGGTCGTCGTCGCGCTGGTCACTATGACGGACAGGAAGAGTAGCCATAGAACGTGCGCGCGTGGCCACGATTGGGGATCCCCGCGCGCCCCAGGTAGTGAAAGAGGCTCTGGCCGCGTGGAGCAGCCAGACCTCCTGCGCCTGAGATCCCGCTATTTACACGGCTGCTCTGCAGAAGCCACGCCGGGGACTTCGTCTCCTGCAGAGACCGGTGACCCCTGGAGTTCTGCGAGCACTGTAGATTACTGTACTGCTGGAGATCGGAAAATGGCGTCTCTAGGGAAACTCTCTGATCTTAATTTTCTAGCATCAAAAGCCATGACGTACCCACAACTTACCCAGAAAGTAGTAAAACGGTTATCCTTATTTCCCAAGGATGAGCAGTATCTACAAAATAAGCTACTACGCAGCATTTTAGATTTGCCCAAGGAACCGGTTACCCTACCAATACACAAGCTCCTGTTAGATCTACAAGCTAAAATTTGGCAAACACCAATGTCTAGTCCACCTGTAACTAAAAGGCTAGAAACCAAATACAGAGTACAGTCGACCCCTGGATATGACAAACCCCAACTGCCTCACAAGTCTCTTTTTGTAGACCAACTACTCAATTTCATGTACATTGGCTGTAACACACCTCCAGACAGAAATCTGAAAACCCTGGACTTGGTGGGAAAGAGAGTTTTCCAGGGTGCAATGCTCAACTCTCGCATTTCAGCCCACCAGTACCAGTTACTGTGCTATTTCTACTCAGCTTTGGAAAAAGCACAGTCTCTTATTAGCTCATTAAGCACCCAACATCGTCTGTCTTTGATCTTTCAACATATGGAGGAGTGCTTTAAGCATCTGGTTTGTTCAGTTTTTGATGCGTTCGATACATCCTCTAGAACAGCGGCTGTGGCAATTGGTGCCCGTAGGATGGCCTGGTTACGATCCTCTGGACTAAGTGAATACGTCCAGGGACATTTTGCTAATGCCCCTTGTACTGGAAAAGAACTTTTCGAAAGGGTTGACGAAATTCTAGATGAAATTAAAAAAAAACATGCCGCTCTTGAGGCACTGTCAGATCCGCCAGACCAGTCATCCACAGCATGGAGGTCCCAAACACCTCGTTATAGGAGGTCTTTCTACTCTCAAAAACGTTACCAGCCATATTAGTGGTCAGTTAAGAGGCATATTTTCAAAGCACTTAGCCAACAAAGTTCCATAGAAACCTATGGAACTTTGGAAGGCTAAGTGCTTTGAAAATATGCCTCTTAGTATCCAGACCAAAAAAGACAGGCTAATGGAGTAAGGAACTGAAAAACAGACCTACTTTTTGACTCTACATGTTTTGGTGGTGGGAAGATCAGTTTTTCCAGAGTGCTCCAGTGTTATGACCATCTAGTGGCTATCTCTTGCCCTTCCATTCTACTACATGACATTAGACAACATTTTTCCCAATCAGAGTTTCTCATAGGTAACCTTGCAGGCATATATATATTTTTTATTATTTAAGCAAAATTGTACAAGAAACATCTTGTTTAGGAAAGTGCATGCTTTACAGAAATTTGCAAATGGTGATAAGCAAAATAAAATACTATTTAACTTATTCAAAAGGAAAAATTACACTCAAGTCCATAATTAATGGATCCAAGATTTTGGGGTAAAAAAAGGAGACAAATTATTCTAAGAAAAATTTTCAAGTAATGCATATTCTGCTAAGGTGAGTTGATTATTTTCCACGCTTTTCCATTTTTGCTGAGGTTATGAGCGTCGATACGTGGACAGGCTCTGTAAATACATATTTCTTATCCCCCAGCCTTATTATGCACTTGCAGGGGTATCTAAAAAAAAAAAAAAAAAAAAAAGTACCTCCCAGGTGCAGAATTTCAGGCTTAAGGAGTAAAAATTGTTTCCTCTGTCGTCTAGTCTCCTTAGAGACATCCAGAAATAACAGTACTTTAAACCCTAAAAAGGGTTTATCTTTATTGCGGAAAAATAAACGGAAAATCCAATTCTTATCGGGTAACAGTGCAACCGTCGCCACCAATGTGGCGGCGGTTGCTTGTTCAGTGTCAGAAGTTTCAAGCAAAAGAGAAACATCTATTTGTTTTAAAGTCTGTAAATTCAAGTCTTCCCCTGGTATATAATATACTTGAGATAGTGGTGGAAAGTTCTGATCCGGTATATTCAATATATCCCGCAAATAACGCTTTAACATCTCGAGAGGAGAAATATTTGGAATTCTTGGGAAATTGACAAATCTCAAATTATGATTTTTAGTATAATTATCAAACATCTCCACCTTCATCCTAAGATCTGTCAGATCTTTCATCATTACTGGTTGTAAAGTCTCAAGTTTCTCAATTCTTTGTTCCATCTTTATAACTTTTTCATTCACAACCTTAATTTCTTCCCCTTTCGTTTGTGAGTCAATTTCCAGAGAGTTTACTCTCGCTGTAACCTCATTAGTCTGTTTCATAAACATTTGAGCTAGGGCTGACATTAAGTCCCATAATGTTTCCAGAGTAACTTCTTTTGGCTTGTCTACTAACTCCTTCGGAAGTTCGTACCTTACAGTAAATTGTCCACGACTCCTGCTCTCCGCCTCAGCTCCTCTCCCCTCAATCCGTGGCGATTCTGTGGGCAAATTGCCCTCTATTCCCTTCTCCGTTGGAACTGAGACTTCCAACCGGCATTGTTCTGGGCCCGTTTCAACCACTTGGGGCGACCCTGTCGGTTCCGATAGAAAGGAACTAGCTCCAACCGGTTAGGGAGGTGGTGAGCGTTCAGCAGGGCTGAGAGTACTATCAAGGCCGGGGGAAGCCGAAGTCTCCACTATGCCGGCGTTCCCTACCGGCAGTGTTCCGCCAATTTGACCAACTCCCAACGGTCGCATATGTCGGTCCATCGGCCCAGGTAAGGGTGGAGGTAGCGGGGGGGGGGGGGGGGGGGGGGGGGGCTCTGGCCGCCACTTTCCCTCTCCGTTTAGACATTATCGTTATCAGTCAGGAAAATTACTTGCAGCGTCTTAGCAGATCACGGCCATCTTGGATCCGTATTTGATCACGCCTTGCAGGCATATTTTCAAAGCACTTAGCCTTCCAAAGTTCCATAGAAACCTATGGAACTTTGGAAGGCTAAGTGCTTTGAAAATATGCCCGCTTGAGTCCAAACAAAGATTCAGTACAGGCTTTTGTCCAGTTTTAGATTTGCAAAACCTCAAATTCAGGAAAATGCTAAATTGGAAATATCTAATTGTACTGGACAAAAGTAATAATTTACATTCACTTCAGTCATATTTTCTATATGAATGATTGACTTGCTGGAGGTAAATGTGCTTGATATGGTTCATGATCAATCCATCCAAATTGTTTTTTAACTTGACCCACTCACTGACTAGTATTCATCAGAGGCCATATTTAAAAAGCTTTTTGGGACAGGTTTTTTTTTCTTAATCTCTTTTAGAAAGCAGAAATGATCTCCCTCGCCCAAAATCTCTAGTCTGATTCACGACTACCTACGTTTATGCCTACATTGTTTGTGTTGTGCCCTTAAGTCTCCATGTAACTACCCTGGTGTTAAAATTTTAGTTGAATCCTTATGTTAAATTGTTTGCACTCACAATTTCAAGGTTTAAGTTTATTGATAAACAGTGGTACATAACAGCTAAAATAGCAATAAAACCAAAATAAATAAAAGCTAAAATAACAATAAAACCAAAATAATCAGGAAAGGAATGCAAACCATATGAAAGAAGAGAGTAAAATGACAATAATACAGCATTTAATTTCTCTATAGAAATGTTATAACTCTGAATGGTCTATTAGCCCCCCCCCCCCCGCCCCAAATTTGTAAAGCTAGATCATTGATAGCATAACCATGGTGCAAACACAACAAAGCAGTGATGTTCAGCAGCCACAAACGGGGAGGCAAAGGTTCCTATCAATGCAGCAGTTGTAGGAGTATGCATTATTCCTTGCTGCCTGTTTTTACTTGTTTGCAGCTTGTTCTAGGATTATGCATCATTCCTTGCTGCCTGTTTTTACTTGTTTGCTTGTTTTCGACTTGTTCTTAACACATTTTACAATTTTGTTTGTTTTTTTATTAGTGTTTAATATCTTATACCACTTTGGGCATTTGTCAAAATGGTAGTTAAGCAAATTTTAGAAATAAGAAATATCTGTGGGGAAAGCATAATACTCTTATAGACAGACTGTCACAGATGTGACCCTTAAGAATAATGTCCTGATGTGCAGGTCCCATGCAAACTTAAGGGGATAATTCTCCTTGGTCTTGTTCCTAAGTAAAAACATGAAATGCCCCAGTTTTGCCCTAAGAGTTATGTGGGGGGCAGAATAGCACTAGATGTATTTGCAGCACACAAGCTTCTAACTGCTCCACGTGGTTTAAAGATGAATCTGAAACCACTCAAACCCTGGGAGTCATTCTGCTCACTGAAAGGGGAATTGTTTTGCTGGATTGGTGGGCTGTAGTGGGAACAGGATGGCTTCTCCTGTACCCTAACCTTTACAGGAAGTATTACTAGACAGCTTGTCACTAGGAGATCTTAAACCCACATAGAAATAATAGCCATGAGTCAGGTTCTCTTATGTTATTTCTTTACCCATTGACATTGGAGTTAAAGATGTCAGCATTCTGTATGTGCCCCCTGTGTAACACTTAGGTTTCAAGTCGGTTAACCCTCTTATGAGCTGAGACTATTAAGGTCCCATACTGCAGGGAAGGGGGTTCTTAACATCACTAGCAGAGCTTATACAACATCCTTTTGAACGTGTACTTTTGGCTTTACTAATTCTTTTTTTGTGCCATGCATTGTTTTTAGTGTGCATCACTTTTGCCTGTTGAATTAGTGAAATTACAAGCCTTGTATCCCCCACGTGTTATGTATACAGCTTCAGTATAACAGGGTAGTATAAACAGACTTATTTTAAATTTCCTACTGAAGATCACCCTAGAAAATCGGTCTATAGTAGTACTCATGTTTCTGATTCTGCATGTAGCATGAAAGAACTATAGATAAGTTCTTTTACTGTATCTAAACAAGACGCAACATGGCAAAGAGTCAACAGCTCTTCCACTTATCCTTTGCTTCTGTACTTTGAATTGGATTTAACACAGCAACCATATTAGTTAGTGGAAGAAATCTGACTGTCCTCCCAGCAAATTCTCCTCCTAGATAATTTGAAAGCCGCCAACTTGCTATGGTGTATCTATAGCCAACATAAGTTTCTTATCACTTGTTTATATGTGCAAGTAGCTACCTGGTCCTCGTATTTATTTTGCTACTATCTCTTGGCAAGACTGCCCTACACATTTTCCTTGGCAGCTTCAAGCTCCCACAGCAGATAAATCTGGATTCCAAATACCGACTGTATTCATGCAACACGAAGCATCTACTTGCAGTCCTCGGCTCTGGAGTTAACCTGTCCTGTGGCTGACAGTTTCCAGCTTGTCCACGGCAAAAGCATTGTTGCTTTGTGGACGGCAGGATAAATGAACACAGTTCACTGGCCTCTCCTGAAGTTTGTAGCCACTTCTTGCCTTACAACATATTAGAGGAGGAGCTTCCTAGGAAAATGAGAGCATGCTCAAAGCCGCCTGAGCTCTGGGAGAGCAGCCCTAGAATTGGCGCCATTGGATGATGTCACCTGCGGTATGGCTAACCAGGTAAGCAACTTGGCAGTTACAGACTATGTTCGTATCTCATTCTTCTTACTAGCTTTTAACAAGAGTGCAGAAATTACATAACGTTATTCTTAATGATCCTATTGATTTTTATAGAAGTAAATGCAGAACTGCTGTCAATTGGTGTATTGACTGTGCATTACTGTTACAGAAACGATGAGCATGTCTGCCCCCCCCCCCCCCCCCCCCCCCCCAAATGATATATGGGAGGTACACATCCTATATAATAAAAAGCACCTCCAACGTTCTGAAGCTGACTCTGTGAAAGTGAAGCCTTGAAGCATTCGTGCTCCTGCTGTAGCCATCTGCCGAAATGACGTCATGTACTTCGTGTTCGTAAAGACCAATCACTGGAAGGGAACGCTGCAGAGTTGCCAGGCAACGGAACGCGACATCGCACGCATGAGGGTGTTGTCGTCCCTCCCTTCCAGTTCCAGGCCCCCTACCTCCAAATTTTAAAAGTCAAATTCACTTGTGAAGTCGGGTTTACGGCGGCCGGCAGCAGCGGTAACAGGCATGCAGGCTCGACCTTTCTCTCTCTCTCAACTGTGGTCCCGCCCTCATTTCTTGTTTCTGCAAGGGCGGGACCAGTACTGAGAGAGAGAAGGGCCGAGCCTGCATGCCTTTTATTGCTGCTGCCGGCCGCTGTAAGCCTGACTGCGTAAGTGAAGATGACTTTTAAAATTTGGAGGTAGGGGGCCTGGAACTGGAAGGGAGGGACGACAACACCCTCATGCATGTGACGTCGCGCTCCTAAGGGGGGGATCCTGGAACTCGGAGGGAGGGGGACCCTGAAACTAGGAGGGAGGGGGGAACCTGAAACTTTGTCCCCTGGAACTCGGAGAGAGAGAGGGGGGACGATGACCCTGGAACTCGGGGAGAGAGAGAGAGGGAGGGCGGGGGTGACCCTGGAGCTGGGAGGGAGGGGGAGGACAACCCTGGAACTGGGAGGAAGGGGGGGGGGAGCCCATGGCACACACTTTCATTCTCACACACACACTCTCTCAGACACACTCGCACCCAGTTTCTCTCTGTCACACACTCACACATTCACTCTCTCTCACACAGTCACTCTCACACTCTTTCAAACATACACTCTCCGAGGAAAACCTTGCTAGCGCCCCATTTGTGTCAGAAACGGGCCTTTTTTACTAGTATATATGATGATGTTTGATGGGATTTTTGTTCTCCTTTTCCACATACTACTACTATAAATCATTTCTATAGCGCTACCAGTCGTACACAGTGCTTCACAATTCTACATATAGTTCAATGTTTGTTGTTTTTCTAGGTGCATGTCTTGAAAGAGAAGATTGAGGCCGAAAAGGGTAAAGACCTGTTCCCGGTTTCTGGCCAGAAGCTCATCTATGCTGGGAAGATCCTGAGCGATGCTGTTCCCATTGCAGATTACAAGATTGACGAGAAGAACTTTGTGGTGGTGATGGTGACAAAAGTAACGTCCTGGTGCAAAATGGGCGAGGGAGGGACTGTGTGTATAGTGAAGTTTCCTTGTGGAGTCTAGGTAGAGCTAAAAGTTTGCTTGTGATTTGGGTTTTGCTCAGTGATGTGTCATTTCTTGTAGTTCTGGCAGAGACTACAAACTGTTGTGTGTCTTTTCTGATGCAGCACTATACTGTGCACCAGAGACCAGTACTTATATTGATTTGTTCTGGTGGCTTCTGGTGTCCACTTCTGCATTCTCCTTGGCTCTTCTTTTTCCCCCACACACAGCATGTGGTGTGGTAATGGATACCAATTAGTTTCTGGGGGTTAGACTCTTCCTTCTGTTTCCCGGTGTCTTTGCTTACAAATCTCCCTCTCTTCCAACCCCAGGCTAAATCCTCCTCGCCCCCTCAGGCCGCTTGCACAGAGGCAGCATCTACACCTGCCACTCAGGACCCTGCTGAGACTGCTGGTGTCAATGCAGTGCCAGAACCAACTGCCACGGCTTCGCCATCGCTTGCCCCCAGTGAGGAAATGACCCGGAATCCTGCTGAAGAGGTTTTGTCCCCAGCACCTGAATCCACCACCTAGTAAGTACCAGCTGAGAGTATCTGCTGCACCTTTAAACCAGAATAAGTAGAGTTGGCGCCAAACCCATCGCATTAATGAGTGAGTGAGTGAATTGGTTTAGTGTGTTGTGGTTAAAGCAATTTGGTAGATAAAATGTCTATCAAACACTGTGATGTCCCTTTTTGTGTGTTTTTTTTCTTAGACAAACATTTTCAAAATGCCTCTAGACCTTTTCTCCCTCAGGTCAGGATTTTCTAAGCATTACTTGATGACCCAAGGTCAGTGGAGTTTTTAGGTTATCCACCATAAATATGCACAAGATTTGCATTGTAGTGGAGATTCCAGTGTATGCAGATGACATGCATAGTCATTGTGGATAGCTTAGAAATTGGACTGACTTTGTTTCACTTGAGTGGGTTTTATGAAGCCCTGGCTATAGCTTTCCATCCTGAGGGGAAATTGGGTTGCTGCTGTTCTATTGGTTATCAGAAAACCACATTACGCTATAATGTAAGAGCTAGGTCAGAAACAACATCTACATTGTGCATGGTTGTAAAGCTCCTGCATTCATCTGAAACTTCTACTGGTTTTTGCAATAAAGAACTTATCTGCAGGGAATCCATTTCAGAACTTAGCATTGACAAGCTACAACCAGCCAGACACAATGATGCTTTATGGTGGGATGGAGCAAGCCAGGGTGGGATGGGCAAAGAGGAGTGTTGTGCATGTGTGAACAGATAGCTTGTGCTGGCTGGCAGGTAGTCAGGACAGTAACCTAATGCTTGAAAATTTGCCTGCTGGTGGTACAGCAGGGGTCAGCTCTTGTCCGCTGCCCTCCCAAGGGGAAAGGAGGGTAGACTGTGGGTGTGGTGCAGGACCCGTGGAACTGAAGTTCAGATTGCAGTGATGGTGTATGCTCGTTCCTGGAGCTCAGGGAAGGGAGCCTCCTGCGTGTGATTGCCTCCAGGAATGTGAAAGGAAGGTGTGTACACACTTTCTCTCTTAATTTTTCAGCTCTGTTCCCCCTTCAGGTAGTGCCGGGCGGGAAGAGGATGCAGCCTCCACGCTAGGTAGGTGCGTGTGCAAGAACTTTCTTGCCACCCGCCTGCGTGCATGCATTCCCGCTGCCATGGTCTGGGAAACATGGCAGCACGTACCCTGGGTGACTTCTGGTTAGGATCCTGATTCCTCCTGCCTTCTGTATCTCTTGTGACTGATGGGAAGCATTGAGGTTTTTAACTGAGTTTGGGGACAGTTGGTTGCTTCCTTTGCTGTGCTAAGACCGGTAAAATTAATTGGGATAAGAAAATCTTACCCGGATAAATGCAGCTAAACTATAGAAGGGAACCTCGATTAGATCTTAGTGCATTGGGACTGCACTGCCCTTTGCTGGCTTTTTTGATTCACTTGACACTAAACCTCCACCACTCTACCTTCCTTTTCCACTATGATGGTAGTAACAGCTTTTGAATTTTTAAAATTTACAGCAACAAGGGGGGATGGGGAAACTCATGAGTAGGTTAGTTTGGCAAGGGTATTTTCATTTAACCGAGGGAGGAAATTGTTAGCAGGGTCTCTGTTTCTCTTCACGCCTCTGTCTTTTATTTTTTTTCAAGGGGTGCATGGGGGATGGCTTTTGTTCCCTGCTAACCCAACCCTTCCCTTGGCCATGGGACTTGGGGTGATGCTATCTGTGCAGTTACTTCAATTCTTTGATGTTTGGGCAGTGACAGGGTCGGAGTATGAGACAATGGTGACAGAGATCATGTCGATGGGGTACGAGCGCCAGAAGGTGGTAGCTGCTCTGAGGGCAAGCTTTAATAACCCGCACCGAGCTGTGGAGTACCTTCTTACTGTGAGTATTGTGAATTTAATTCTGACTCTTGTGGATTCTTTGCTCTTACATGGAGCTCTCCGAGTTGTGCATCTGTTTCCTTCAGAGCCCTATGTGTCTTTGCGCTATATCATATGATTCCTGGAATGAGCTTTTCCTTAGTGTCCCTCCATACCGGTCCAGAGAAGATTGATGAGTTATGCACGCTACCAACAGGTGGCGACTGAGAATTCCTGAGAGTCTTTCTGCAGTCCCTCAGCCAGTATTTCTCAGTCCAGCAGGTGGTGGACGTGGTGAGCATGCACAATTTTAAGGCTTCCTGGTTCCACGACAACAGTCTGGTTGTCTTCATGTTCTTTCATCCAGAATTATTGAGTGGATATTCAGGCTTGGCAGGATGCGGCCTTTGGCACAGACGTGTTGTCTGTAGGTTTCCAAGGGTCCCACCTGTGATTTCACTACTTTGGTACTTCTGGGATGCTCTGGAGGGACTTTAAAGAAGGAGAAATTAGGTCTTACCTGCTAAATTGCTTTCCTTTTGTCCAACCAGACCAAATCCTACCCTTTTCTGGTATTCATTGGAAAGAAATAAAGAATTAAGTGTGCAAACAACTTAGGTTTTAACTCTGCTGCCTCTACCAAGCCTAAGTCTCTTCTCCCATGAAGAGGACTAGGCAGATGACAAGCTGTCAAGCCTCTAAAACTGGGGGGGGGGGGGGGGGGCTCAGCCACCCTAGTTTAGCACCCCAGAAGCACGTAGAGACCCCAGCGCGGGCATTAGCCTCTAATAACCAAGATTAACTAAAGAAAATAATTCTCCCACAGAAACAACACTGCTACCCTAATGAAGAGAGGAACCAACTTTTTTTAACCTACAAGAAAGGAAAAAAAGAGAGGGAGAAGAGACCAAAGGGCTCACCACCTGCTGGAGACTGAGAATACTGGATTTTTCTCTAGTTAGCCAGGGCTCTTGTTTCTCTGTAGAGTCACAGTTTCTCAGTCTCCACCTGCTGGAAGGCGTGCACAACCCATCAGTCACAGACTGGGCTGGTCTGGAGGTACTAAAGGAAATCAAATTAGCAGGTGCTGTGGTAACATAGCAGAGTGCAAACGAGGTTTGGACAAGTTTTTGGAGGAAAAGGCCTTCCCAAGTCTACACCTGGCTAATAATTTATGGACATCATGAATGAGCTATGAGAAATCTTGTCATCTCTCTTGGCATCTGTCTGGTATTTGTGAACCGGATGCTATGCTTGCTTGCTTGATCTTAGTTTCTCTTTTAAAGTATTCTTGTGTATGACAGGAAGCAAACCTTTCCCTATGAACCCATCTCCCTGCACCATCAAAAGTGATCCAAAAGCCTTAACTGATGCCAGCAGCAAATGTTTTCCTTTTTTTTTTTTTTTTTTTTTAAGGAACCTGCTTCCCTTTTTGTATTCTTAAGTCATCTTTTGCCTTTTCTGATCTTGACTGACACAGTCTGTTATTTTCCAGGGTATCCCTGGGAGTCCTGAACCTCAGAGCGTGCCAGTGGAGGAGAACCAACCAGTAGAACCCCAGGTTTCAGAGGGTGAGTTGCTTTTTCATAGTGGGTAGGCAGGAAGAGTGTGGGGGAATGCATTGTGCATTTATATTCAGAGAGCTCATTGTAAGATTCTTCTGAGGTGCAAATGTTTAAATTGCAGTCTGAGTTCTTAAGATGAGATTGGAGAAGTCTGTTTTCTGCCAAGCTGGGAGTGATGCTTTACCAATTCACCTGTTCGCTTAATTTTCTGTCTCTTCCTGCAGGTGCAAACCCTTTAGAGTTTTTGCAGGGACAGCCCCAGTTTCAGAACATGAGGCAGGTGATCCAGCAGAACCCAGCACTCCTGCCAGCACTTCTGCAACAGCTGGGACAAGAGAATCCTCAGTTGCTACAGGTAGGGTGGGGGGGAGGCGGTAGTGCCTGCCATCACACCCTCTGTCATAATCTCCTTAGTTACCGCAGTACAAGTTGACTAACATTTAGTCTAAACAAGGGTATTTTCTTCTTCGTAGAAGGAAGCAATGTCTGACTCTTGACCTGGGTTTGTGGCTGCTTTCTTGGGTGAATGAGTAGGGGGTGGCAGTCACAGAATGACTATAAACCTTGTTTTGTGAGGATGGTGTGTGGTCTTTTTTATTGTCTGTGCCCATCACACTCTTTACCCCCCTCTCCCCACAAATCTCCCTTTCTTATAGCAAATCAGCCAACATCAAGAACAGTTCATCCAGATGTTGAATGAGCCAGTGGGGGAGCCAGGTGATGGAGCTGACATTGAGGGGGACCTGGGAGCAATCGGGGAAGAGTCGCCACAGATGAATTACATCCAGGTGACGCCACAGGAAAAGGAAGCCATAGAGAGGGTAAGGAGCTGTGGAATGGAGGATATGAGTTTGCACTGGGGTGAGAGAACTGCAGAAAGGGTTGGAAGCATAGGCTGGAGTGACTTCTGTGCTGTAGGAGGTTGGGGAACAGGCAGAGCAACACATTTCAGTGTAGCTGCTCAATATTTTTAAAGTAACTGTATGCTTTCTCTTTATTTTACAGCTAAAGGCTTTGGGATTCCCAGAGGGCTTGGTCATCCAGGCATATTTCGCTTGTGAGAAGAATGAAAATCTAGCTGCTAATTTTCTCCTGAGCCAGAACTTAGATGAGGAATAATAGAAAAGCGGTGGGGTGGGGGATACGTTTTTATATATATAAAATATATATACATCTTTATTTAAGAGGCACATTGGTGTTCTCTGAACGCAGCAGTATGTCGTATTGGTCATACATGCTACCCAAGCAGATAAGTTATATCCCCTCTCCCATCTGGAAGTGGACTTAGGGTGGTGGTTCCCAAACTTGGTGTTGGAGGCACCCCAGCCAGTCGGGTTTTCAGCATATCCACAGTGAATGCTTATGTGAGAGATTTGCATGCACTGCTTCCACTACATGCAAATCTCCCAGCCAGGTTTGGGAACCACAGGGCTAGGATTGCACATGCCACATCCACAGTAGATTTTTTTGGGGGGTGGGGAGCATCTTTCTTCCTTAGATTCTGTGTCTTTGGTCCTCACTCCAAGTCCTCGAGGACTGCCAGTGGGTCAGATATTTGGGATATTCCTGATGAACATTCTTGAAGGAAGTTTGCATACTGTTTCCATTCTATACTGATCTCTCTCATGCATATTCATTAGGGGTATTCTGGAAACCTTACCTGGTGACGGCCCTTGAATGCTCAGCATAGGGACCTGAAATGCTTTGATCGTAAGATTGGCTAGTGCCCCTAACTCAAACTCATGACCCTTTTGTGAGGGTTATATTAGCTAAACTAAATGTAATGTCTCCTCCCTCTCCTAGGTGAACATGGGGTCTAAACCCACTCTCCCTCTCGATCTTTCCAGCCTTAGAACATTCTGGGTCAGAAATGCTCTGCCTAAGGCTGAGCATCTCTATTTTCTGTGACCCAGAGTGTTGCCTCTAGTAAATAGGAGGCCTGCTGAGAATGGGGCAATTTATTTTAAGTCACAATACATGGTGAAGGAGGAGACTCAGGCTGCTCTCATTGAGGTCTGCCTGTTGTGGCATGCAGTCTTCTCTATAGGCGGTGCTCAGACATGCTGATATAACATTTATCAAAAGCCAGAGAACCAATCCAGCTTCAGAACTCTGACCTTGGAGGTGACTGCTGCTTTGATCCATCCCTCCCCCTGAAACCTCTCTGACAGTATTACCTGCTCCTTCTTGCTGTTCCCTGATGTCCACTTTTCTTCTTCCCTTTTTAATGTCCTGGTTTTATCTTTTCTCCCAACTGCAAAGCTGCTTGCTGCCACCCATAGCTTGGCCTGAGGGTTTGGGTGGATGAGTATGCAGCAGCTACTGTTGTACTTCCTGCAGGGAGATCTGAGTGATCCTGTCTGTTGCCTCAAGAGGGCATGTTAGAATCTAAGAATCCAGTCCACAATTCTTGTTATGGCATCAACTTGCTTATCGTTTAGGGTCAGAATTTAGTCCTAGAGAGCGCTTCCTTATGGAATTAATGGACCTTGCAGCGAATGTTGAAAATTTCTGATCCAAACCTCTGATGATGGAGCAGCAGGACTTTGAATACAGGTGTGAAGTGAATAAAGTTAAAAAAAAAAAAAAAAAAAACACTTCCTAGAGCAGTGACTTATTTGGTCTTAATTTGTAATAAAAAAAAATTGTGGGGTGGGGGGATGTGGAATTAAGTATTTCTCTACTGTAGGCAGTGTGTGTGTGTTAATTTTTCTAGCGAAAAAGTTGCCAGTACTCAAATGCCAGGCCACCCTTCAGAGGTGGAGTGATCACTGGGACTCACCCCACAATAGCCAGTTCTGCCTGCAGCCAAAGAATCTATGACAAGGCAGAATTGGTGTGTAGAGCTTCAGCTCTTTCATTAAAACTTGGGGACCATGGGTCAATTTCAGCAAACAATGGAAAAGGTGCTGGCACTCAGTACCCCCTCAAAAAAAGCCCTGACTATAGGTATTAGAGGAAGAACAGTTAAGTTATAACTGAGCTAGCTTTTATAGTTTGGTTTATTCAAGACTTTTTATACTGCTCAATCTGGCAATCAGGTCTGGATTGGTTTATATTTAAAATTTCGAAGGCTTTGCTAGTATGTGTGGGGTTTCCCATGCTTGCCACTTCCTTCCCTTAATCTTATTATGGTGTAGTTATTGCCTCTGATAGGCATAAAGTCCATAAAGGAAATGGTGAATATGGATGTAAAATTGCTTTTTCTCTTCTGGCTGTGGAAATTCCCCCCTGCCCTTCAAAAAAAATATCTTAGTGACTCACAATTAAAAGAAATGCACTGGGTGGAGCACATTTTTCTAATCTGGGAATTGGTATTCTATTTTTAACCTCAAGAGATTGGTGAGCAGCAATTCACTACATCAGCTGCATACTCAATTATAGGAAGATCCCGGGGGGAGGGGGGAATGCTTCTAGCCTTGGATTGGCTTTTCTATCTATCACCTGTCTCTACCTACCTACCTACCTACCCATCCATCCTTCTATTATGTTATACTTAATTTCCTACTTTACATAACATTCTGTGTTACCTATTACTATGTAAGCTGCATTGAGCCTGCTTTTATCGGGAAAGGGTGGGATACAAATATAATAAATAAATAAAAGTAACCTCAAAGACTGGTGAGTATTAACTCTCTTCAAACTGTAGATGATGTAGTATAGTGGTATGAACATATTACTTATAATTTGGGGATGGTGGATTCATATCCCTAGGTGCTCTACTAAGACTTAGGAAGTAGCAGTAGGCATTGCTTCTTGAAATAAAGATCGTTGAATAGGAGTCTTCTGCAAGCAGTTGATGCGTAGTATAGTGGTTAAAACAATTGACTTTTCTAGAGTTGAGAGTTGAAAGCCCAAGATAATTCACTGACTCCATTATTCGCAGTGTTTTCAAATAAAACAGTTTCCTTAATGGTCCATCTTCTTCTAACCTTGGAGGTTGGCTTTTCTGTTTTTAACTTTAATCACAGGTTTGGTATTAACTCTCTACAAACAGTAGATGATGTAGTTAGAACAGACTACGCATCATCCAGGGGTGGTGGGCTTATATCTCTAGGTGCTCTACTAAGACTCAGAAAGCATCAGTAGCAGTAGACATCATTTTCTCAAGTAAAGATTGTCGAGTAGCAACCTTCTGCAAGCAGCTGAGGTGTAGTAAAGTGGTTAAAACAATTGACTTAAAATCAGGTATTGAGTGTTCAGATCCCAAGGTAATCCATGCTACCCGAATATCCAGTCCTTTCAATTAAAACAAGTTTTCTCAATGGTCCATTTTCTTCTAACCTTGAGGGTTGATTTTTCTGTTTTTAACTTTATTCTCCAAAATTGGTGAGTATTAACTCTACAAAGAGTAGATGAAGTAGTCTAGTGGTTACAACAGATGGGTTTATATCACTAGGTGCTCTACTAAGACTTAGGAAGTATCAGCAGTAGCCATTGCTTCCTCAAATAAAGATTGTTGAGCTGCAAGGTTTTACAAGCAGTTGATGGTAGAATTGTGATTAAAGCAATTGACATGTATCAGGTGTTGAGGGTTCAAAGCCAGAGGTAATCAACTAAAACCTTACTATCCTTGTCTTCCTAAATTAAAAGTAACCTCAATTGTCTACCTTCTAACTTTGGGGGTTGGCTTTTCTATTTTTTACTTTAACCTCAACCATTGATGAGTATTAACAAACAGTAGATGATATAGAGGCATATTTTCAAAGCACTTAGCCTTCCAAAGTTCCATAGAAACCTACGGAACTTTGGAAGGCTAAGTGCTTTGAAAATATGCCTCATAGTGTAGTGGTATAAACATATTACTTGGGGGGGGGGGGGGGGGCATATCCCAAGGTGAACTATTAGGACTCAAAGTAGCAGTTGGCAGTCTCTTCTTCAAATAAGGGGGAAAATGTGGGGCGGGGGCACTACTAGTGTGGGATTGGCTTTTCTGTTTCTAAGTTTAACCTCAAAGATGGGTGAGCAGCAGTTTTCCTAAAGTAGTTGAGGTAGTGTAGAGGTTAAAACAGTTAACACCAATCAGAGGGTGTGGGTTCATGTTGCTAGATCATGGACTAGGACCTTAAAAAGCACCAGTGTCAATCACCCCCACCCCCCAAAAAAATACCTTAGGTCCGCTCACAGGACAAATCCCTCCTCTCTGTACCCTTCTCCACCACTGCCAATTCCAGGCTCTGCCCTTTCTGCCTCGCCTCTCCTTATGCTTGGAATAAACATCCTGAGCCCATACACCAAGCCCCCTCCCTGCCCATCTTCAAATCCTTGCTCAAAGCTCACCTTCAATGTCGCCTTCGGCACCTAACCATTATACCTCTATTCAGGAAATCTAGACTGCCCAATTGGATTGACTGCACATTTTGTCCATTAGATTGTAAGCTCCTTTGAGCAGGGACTGGCCTTCTTTGTTAAACTGTACAGTGCTGTGTAACCCTAGTAGCGCTTTAGAAGTGTTAAGTAGTAGTAGTAGGTTGCACCTTGTTTTATCCTCCATTCACACATCATTAACTCCCTGGGAAAACTGAGCACCTCCAAGCCTTAATGTACAGAAATCCAGCTCATATTCATTCTGCTAATACTGAAACTGTGACTGGCTAGGTACTTATGACCTAGTTTAGCTACTGTTGGAAACAGAATATTGGACTAGATGGACAATTGGTGTGACCCAGTATGGCTATTCTGTTCTTGAGTCTATTTCTGTATCTCTAGGAGGGTGGAAAGAGCTAGACAGGCACTTGTCAAGACAAGAAGATTCTCTTGTATCTGTTTCCTCACCTCTAGTGGGTGTTTTAGCCCAATTGGGTTTCTATCTACCATGGGTTATGGGTTTACCGCCACTGTATGCAGGACTTGAAGTTCTGATTTCCATTATGCATTCCCTTAAAAAAAGAAAAACAGTACAAGCCCCTACATGCAATGGAGGGTAAACCCCAAAACTGGAATGGCCCTGTAGGATAATATCTTAGATCCAAGAAGCTGGCCATTGGTTTAATCCATGAGCAATAGTCTTCTATGACAGTACTAGATGTATTTAAAAGTGTTTGTTTAAGATACAGGTACATTTGCTGCTTCTAATGAGATTCCAATCTAGTTTTTTTTTTTTTAATGTGATGGAGGATTGAATGACTTGTTCTTTGTTGGTTCTGAAGTGGGGCTTGAACCCAGATTACTGGGATAAAGGTCCACTGCACTAGTCATTAGGCCAATCCTCCATTCACACTTCCTTGGTTCACTGGGAACACTGAGTATCTCCAAACCTTACTCTATGGAAATCCATTCATTCTGCTAATCCTGAAACTGTGGCCTGGATTGGCTACTGTTGGAAACAGGATATTGGGCTAGATGGACCATTGGTATGACCCAGTATGGCTATTCTTCTGTTCTTGAGTCTATTTCTGTATCTCTAGGAGGGTGGAAAGAGGTAGACAGGCACTTGTCAAGACAAGAAGATTCTCTTGTTCCTGTTTCTCACCTCTACAGGGTGTTTTAGGCCAACTGGGTTTCCATCTACCACAGGTTATGGGTTTTCCCCCACTGTATGCAGTTTATTTATTTGTTGCATTTGTATCCCACATTTTTCCATTTCCTGATCGCCATTTCCAGGGTGAGAAATACAGATTGGTATTGCAATAAAGTGCATAAGTGACAAAGTAATTTAAGGAGTCAATTATAGAGACTACATTTCCGGAGTAAGAAATAAAGTGGTGTTGCATTAAAAGTTCATTGTTGACAAAGTAAGTGAGGTAGTCAGGTAGAGTTCGGTTTCGTCCCGTTCTGGTATAATTTCATCTGGTAATTAGGATGGGTCGTTGTGGTATGCCATTTTGAACAGGTTGGTGTTTAGTGATTTTCAGAAGTTTGTTAGGTCATGCATTGTTCTTATGACGTTTGGTAGTGCATTCCATAGTTGCGAGCTTATGTAGGAGAAGCTGGATGCATGTGTTAATTTATATTTTAGTCCTTTGCAGCTGGGGTAGTGGAAACTCAGGAATGTGCGGGCTGACCTTTTTGTGTTCCTGGTTGGTAGTTCTATGAGGTCTGACATGTAGACTGGGGTCTCGCCGTGAATAATTTTATGAACCAGGGTGCAAATTTTGAACAAAATATGTTCTTTAAGTGGGAGCCAGTGTAGTTTTTCTCTTAGGAGTTTGGCGCTTTCATATTTCATTTTTCCAAATATGAGTCTGGCTGCTGTGTTTTGGGCAGTTTGTAATTTCTTAATGATTTGTTCTTTGCATCCGGCATAGATTGCACTGCAGTAATCTTGTTGGCTTAGCACCATTGATTGTACCAGGCTGCGGAATGTAAAACCTTTCTTCTCAAGGGAAAATCTTTTGAGTTTCCACATTGAGTGGAACATTTTCTTTGTTGTATTCTTCGCATGGCTTTCTAGCGTGAGATCAAGTGTAACTCCGAGAATTTTCAGGCTATCTGAACCCGGGAAGGGTGTAGTCTGGGGTGTTTATAGTGGTTGGTTTGTTGGTGTTATATTGTGATGAGAGAATGAGACATTGTTTTTTTTCTGCGTTTTAATTGAAATGCATCCGCCCATGAATTCATGATTTGGAGGCTGTGATTGATTTCATTTGTGATTTCTGTTAGATCATGTTTGAACGTGATGTAGATCGTGACATCGTCTGCATAGATGTAAGGGTTTAGGCCTTGGTTGGATAGTGATTTGGCTAGAGGTGTCATCATTAAGTTGAAAAGGGTCGGGGAGAGCGGTGATCCTTGGGGTACGCCACATTCAGGTTTCCATGGTGATGATGTATTCGAATTTGATATCACTTGGTATGTTCTTGTGGTTAGGAAGCCTTTGATCCAGCTAAGTACGCCTCCCCCAATCCCGAAGTATTCTAAGATGTTTAATAGTATTTTGTGTTTTACCATATCAAAAGCGCTGGACGTCGAATTGTTGGAGAAGTATGCTATTGCCAGTTGCAATTGCTTGTTTGGTTAGGAGAGTGATTAGTACTGTTTCGGTACTGTGGTTGGATCTTTCTGATTTCCACTATGCATTCCCTTAAAAAAAAGAAAAACAGTACAAGCCCCTACATGCAATGGAGGGTAAACCCCAAAACTGGAATGGCCCTGTAGGGTAATATGTTAGATCGAAGAAGGGAAATAGGACTTGAAATGGCTGCTTCCTCAGTAATCCTCCAGACTGTTCAAGACTCTTGGGTTATGCACTCCTACCAGCAGAGGGAGACTGAGAACACTAAAACTTCTTATACAAGTACCCTGTGCAGACCTTCTACTAACCAGTATTTTCTCAGTCTCAGCAGAGGGTAGATGTGTGCAGCCTGTGCAGTGTACTCAGTCTGGTAGGCCCATTTGGGGTTTCTAGGTTGGGTTGTAAATGTTAGAGAACCCACACTTGGATCTCTATTACAGGGTGTAAGTCCTAAGGGGCTTCTTATTCCCTGTGGGGTGTCACACCTGGGAGGCCGGGTCCCTCCCCCTGTGCTCTTCCTCTGCAGGACTGCTTGACCTCGGCTGCAGACCTCGTTATGTACCCTTGAGGCATTTAGGCATCAGCAACGAGGTTTTAAAAAAAAAAAAACGTTTTTAAAAGGCGGCTATTTTGGCCATTCTTGTGGCAGGCCAGAGATAAAATGTCTTTAAGGGCGTTCTTGCCTTAGGCGGTTTTGCCTATTAGTCTGTCAGAGCACAAAGTGACTGTTTTTATTGTGTTTGCGGCCATTATGTCAAAGCCGGCGAGGATAGGGCCAGATAGACTTCTGTGGTCTTTGTTCCAGAAACACGAAAGAAAGACCATAATCAAGTATATAATATCACACTCGTTGATTTAATGATGAATTGATCATGAGTGTGAATAATGGCAGAGTGGATGGACCGTTCACGTCTATTTGCTGTCACTTACTATGTTTCTATTAATCCTCTTTGCTACCAGGCTGGTGCACAGACCTCAGCTCTGACACAGGCACGAGAATCAGCTGTCACCTGACCTACTGGCGCGTGCATGTGGCAACCTCTCAGCACACAGTGCAAGTGAATCGGAGACAAGTCTTACATGTGCGCACCAGAGTGTTCCAACTTCCGTTCCTTCCTTGCCTACAGTGCTGTGGCTCAAATCCAGAGACAGACTGAGGGAGCTGACTAGAATATTCTTTTCTGTACCATTAAATTCTTGTGGGGACGGGTTGGGATGGATTAACTTTTTTTTTTTTTTTTTGGGGGGGGGATGGGTGGGGACGGGTAAGATTCCAGCAGGGAGGGGCAGGGATGGGTAAGATTTCTGTCCCTGTGCAACTCTCTAGTTCAGGACCTGGCCAAATTGGAGTGGCAGATGCGGCCTCTAAAGCAAAGTTGTGTTCCTCCACGCAAATTGGCAAGAAGAGTAAAATCCACGCGCCTTGACCAGTCTGGAGGGTCTAGAGGAAAGAAAATTAGCAGGTAAGATCTAACTTCACCTTCTCTACCTTTCAAAGGTTCTATGTTGTTTGGAGAGGACTTGGATAAACTGATGAGTGGTCTTGGGGATACCAAGGTCTCACGGTTGCCGGAGTTACGGCCTAAGGCGGCTAGTCGAGGTGGTTCAGCTAGAGGTTGATTTAAGGACGCGAGGCGGTACAGGCCGAGCAGATTTATGTCTCCTTCTAAAAGCCGTTTTTTTCCAGCGGATGCAGTCCTTTCGAGGGGGTTGGGACTCCTCCGGAGGTGCCAGAAATGGTAATAAGTCCTCCTTATGAAGGTGTGCAGGTCCAGCCTCTGGTGAAGGTCAGGGCGCGAGTTTGTCTGTTTTATCAGGGGTGGACCCGAATTACTTCAGATCAGTAGGTGCTGGAGGTCGTTCGCGATGGTTATGCGCTTGAGTTCGAGCACCCACTGCCGGATCTGTTTCTTCCCTCTCCTTGTCACTCTCGAGTAAAGTTAAAGGCTATTCAAGAGACTCTGGGTCGCTTAATCCAGTTGGGAGCTGTGGTACCCGTTCCTCGGCACGAGCAGGGAATGGGTTGTTATTCCTTTTACTTTGTGGTGCCGAAGAAGGAGGACCAGTTTCGACCCATTTTAGATCTCAAGAGGGTCAATGGGGCGCTCAAGGTGCCATCCTTCCGCATGGAGACTCTGCGCTCGATCATAGTGGCTGTTCGTCAGGGAGAATTTCTCACGTCACTGGATCTCACGGAAGCCAATTCGAGAGGCCAATCAGCGTTTCCTTCGTTTTGCTGTTTTAGGGAGGCACTTTCAGGTCTGTGCTCTGCCTTTTGGTCTGGCAATGGCTCCACGCACCTTCTCCAAGATAATGGTGGTGGTAGCAGCTTTGTGGAGGCAGGGAATTCTGGTGCATTCGTATCTGGACGACTGGTTGATCCGGGCGAAGTCTCGGGCTCACAGTGTGGCGGCGACGGCTCAGCTGGTTGCGTTTCTGGAATCGCTCAGATGGGTAGTTAATGTAGTCAAAAGTCAGTTGATCCCATCGCAGAGTCTGGAGTACTTGGGAGTGCGGTTCGACACGGCAGTGGGTCGTGTTTTTCTGCCGGATTCTCGGATCGCCTCTCTTCAGCAGCAGGTCCGGCTGTTAATGTCCGTTCAGAGTCTGGTTCGAATGTACCTTCGGGTTCTGGGCCTCATGGCAGCGACAATAGAGGTAGTACCATGGGCCAGGGCGCATATGCGTCAGCTTCAGGCGGCTCTGTTGTCCCGGTGGTCTCCTCAGGTACACAGTTTGGAGTTGCGGTTGCCATTGAGGGGGGCTCCTCGGCGCAGTCTCCAGTGGTGGCTCTGCTCGGCCCATCTGAAAAAGGGCATGCCGTTAGAACCTCCTCAGTGGGTGATTCTGGTAACAGATGCCAGTCTGCTGGGCTGGGGAGCTCAGTGTCTCGGTCGGTCCATGCAGGGGCGGTGGTCGATGAAGGAAGCTCAGTGGTCTATCAACCGGTTGGAGACAAGGGCGATTCGGCTAGCTCTGTTGGCGTTTCGCTCAAGTGTGGTCGGAAAGGCAGTAAGAGTCATGTCTGACAACGTGACAGCGGTAGTGTATGTCAACTGGCAGGGCGGTACAAAGAGTCTGCAGTTGGCAATCGAGACAGATCTGCTCATGAGTTGGGCGGAAAGGCATCTAGTGTCGATTTTGGTGGCGCACATGGCCGGGGTGGACAACGTGAACGTGGATTTTCTAAGCAGACACATGTTGGACCCCGGAGAATGGTCTCTGCACCGATCGGTGTTCGACCAGATAGTTCTAAAGTGGGGAATGCCAGTAGTGGATCTCATGGCATCGGCACAGAATGCTCAGGTTCCTCGGTATTTGTCGGCATCGGGATCGATGCGTTGGTCCTTCCGTGGCCTTAGCGGGTATTGCTGTACGTGTTTCCCCCATGGCCCTTGACAGGTCAAGTACACTAATCAACAGGATAATCTTCGGTGAAGTCCCAGAATATATGCTTGAGTTAATTGACTTACCATCCAGAAACAGATCCAGTACCTCACGATCATACCTGAACTTGCACAACCCAGGCACTCAACTGTGGAATGCTATACCCAAATCAGTAAAATCTACCCAGAACTACCTAAACTTCAGAAAATTATTGAAATCAGTATTGTTTAAGAAGGCTTATTCCCCAGGTTCAACTTAATTTGAATTAACTCTTACTATTAATGATCCAAGGAAACTAATTACCTGTTATTATCTCTTGCTGTTTGTTATTTCCCATCTTATTCTCAATTTGTATAATTGTTCTTCTTGCACTGTAGCCTTACTACAGATTTATGTAAGTCACTTTGAGCCTGCAATCAGTGGGAAAATGTGGGATATAAATCTATATAAATAAAATCCCCCTCAGACATTCTGAAACCCCCTCAGACGTTCTGAAGCTCACCTCTCTCCAACTGTGGCTCCTGACCTAGGCTATTCGGACTCCCGCACTCAGCCACGCCCCATCTGGACATAAAAAGCACTCTCAACGTTCCATTGACCACTGACGTCAATGAAGCCAGTTCGTTTGTTCGAAGCTCTGTAGCAGCAGATGTGGGCCCTGCCCTCGCGTCAAACGTAATGACGTTGAGGGCGGAGCACATTCAAGGAGCCAATCAGTAGCCGAAAGCAGGAGAGAGGCCAGGTTCACACTCTCGCACAGGACGAAGAGGGAGGGCGGCAACACGGCGAGCAAATGGCTGCGGCGAGTGTCCAATGTGGAGGAGGCGGGTGAGGGCTCGGGGTCGAGGACCACTGGCGACTCGGAAGGGGGGGGGGGGGGGGGGGAAACACCACTGGCTACGACTCCAGCACAGCCGTCATCCCATTCACTGAAAACAAAAGAAGCAAACCTATGACATGCTTCAGGACGTTTAATACACAGGAGTGGAAGTGACCCAAGCAAGTGTACGGTAAGCAAGGAAGCCCATTGGTTAATCTCTGTTTCAACTCCCCCACGCAGCTGTCATTGCTATACACTCACAAACAAGCAAACCTAGGAGCTGCTGCTTCACATTGTCGTTTTTAAATTGAGGACAAAAGGAGAGGGGACACAGACAGACCCTGCAACTGGGAGAAAGGGACGAACTGGGAGGGAGGGGGGAATCCCCCCTGCAACTGGGAGACAGACCGGGGGGGGGGGGGGGGAGAGACCCTGGCACATACTCTCATTCTCACACACACACTCGCACCCAGTCTCACTCTCCCTCTGTCACACACACGCGCGCGCACATTCACTCTCTCTCACACACTCACTCTCAAACACACACACTCCGAGGAAAACTTTGCTAGCGCCCGTTTCATTTCTGTACGAAACGGGCCTTTTTTACTAGTGTAATAAATAAATAGATATACCGCCTTGCTGAGGTTTTTGCAACTACATTCAAAGTGGTTTACATATGTTCAGGTACTTATTTTGTACCAGGGGCAATGAAGGGTTAAATGACTTGCCCAGAGTCACAAGGCACTGCAGTGGAAATTGAACTCAGTTCCCCAGGATCAAAGTCCACTGCAGTAACCACTAGGCTACTCCTCCACTCCAAGAAGCTGGCAATTGGTGTAATCCATGAGCAATAGTCTTCTATGACAGTACCAGATGTATATAAAACAGTTTACATTAGATGGAGGTACATTTGCTGCTTCTAATGAGATTCCAATCTAGTTTTTTTTTTTTTTTTGGGTGTGATGGAGGATTGAATGGCTTGTTCAGGTTGTGTCTGTAGTGGAGCTTGAACACAGATTACTGGGATCAAGGTCCACTGCACTAACCATTAGGCCAATCCTCCATTCACACTTCCTTGGCTCACTGAGTATCTCCAAACCTTACTGTGTGGATATCCATTCATTCTGCTAATCCTGAAACTGTGACCTGGATTGGCTACTGTTGGAAACAGGCTATTGGGCTAGATGGACCATTGGTGTGATCCAGTATGGCTATTCTTCTGTATCTCTAGAAGGGTGGAAAGAGGTAGACAGGCACTTGTCAAGACAAGAAGATTCTCTTGTTCCCGTTTCTCACCTCTAGAGGGTGTTTTAGCCCAATTGGGTTTCCATCTACCACGGGTTATGGGTTTACCCCCACTGTATGCAGGGCTTGTAGTTCTGATTTTCATAACAGTACAAGGCCCTACATGCAATGTAGGGTAACTCCCAAAACTGGAATGGCCCTGTAGGGTAATGTCTTTGATCCATGAAATGTGGCCATTACGTGTCACCCACAAACAATACTTTCTATGACAGTACTAGTCAAGAGAAGAAGTGACAGAAAGCTCTCTTCATCCTGGTATTCATCTCGAGGGTTTTTTTTTTTAGCCCAGCTTGGTTTCCATACACAGCAGTAGCAGTATGCATTGTTTCATGAAATAAAGATTATTGAGTAGCAACCTTCTGTTGTCAGCTGATGTGTAGTGTAGTGGTTAAAAAAATTGACTTAAAATTCAGGAATTGAGTGTTTAATTCAGGGTACCCCAATATCTGCAGTGCTTTCAAATAAAATAAGTTTTCTGAATGGTTTATATTTTTATAACCTTGTGTTGAGTTTTCTATTTTTAACTCTAAGATCCAAAATTCGTATTAACGCTCTACAAGCAGTAGATGATGTAAGCTAATGGTTACAAGAGATTTCTTCTTCTTATTATTTGTATCCCACATTTTTCCCACCTATTTGCAGGCTCTATGTGGCTTACATTTTGCCGTGATGGCGATCGCCATTTCCGGGTACAGTATTACATTAAGGTGCATACATACATAATGCATCATTCGGGGATAGTGGATTCATATGCCTAGGTGCTCTACTAAGACTTAGGAAATATCAGTAGGCTTTGCTTCCTGAAATAAAGATTGTTGAATAGGAGTCTTCTGCAAGCAGTTGATGCGTAATATAGTGGTTAAAACAATTGACTTTGCTAGAGTTGAGAGTTGAAAGCCCAAGATAATTCACTAAGACTCCAATATTCGCAGTGTTTTCAAATAAACGAAGTTTCCTTAATGGTCCACCTTCTTCTAACCTTGGAGCCTGGCTTTTCTGTTTTTAACTTTAATCACAAAGTTTGGTATTAACTCTCTACAAACAGTAGATGATGTAGTTAGAACAGACTACTTATCATCCAGGGGTGGTGGTTTCATATCCCTAGGTGCTCTACTGAGGAAGCATCAGTAGCAGTAGGCATTGTTTCATCAAATAAAGATTGTTGAATAGGAGTCTTCTGCAAGCAGTTGATGTCTAGTATAGTGGTTAAAACAATTGACTTAAAAATGAGGGATTAAGAGCTCAACCCCCAGCGATAATCTTCTAAGACCTCAATATCAGTTGTCTTCTCAAATAAAAGAAGTTACCTTGGTGGTCCATCATCTTCTAACTTTGAAGGTTGTTTTTTTCTATTTTTAACTTTAACCACAACGTTTGGTGAGTATTAACTCTCTACAAGGAGTAGATGATGTAGTCTAGTAGTTAGGGGGTGGGTTCATATCCCTTAAATGGTCTACTAAAGACTCAGAAAGAGGCATATTTTCAAAGCACTTAGCCTTCCAAAGTTCCATAGGTTTCTATGGAACTTTGGAAGGCTACGTGCTTTGAAAATATGCCTCAAAGTGACTCAAAGTATCAGTAGGCATTGCTTCCTCAAATAAAGATGGTTGAGGAGCAGTTTTCTGCAAGCAGTTGATAACGTAGTTTAGTGGTTTAAAAGGTTGATTTATTATTTAAGAGAAACAGTTAAGACGTCATGAATCATCAATAACAGCTATCTTCTTGTCAAATAAAAGTAATCTGTATCACCAACCTTCTAGCCTTGGAGATGGCTTTTCTATCTTTAACTTTAAGCTCAAAGATGAATGAGGAGTACATTTCTACAAACAGTTGATAGTTAAAACAATTGATTTAACATTCAGTAGGATCAAATCTCCAGGTAATCTACTAAATAACATCTTCACTTTCTCCTGTGTAGAACTTGCTGGTTCTCAGGATGAGGGCTGTTTCCTCATCCTCCTTTGAGTTAATTGTTCAGACACATTAGGTAAAGGAAAAAGTCCTGGCTGGTTGGAGTTGCTGGTGCCTGAGTACTGACTGACCAAACATAGTTTTGGAAATGACTTGAACACCAAGTTGTTGCTTTGTAAATGGTGATTATGAATGTGACATAGAGATTGGCAACAGGCACAGTGTAAGAGTGTGTAGGTATGCCCGCCTTCTGATAACAGCAATCTGACACCCAAGTAGAGAAAGCAGCTTGGATAAAACAACTAAACATAGTCTGATATCTGGTTTCTTGAAGGTATTAGGAGATTACATTTGTAGTTCAAAATGGTGAAATTAGATCTTACCTGCTAATTTTCTTTCCTCTAGACCCTCCAGACCGGTCAAGACGCGTGGGTTATGTCCTCCTACCAGCAGAGGGAGACTGAGAAAACACTAAGCTTTTGAAGCCTGTATATATAACCTGTGCAGAACCTCCACTAGCCAGTATACCCCTGACAAAGCAGAGAAACAAAAAACACTAACAACAACTAGCAACCCTGTACGTGGTCACAGTAAACTGCAAAAACAAGAAACATCTTCCGCTTGCTCTTACGGAAACATGTTCCTTTGCCTTTGATAAAACAGTTGGGCTTCTACAGGTGGACTATCAAAGAAGAGCCCCACCTGTCCCGGACTCCTATCACAAAACAGAAATAAACAGTCTGCAATTAGAGAAACAACAATTTACAGCAGCCAAGAATTATCCAACAAACACACCTCCTGGCCTCCAATACAGACAGGGCGGGCTCTTGACCGGTCTGGAGGGTCTAGAGGAAAGAAAATTAGCAGGTAAGATCTAATTTCACCTTCCTCAGCGACCCTCCAGACCGGTCAAGACGCGTGGGACGTACCAGAGCAGTAACTAACTTATGGGAGGGACCTACTAAGGCCAGAGGTCAAAATTGCTGCCCCAAAGCGCACCTCGTCCTTTGCATGCACAGGAATCCTATAATGCTTCACAAAGGAATGCAACGAAAACCAAACCGCAGCCCGACAAATATCTAACAGAGAAATCATACTATTCTCCGCCACGAGGCTGCCATTCCCCTAGTGGAATGAGCAGACCAGCCCCTAGGCACCACAGGACCCTTCACCAAGTAAGCAGATGCAACCGCCTCCTTCAACCACCGTGCTATGGTCACCTTAGGAGCCGCTGCACCCTTCTTTGGGCCACCATGAAGAACGAACAAACGGTCAGAGGCTCTGAAGTCCTGAGTTCCAGAGAGATAACAACTCAAAACTCTCCTGACATCCAGCTTGGCAATACCACGCTGCTCCGAATCTCCAGCCATATCACCCAACACTGGCAGAGAGATGACCTGATTAACATGGAACTCGGAAACCACCTTGGGCAAAAAAGGAAAGCACCGTCCGCAACGAAACCTTTCCCTCAGAAAGGACAAAAATGGTTCCCTAAAAGACAAAGCCTGAAGCTCTGAAACACTCCGTGCTGAAGTAATCGCCACCAACAAGACCGCCTTTAAAGATAAATCCTTACAAGATGCCGATACCAGAGGCACAAACGGAGGCCTGATCAAAGCATCCAAAACTAGCTTCAAATCCCACGGAGGCACCATCCGTCACTGAGGCGGACGCAGCAACTTAACACCCTTCAAAAAACGCACTACCTCAGGCACAGACGCGAAGGACTTTCACTGAAGCTTCCCACGAAAACATGACAAAGCTGCCACCTGAACCTTCAGTGTAGACAAGGCCAGACCTCTATCAACACCATCGTGCAAAAATTCCAAAACTTCCGCCACCGAAGAGTGAAACGGCCGAACTCGATGGTCTTCACACCAGTGCTCAAAGATTCTCCAAACCCGGACATACGCCAAGGAAGTGGATCGTCTACGGCAACTCAACATCGTAGCAAAGCCACTGGACGAAAGCCCCTTCTTCTTCAACTTGTGCAGCTCAAGAGCCAAGCCATAAGCGAAAACCGAGCCGGATCCGGCATGATTATCGGGCCTTGACACAGAACTGATCCCAACAAAGGCAGGGCCGCCGCCCCTGCCAACCGCACCAAGTCTCCATACCATGGTCGACGCTGCCAATCCGAAGCTACCAGAATCACCCGACCGGAGTGATGTTCGATGCGCTATATTACTCGACCGACTAACAGCCACAGAGGAAACACATACAGTCACTCCCGAAGCCAAGGCAACAGAAGAGTGTCGATTTCCTCCGCTCAAGGGTCTCTTCAGCGACTGAAAAAAAAAATCTCTGAACTTGCGCATAGCGAGCCGTTGCCCTAAGATCACCGAAAGTCCCCAGACCGACACAACTCACTGGAACACTGACCGAAGAAAAGACCACTCTCTGGGATCTAGAGTGTGCCTGCTGAGATAATCTGCATCTATGTGACCTACCCCGGCCACATGCGCTGCCAAGAGAGCCTGAAGATGAGTTCAACTGCGCCGCCAAGGCTCTTTGTTCCCCCCTTGACGGTTGACATATGCTACTGCCATGGCATTGTCACAAAGCACTCGGACTGCCTTGTGGCGAACCACCGACGTCAAGGCCTGGAGCGCCACCCGAATGGCCCGAGTTTCCAGCCGGTTGATGGACCACTCTGCTTCTGCCCGAGACCACCGGCCTTGAGCTACCTGACTGAGACAATGTGCCCCCCAACCTTGCAGACTGGCATCCGTGACCATTACCAGCCCCTGTGGGGACTCCAACGGCATTCCTTTCCCAAATTGCGCGGACTGAGCCACCAGCGGAGACTGAGACGAGGGGCCACCGACAGCGGACAACACATTTCCAAGTCCTGCGACAGAGGGGACCAATGACTGAGCAGAGCTGACTGTACCTGACGCATGTGCGCCCTGGCCCACGGAACTACCTCTATGGTCGCCGCCATCAGGCCCAGGACCTGACGATAAGTACGGGCCGTCGGCGCCTTCTCTGCAAGGAACCGACGAATCGGACCCTGTAACTTGGAACCAAAAGGCTGCACAAAGGAAAGTGAAGATAAGCTTCCGTCAAATCCAGGGAAGTGAGAAACTCTCCTTTCCTGACCGCACCAGTGACCGACCGCAACGTCTCCATCCGGAAAGAGGGCACCTTGAGTGCCGCATTGACCCTTTTGAGATCTAAATGTGACGAAAAGTGTCCTCTTTCTTGTGGACCACAAAATAGATCAAATAGCACCCTGAGCGTTGCTGATCTGAAGGAACAGGAACCACGGCTCCCAACGCGAGCAGCCACCGCAGAGTGTCCCTCACTGCTGCCCTCTTGCTCCAAGACCGACAGAGGGATTCCAGAAACACTTCGGGAGAACAGCTTTCGAATTCCAGCGCACATCCGCCTCGAAACACCTTGAGAACCCACTGATCTGACCTGATTTGGGCCCAACTCTGGTAAAACAGACTCAGCCGAGCCCCAACATGCACCAGAGCCTGAGCCCGCACACCTTCATTGGGAATTGTGGCCTGAATACTAACCTCCCGCGGAAAAGCCACGCCCTCCGCGACGACTCTCACGAAAGAACTGTGTGCGCTGGAAAAACCGACCCTATTAAACATTTCTATAGCACTACTAGACTTATGCAGCGCTGTACAAATTAACATGAAAAGACAGTCCCTGCTCAACAGAGCTTACAATCTAAATTGGACAAACAGACAGCTAGGGGTAGGTCCCACTCGATCTGCCCGGCCTATACCGCTGAGCCTCCCTAAACCGTCCCCGAGAGGAACTAGTTCTGGCCCCTGCCTTGAACCGAAAATCTGGAAGCCATAGAACCTTGGTATCACTAAGACCTCACACTAACTTGTCCAAATCTTCTCCAAAGAGCATAGCTCCCTTAAGTGGCAGAGACCCACAACCATAGCCATATTTTTTGTCTGAAGTAGGCAACAAATCATAAAAGCCTCAGACAAAAAGGATGAACCCATGTCCAAGTCGGCTAACTCCTGACCCCCAGAAGAACCAACATCTACCGAATCATCCAGGAGCTTCTCGGCCCAACGAAAACATGCCCGAGCTACCAGACCCCCACAAACCGAGGCCTGCAGGGCTAGAGCCGACAAAACAAAACTACGCTTGAGAAAAGATCCCAACTTCCTATCCTGAGGATCACGGAGAGCCGTTCCTCCATCAACCGGGATAGCCGTAGCTATAATTACTGCCGTCACTACTGCATCTACCGTGGGAGCCTTAAAGGAATCCCTATCGTCCTGAGGGAGGGGATAAAGCCTCGCCATTGCCTTTGCCACCTTACACGGCAAATCCCATTCCTGACAAATCATCTCCCGGAGATCCTTGTTCATAGGGAAGGATCACGCCTGACGCTGAATGCCCTTCACCAACGGATCCTGGACAGTTTCCCCCAACGCCACCTCAGGACCAAACTGAAGGGTGGACGACACCTGATCTATGAGTTCTGACAGCTCATCTCTATGGAAAATCCGCACTACTGAAGGATCCTCTCCAGGAATCCAACAATCCTGCTCCTGAGAGCCGTCAATTCCATCTGACTCCCCCAGATCACTAAGCGCAGCTTCTGCAGCTACAGGAGAAAAACATTGCCTGTCTTCTGACCACTCTAACCGTGGTCTCTCAGCCAAGATGGAAATAGCCCCCTCTTCCAATTGGGGGGGGGAGGGGGGGGTCCCGATCTCCAGGCCTGATACCGCGTCCAGACAAAATCTGGAGGAAAACCCACCATTCCTGGACCGTCATTAGGCCCTTTTGTGCCAAAAACGGAGGCCGCAGGCCCAAAACCAGCCGGCTCCATGGGCCGCGTCAGACTCAAGATGGCGGCTGTTCCCGCCGAAACTGTTCCCGCTGACAGCGGCCCTGCCTACGCTCCCGCTGACCCGGAGACTCCCGACACCATCGATCCCTCCGCGGTCAAGTCGGGGGGTGCCGCAGCCACCTTTATAGGTGCACCGCAAAGCTACACTGAGCGCCCGGCGCCTCTACCCCTCGCCACGAGCATGCGCGACATCGGAGGAGCTGGGCCGCCATAAACCACGAAAGAAGGGAAAAGCTGTTCCGCAAACGCGCCAAACCAAAAACTCACTCACACTGCAAAAGCACTGGAGAAAGCGCTGCTCTCTCGTTCCAGCAAGGAATCAAAACCCCCGTTCGGTCCGCTGAAAATAAAGAAATAAATGCCCTTAAAGGCACAGTACTCCAACTCTGGCAGCTGGAAATTGTAAGGCACTCAAGGCTACAATACTGAGAAAGCAGCCGAGGCACAAAGCTGCCAAGCAAAACGAAATAGAATAACTGACCTTAAAGGCACAGTACTCTAATTCTGGCATCTGGAAATTGTAAGGCACTCAAGGCTACAATACTGAGAAAGCAGCCGAGGCACAAAGCTGGCAAGCAAAATGACATAGAATAACTGACCTTAAAGGCATCGTACTCTAACTCTGGCATCTGGAAATTGTAAGGCACTCAAGGCTACAATACTGAGAAAGCAGCCGAGGCACAAAGCTGCCAAGCCAACAGGGGGAGGGACCCAAACATAGGTGTAACACCCCAGGGGGAAAAACTGGGCCCCACCAGACCCAGGGCCCCAAAGCACTTTTTTTTTTTTTTTTTTTTTACACACACGTACAGGGTACTGCAACAGAATAAAGTTTGGAAGGAAAAAATCCTACGACCCAATGACAAACTACCTCACCAGATTATTGGAGACTGCACAGGCTGTCAACTGCTACCTCTGCTGAGACTGAGAAAATACTGGCTAGTGGAGGTTCTGCACAGGTTATATATACAGGCTTCAAAAGCTTAGTGTTTTCTCAGTCTCCCTCTGCTGGTAGGAGGACATAACCCACGCGTCTTGACCGGTCTGGAGGGTCGCTGAGGAAGTGTTTATTAAAATGTTTTATACCATGTAGCTTCTTCAGATCACAGCAGTTTAATACAATTACATTATACCATGAACAAAACTTTTCAATGGGAAGGAAGTTGTTGAACTAAGGCGTGTGGGGGGGGGGGGGGGCATGATCTACAGTGAGGAGACTGAGGAACACTGTGAGTGGTGGGTATCTGAAATAGCCCTTTCTGTTGTGGTGGTAAAGAATTTAAAAAGGCATAAACACAGAGAAGCCTTAATGACAGGAGAATGGGGGAAAAAAAAACAGCCACTGATTGGGGGGGGGGGGGGGGGGGGTGCTGTGCTGAGTGGACTGGATGGGCCATCATTATTAGGTTAAGGAGATGCTGCTGTATTTTATGTATCTGACAGGGAACCTTCCTTGCACTTGAGACTTGGGTGACCTGGACCCCTCTGCTTGCAGTAACCTTGACTCTAGGAGCCAAGAGCTGTCCTGTTCGGTAACAATGTGACAGTGCATCCCGCTCGAGGCCAGAACTGTAAATGAATTCTACTACCCTCACCTAAGCATTTCTTAATTATAAAAAAAGACATGAGGGGAAAAGCCAGAGCTGACCTACTGGCTGGGCTGATCAGAAGAGCTTTAGAATACAAGCAGCCCCTAAGCCCACCCAGCCATGTATAAAACACATGTTTGCTGGCTGCTTTTGCTCAGATGCTGCATGCACAATGTAAATTGTCTGAAGTACAGTCCCGGTGTGCTGGGAGAGCAGCAGACTTGCCCCTGTCCATTTTGTTATAAATGGTGTATGTGTGTATGGAAAAAAATTTCAGTATCCCCAAAATACACACATGCTACACGGTGTAATCTATGGCCACTCTGCAGTAACAGTTCCCATACTATACAATGGCACTTTAGCCCGTAAATTACAACACCTGCACACAGATGGCATGGGCACTTAGCCACAACATTATCGCTGGAAGATGTGGCTGATGTCAAACATACTTGCCTGATTTTTATAGATAAGGAAGACAATGCTATTCTATTTTTAAAGCCACAGAACCAAAGAGATCACTTAATGTTATAAAACTAAGTTAATTTTTTGGGGGGGTTTGCACGGTGGAAGAGCGCTGTGAGGGAAGTGAAGGTGGCTAGCTGCCACTGCCTGGTTTCTGGTGGATTACACTGCAGCTAGGATACAACATGGCTGAAAGATTCTCCTAATCCCTAAATTATGAGCTCAGGCTGAGTTGCCTTTATTCCCCTAGGACCTCTGATCTAATCACTGGTTTTCTCATTAAGTCTCGGCACTCTTCCTGTGCCTCTATTTCAGTCACAGGCTCGGCACTGTCCCTTTGCCTCAGGTGCTAGAAAAGTAAAAGGGTGAAGCCAACATCTGCCATACAGCGGTTCTGGACTGGAATGCTGCTGGTTTGTAATACTGTGGGATTTAACAGTACACAAAGGGCCTCAGCTCCCAGGGAGCAAAACAGGACTGCAAAGAGACAGGTCAGTGTCTGCTTCCTACAGTAAACCACCCCACTCTCTAATCAGTCACCAAATCCAGTCTGTAGCAGGGCCTGATTGAGACCCAGCCTGGGATCCTGCAGATCAGTTTCTCCAGATCATAGCATTATCCCATATATACCAAAAGTCTGAAAGCAGTACAGAGATGAAACTGTCTACCTCAGGCCAGACTTGACTCAGTGGCCTGGGCAGGTCCAGGTCCTGCCCCCAGCTTCTCTGCTCTCAGCTTCTTCTTCGCCAATTTCTCTTTCTTCTTCTCCTCCTTTTCCATCTCCTTCAACAGCTCTTGGAACTTGATGCTACGGTGGTCCATGTTGTAGCCAAATCGCTCCTGTGCCAGGGCTAGTAGTCGTTCCCGCCGGGCAGCCTCTACCCGCTGTTTCTCCTGCTGTTCTTGCTTTTCCCGCCGCCAATCTTCAATCATCTTTGGCATCTGGGCCATGTTGGCAGCAATCAGCTTCTCTCTAAGAGCAGAATATTCAGAAAATTAAAATAAACTCAGTTTGTCTTCTGACCACGTGGAGTATAAGAAATATAGATTAAAGGAAAGTACACAGGTTTAGGACAGATGAGGGTGTGGTATCTGGGGCTGTTTGGAAAATTAGTACAAGATCAAGGCTGCAGGGTAACGGCATTGAGCTGGGATACTAGAGCTGCATCGCATCTGGCTCAAGCACAGAGGGGGTTCAAAGAAAACCAACTAGGGTCTTTGGCATTGCTTCAGGAATGAAACTAGGCAAGGAGATGGTGACTGTATCCTTAAATACTAGTGTGGGCAGTGTTCTAAATGAATTAGTTTTACACAAGCCATGCAGAGAGACCAACTTATCCAGCTCCAGGCTACAGATTTTAAGACAGTCCTGGGTTTGGAACTTACATCCCAAAGCAGTGTGGGATTTGTAGTATCTGATCCTTTCCATTGAAATCAGTCTCATAATGCAACAGGATGGGGTGGTCAGAAATCCAGGACTGGCCCAAAATCTCCTGCTTGGAACTAGTAACTTTGCATCTCTGCCCACAACACTAATGACGGCAGAAAAAGACCTGCATGGTCCATCCAGTCTGCCCTACAAGATAAACTCATATGTGCTACTTTTTGTGTATACCTTACCTTGATTTGTACCTGTCCTTTTCAGGGCACAGACCGTGTAAGTCTGCCCAGCACTATCCCCGCCTCCCACCACCGGCTCTGGCACAGACCGTATAAGTCTGCCCAGCACTATCCCCGCCTCCCGCCACCAGCTCTGCCACCCAATCTCAGCTAAGCTCCTTAGGATCCATTCCTTCTGAACAGGATTCCTTTATGTTTATCCCATGCGTGTTTGAATTCTGTTACCGTTTTCATTTCCACCACCTCCTGCAGGAGGGCATTCCAAGCATCCACTACTCTCTCCGTGAAAAAATACTTCATGGCATTTTTCTTGAGTCTTCCCCCCTTCAATCTCATTTCATGTCCTCTCGTTCTACTGCCTTCGCACCTCCAGAGAAGGTTCGTTTGCGGATTAATACTTTTCAAATATTTGCTTTCCCCAGGCTCTCAAATTAACTTATAAGCTTCCCATAAGATGTGTAGAGAACTTAGCAAGGGGTTTTGAAGTAAGGAAGGTGTGCTTTTTTTTTTTTGGGGGGGGGGGATTGTTTTTAAATTTTGTCCCCAAAGTTTGTATATGAACAGTAAAAAGGTTAGTGATTGGGGTTGGGTGTTACTTTCCAGCCTGATGTCATATTGAATACTTCCCCACCACCATACAAGGTATTTCGGGGTAGGGAAGAGGATACAATGGGGTAGATCTATGGATGGGGGTATGGGTCATATAAACAAGCTGATCCAGGCCTAGCCTGCCCCCCTCCCCCTAACAACATAACAGGAACTCTAGTTCTTGTTTTTTCGTACCACCAGAATGCCCTGGGGAAAGCAATTAAAATCCGTGGCTGGATGGCGCTGGGGTGATTTGCTACACCCAGAAACCAGATTATGCCTGACCACAATCCCAAGCCCGGGGTCACCTGGCCAGTCTGCTGCGTCGCTCCTCCTCCTCCCGTTGCCGGATCCGGGCCTGCATGTCTGCGAGCGGCGGATACCACGTCTCCTCCTCCTCGCGGATCTCCCGGAGCCGGGCCGGGTCGGGCCACAGCTGGGCCGGATTCACGCCCGAGGCCGCTCCGTAGCGCCCGAAAAGCTTCGCCTCCCAGCGGGGGCCCCTCTGCCACTCCGGGGTGCGCTCGTCCTGCGGGTCCGGTACGTACATACCGTCCAGTTTCCGGCGCAGAGGTCTGGCGTGATACCGAGACATCGACCCAGCGACCGGCACCACTGCGGACAGCCAAGAGCGACACAACGACGTCATGCTCACCGCCATCTTCCCGCGAGCTGCCTGAGGAGGAGGAGTAGCTTGCCCTACATCCGTATGTACTCCGAGTAGGGGCGAAAACAGGAAGTAGACGCGGCGGGGACCTCGCAGAGGGGCGGAAGTAGAGGAGACCAAGTGACGTCAAAACGTTGCCCCTATTAGGTCAGTCTCAGTTTCCTCTTCCCCGCAAGCGCAGCCATCATCGCTATACTGTCAAAAGGGCGAGCAAACCTAGGAGCTGCTGATTTGTATTTATGCCGGCGGCTTGTGCAGCGTACGGATCAAGGAGGTTTAATAGACAGGAGACCAAGTGACGTCCAAACGTTGAAACCAATTACTACTACTACTACTACTATTTAGCATTTCTATAGCGCTACAAGGCGTACGCAGCGCTATAGAAATGCAATTAGGTGAGTCTCAGTTTCCCCTTCCCCACGCAGCCATCATCGCTGTACTCTCAAAACAAAGCGAGCAAACCTTTGAGCTGCTGCATCGTTGTCGCTCTTTATTATTGGAAGCATAACATTTGTATTTAATCTCACTTATATTTTCAAACATGGCACTTTGTGCAGCATACGGATGTGCACAGAGGAAGTACAATAACGAAATAACTTTTCATAGGTAGAGTAGTAATTTCTTATAAATCGTAATCAGTGTGCCATTTGGAGGGGGGGGGGGGGGGGGAGCTGGTTATAGGGACACCCTAGCATGTGTTATGTTCTTGCAGAATTTTTTTTTTCTCCTGGTAAAGTGCCACTAAATTAGGTGCTCAACATTCAGAGTTTTTTTAAATAATTAATTTAATTAATTAATTTATTTATGACTGACTGACTGACATATATACCCAACGTTAAACATGATCTAGGTTGAAACCTGGGATCATTAAAAAAAAAAAAAAACCCTGTGCCTAGATCAAAAGAAAAAGATGGCATGTGGGAATTTGCTCCTTTTGTATTGTGGATTGCAGAGGTAAATTATAAAAATGCACTTGATGTTTTTATTACTATCATTTAAAAGACAGATATTGAATAATGAGAGCAGAGCTACCTTTATTCAGAAGTCCATATGTAACCGGACTGTTTAGCAAGTAAATCAGGAGGCCGAGACGCTGACTTCCAAAGCAAGACAACTTTTATTAGCTAGCTGACAGTACTAAGTTCAGACTCAGGATACTGTGTGTCGAGCGTCATCTGACACTCATTCTTATACATCATTAGTGATCATGCGCATAACACATGTCATACATCACACAAACACATGCGCAGTACAAGCACATGCGCAGTACAGTTAGTAGTTCTGTAGTTCTCACAGAGAAAGAATATGTCAGTTTCACAGAAAATGTTACTTTGCAAGAAAATGTAACTTATTGCATTGTTTCAGCACATCCACATAATACAGCCTTTGTATAGTGATCCCGAGACTGCGCTGACAGAGCTGGCTGTCTCCCATAATTGCTGACTACTACAAATTGTTATCTGACTGCTGGTTAACAAAGAGGTTTTACTATTACCAAGTTCAAGCTGTAGGTTTAATTTAGGTTCATTAGAGGAACTCTGATTCTTTGGTTAAAACACAACTTTGGTTAAAACACAAAAGTATTTGTATTTGCAAAGTCCAAGTATGAAAAGGTCCTTCTAGAGCAAATAGTGCAACCTCTCCCCTTACACATAGTCTAAGTGTGCCAGCATTGTCCTCACTGTTAGCCTCCAAGGTCATACAAAGTTAATTATTTTCAATGGAAAATAAATCAGTTGGCTCAGGCTGCCTGCTATGTGAATATTCCATCATTGTTTCATTATTGCTACCACGTATTACATATGGGCATTTGTTTTAAACTTTGATTGTTTTAATTTGTTGATCCAGACCTTACATACAGATGGTTTGCTTTTTAAACCCAAAGGTGAATCCTAAGGGTGGTTGGACAATTAGGTATAAACTGTGTTGTTCTGACTTTACTTGTTTTGGACTGCTTTGGGTTGTGCTGATCTGTACATCTGTTGTCTGGAATTTTGGAAGATGGAAATAAGGAAATAAAAATTAAATTTTGGATGTACTCTGTAGAAGTTGTTTACTTTTGCAATGTGATGGATGCCTGTTCTGGTGTGTGCATGTGATAATCTTTGAATAACTGCCTATATTTATGGCTATGATTTCTGAACATGTGGTATCATTAAAGGACAAACTTTTAAATGCCCAGTTGGGTATATATGCTAATTTCAACTTTGTTAAATGTTTCAGACAAAGAGCAGGATTGTCTTGGTGAAAAATGCTGTCTACTTTCATTAAACCTCCTTGGGGGCTGCCTACACATTGCCTGATGCCTTGCTAAGCCCCTCATGCCTCTCCCATATTTGGGTTGTCAACTTCTTTTATTTAGTTTAATTTATAAGTTTTTTATTAACAAATAAACATAGCCATACAAAATATTTAACGGTTAACATGTCTCGCATGGTATATAGAGCATAATACAACCATTTATTAGTAGTATCCCATAGCAATAAACGTTCACTTGTTTATTTTTACAGTTCCTCCCCCCACCGGTTCCCCTACCCTCCCCCCTCCTCATTTCACATCCCACCCTCCCCACCTCAAGACAATGTTCATTTTAGTGTGTGTGCATGTTTCCATATATATATATGTGTGGTTGGCCCTGGTAAAAAGCCGTTTAATATCCAAATCATAAAGTATTTATTATAAGACTTTTGCCTCTCTGTGTTAATGTCTCTAGCAGACACCCCCACGTTTTTAAGAATTTTTGTTTACTTCGGTATGAGCCTTTTGCTTCTCTAACCTCCCATGCCATCAACTGATGTATCTGATTGCGCCAATGCCAATACTCAGGTGGGTTTGCAGAGGTCCACATTTGTAATATGCACTTACGTGCTACCAAAGTAAGTTTGCGACTCAATAGAATGCCCACCGCTGACATTCCAGCATAAGCACCCGGACAATCCAGTACCAGCTGTAGAGGGTTGCTCATTATCCTTCGTGACAAAATATAAGACATAAAAGCTACTACTCTCCGCCAATATCTTTGCACCTTAGTGCATTCCCAGAATGCATGGTAAAAGGTATTTTCCTCCAATTGGCATTTCAAACAAATTGCTGTATCTATTCCTCCCGCTTTGAACAATTGGGTTTCTGTGAAATATGCTCGATGTACTATACGGAATGCACATTCCCTATATCGAGCTCCGGTAACTAATTTAGGGATTCCCTTAAGATGTTTTTCAATGTCCCAATTAATAAGGTCTCCCCCCGTGTCTTTTTCCCATCTCTGACGAGCTAAGATTCGTCGTTCCCTTGGTATCAATTCCCACAATTTCTTCTGTATATAGGAGATGCGCGGGGTCTCCGGTGAGAGTTCATCATAAAAGGCCTGTATTTTATCCCCTAATTACAATTTAAGAGCATCTTCACTCAAGGATTGAACATAATGCTGAATTTGTAAGTAAGCATATATATTCCCACCCGTTCGAGATTCTGGTGATATGAGTTGGTGTAGAGGTTTAAGTTTCCCTTCTGCGTTTAGCACATTTTTCAAACTAATTAGATTTTGTCCCTCCCAATATTGGAACCTTGGGTTATCTAGTCCTGGTGTAAACGCTGGGTTCCCTCTTATCGTTATTAATTCTGAGATACTTGGGTTACCCCCTAACAGTTTCACTAATACTTTCCAGGCTTCCCTCAATGGCAACAGAAGAATGCTATTCCTGTGGGGCTCAGGTAGCAAGTGTCTATCTACATGCAATAAAGTTCTTAAATTATAAGGTTTAAAATATGCCTCCTCCATTTCCAACGGGGTGCCGACATTTGTCGAATAAACCCAATCTCTCAATGTCCTTATTAAACATGCCAGGTTACAATATTTCAAATTAGGGAGTCCCAAGCCTCCCTGTTGCCAATTCCCCATTAGAAACTGCAGTTTAAGTTTCGCTTTTTTGTTCGCCCAACAGAATCGCGCTACTAATTGGTAAACTTTTTGATGTCTTTTTGGAGTAATCTTATCAGTAGTGTCTGCAGCACATATAACCATCTAGGCAGGATTACCATTCGTATGAGGCAAATTCGGCCCACTAAAGGCACCGCCGCCACTTTCCAAATGTTCAGTTGCTGCTCTGTCTGGTCAAGTAACCTGGTAACATTTAATTTATATATTTCTTCTGTACGTACCGGTAACAGCACCCCCAGATACCGAAAAGATGCAGTCGCCCATTTCAATGGAAAATCCCCTGCCCAAAGGTGACGGGTATTCGGGAGGACTTCCAGCACCTCAGATTTATCCAAATTCAGTTTAAATCCCGAGTAATCGCCAAATTCCCAGAACGTTTCTATCAGGGCTTCCAACGATTCTTGGGGCTGCGTGACTATTACTAATAAGTCGTCAGCAAATGCCGCAACTTTAAAGTCCTGTTGCCCAATCAACACCCCTTTGATAGCTGGACAGACATTGATATCTCTGAACACCGGGTCCAGGTATAATGCAAAGAGTAACGGTGATAAGGGGCAACCCTGCCTAGTTCCCCTCCTTATTTCAAAATCTTCAGAGCTTCTCCCATTAATCATTACTCTGGCTCGTGGTGATGAGTAGAGAGCCTGAATTGCCTCTATAAACCAACCTTTGAAGCCATAAGTGTCCATCACATTGAACATAAAAGGCCACTCCACATGATCAAACGCCTTTTCGGTGTCGAAACTGATCAGGACTTCCTGTTCTGGACATTGCTTCAATTTCTCCAATGAAATCAAGATACTTCTAAGATTTTTAGGTACTGATCGCCCTTGGACAAACCCTACTTGCGCTTCATGTGTAATCCGTGGTAACACCTTTCGTAGTCTATTCGCCAATATCTTTGCGAACAGTTTCACCTCATGATTTAATAGGGATATTAAGAGGCTAGCAACAGACTGTCCCGGTTGGGCTTTGGTAATACTATAATTTGGGCCAGATTGAGCCTATTTGGTAGTGTCCCGTGTTCCACCCATTCATTGAAGGCTTTTGTCAGTGCTAAAACTATAGGTTCCCCCATTAATTTATAGAACTCGGCTCTAAATCCATCTGGACCCGGTGCTTTTCCCAATTTGCTGTGCCCAATTGCCCGGGTGACCTCATCACTACTTATAGGGGCGTTTAATTTGTCACATTCGGTTTGTGTCAGCTTGGGGGGTCTCTATATTTTGCAAATATTGTTCGCTACGTAAACCTTGAGAGTCCTCTGCTTCATATAGGTTTTGAAAATAGTGCTGAAAGACTTCTCTTATCTTTTTATCCATGTGAGCTGTCTGCCCTTCCTTAGTTTTGATGGCTAGAATGTTTCGAGATACATAGGGGCTCATTTTCAAAGCACTTAGCCTTCCAAAGTTCCATAGAAACCTATGGAACTTTGGAAGACTAAGTGCTTTGAAAATATGCCTCATAGTGTGATGCGATTAATTTAGCCATGAGTTTTCCTCCTTTATCCCCATGCTTATATAGTTGATACTGATAGTGTGTTTGGGATTTCCTCGCTCTCTCGTGGATTAAAACATTTAGCGCTGTTTGTACTAAGTTCAGTTCCTGCCTCACTCTTGCATTAGGAGCCTCCCCAATTTTCCTTTGCAAACCTGCCAGTTGTGTTTCCAGTCGAAGAATCTCCCTATCTCGGGCTTTTTTTTATAGTGGCTAACGTAGCTTATTATTTCCCCCCCTCAACACAGCTTTCGCTGCCTCCCAATAAGTTGTAGCATCCTCTACCGTCCCTTCATTGAAATGTTGGTATTCCTCCCTTTTTTTTAGTATGGTCTCACGGAATTGCCCATTCTTGTATAGGTAACTGGGAAAGGACCAACTCCTGGTCTTTTGCTCAATCTTGCCTACTTGCCATGTCATCCATACTACCGCATGATCTGAAATTATGCATGGGCCTATTTCAGCCGCACTAATGTTGGTAAAATTCTCACGTGCCACCAGTAAATAACCAATCCTTGAGTGAGTGTTATGCGCTCTCGATTGGTGCGTATATTCCCTACTACCTGGATGTAATGTGCGCCATACATCTATAAGGTCTAATGCAGAACACATGTCAGGTAGTCCCCTTGACTTTCTGTTCCCCCCCGGCAGCTAAAGGGTGGGATTTATCCAGTTGCAGGTCCCATGCCACATTAAAATCCCCCCCCCCCCCCCCCCCAGCATTACAGATCGCAGTTCCATCCTACTTAGAATATGAACTAGTTGTTTGTAAAATTTAAGATCTAGCGTGTTTGGGGCATAAATACTCCCCAATGTTATTTGGTGTCTAGCAATCGTAGCCTTGCAAAAGATAAATCGACCTCCCGGGTCCATGTCTAATTGTTGAAGTTGCGAGGCCACTCCCTTCCTAAAAAGGATAGCTACGCCTCCCTTTCGCCCATCTGCCGGTGCCGCCACACAATCTCCCACCCAACATTTAACCAGTTTTGCATGTTCCTGGGCCAAAAGGTGTGTTTCCTGTAATAAGACTATATCTGCTCGAATTCTTTGAAGATAATGCAATATTTTTGAACATTTTATGGGCGAGTGGATCCCTCCCACTTTCCATATGATTATCTTAATTACACCCATCATCTTCATACCCGTACTTTCCTTGCAGAGTACTATTTTTTCTCAAGAGGGACCATCCCAGCCAGTGATCCCCCTTTCTTTTGTCAGATTTCCTTATCAAGCAGTACATTTCAAATAGCAAAATCAGCCAACAGACTTTCTCAGCCACTCCTAGCACACACACACACATCTCTCATGTCCCAAACCTACCCCCTCTGACCCTCCCATTGCGAAGCGTATCGCCTCCTCCCCCCTCCCCCTTGTTCCCCTCTCATCTGTGCTTTCTGTATGAAAGCCGTCCCGTATTAACGCTTACCTAACCACTCTCCCCAAGCTTTACCCTGGACCCCTGGTCCCCTTGCCCAATTACAAGCTCTATACCATTGTTTTAATGCCAGGTCACCATGTTGTAATACATTGACCTTTCCTCCCTGTATTCCTCTTCCCACATTCTTAAATCAGCAGTAGATATCCATCTATTATGCTTTAGTTTCCCCTCCACTATAATCTAATGCCCTTCCATCAACATAACAAAACTGTTCAACTTATCAATTGAAATGCAACTCAAACAATTAAACTTCTGGGTATGCACAGTCACAGTTCCTCAGGGATCTGTTGTATCGTGTGCCCCCATATCTACTAATGCAAACTGTTTTCCATGTCTCTGATTCTTCTCATGTGTGTTCTGCATCCTCAGAATCCCCCTGCGTTAATTGCTCCACGTACACCTTTGCCTCCGATTCCGATACAAATACTCTGGTGGTCCCTTTGTGCATAATTTTTAAAGCATCCGGGTATTGCAGGGTAAAGCGAATCTTTCTTTCAAATAGTTGCGAGAACAATGAGGAGAAGGCCCGTTTCTTAGCTGTTATTCCCGCAGAGTAATCTTGAAAGAAGAGAATTTTTTTATTCTCAAAGGTTAAGGACTTACTTGAGCGTGCCGCCTGCAGAATGAATTGTTTGTGCACAAAGTTCAACACTCGGCATATAATCACTCGCGGTTTGGCGTTCTCTGTCCGGCGCTGCCCCAACCGGTGCGCTTGTTCGATTCGGAGCGGTCCTATTGCTGCTGAGAATTTGATCACCTTGGTCAGCCACTGTTCTATTGTTCTTTCCAGATGTATACTGCCCACCTCCTCAGGCACTCCCACCAGACGGAGATTATTCCATCTGGAACGGTTTTCAAAATCTTCTAGTTTAGCCTCCATGACAGCCAGCTTCTCAGTTAGATCTTTCTGAGCGCCCTCCACTCTCTCCAGCGCGTCTTCCACCTCGCTAGTTCGATTCTGAAAGGCCACACATTCTTTTGTCAGATCTTCCAACTTTGTATTAATTTGTTCCAACTTAGTGTCCAGTTTGTGATCAATTGGGGCCAGTCGGCGCTCTAACAGATCTTCCATCGCCGCCGTCATTTCCGATGTAATTTCGGCTATCCACGCTGAGGGCACCAACGGGCTCGACTCAGGAGGGGAAGCCGCCATTTTGTGCTCCACTGTCTTTGCCCTCAGTTTGTCTTTTTGAGTCAATTTCGCTGCCATCCGTTGTCCCGTTTCGGTTTTCAGGGCATCTAAGGTAAGCAGGTTTAATTTATTACTCTCGTGACCAGTTTTGAGGAGTCCGATTCTCTTGCAGGATCTATTTATAGTAGTTAGGCTACGGAGAGAAACTCAGATGCGTCCTCTCTCCTTCATAGCGTCACGTGACCCCCTCTTTTATTTAGTTTAAAGAAAATGTGAGCATAACAATCAGAAACAAAGTTTACAGCACCACAGAAATGCATCTGTATTATAGTTTTAAAGTTTCTTAATACAAGAACAAATATAAACAGTAGGATGAAAAACAGCATAAGAATTTGATTGTCTTGGTGAAAAAAGGTCTCTTTATTTGTGAGCAAGATTTGTAATAGCGAAAAGCTGGTTGGGCTGCCACTCAGAATGGATGGTTACAAGTATGGGATACAATTAAAATGGAAAAACCGACAGATTCGCTAGGGCCACTCTGGCCGCTCACTGGAAGTCTCCTCATGTTCCTTCTTTGGTAAAAGGTTAAATAAGCTGTGGTACATCTGTGAAATGGAGAGGCTTTGGGCCATACATCGCGAAACTCTGTCCAAGTGGGAAGCTATTTGGGAACCCTTTGTGTCACGTTGTTCATGTTGAGAGCTTGTGGTTGGAAGGTGTTGGGGGGGGGGGCGGCAAGGGGGGTGTTGTGTTTTATTTCTCTTTGTTTCTTTCTTTGGGGGTGTTTTTAATCCCCCCTTTATAGACCTCTTTCTGACTCCGTCACACGGGGGACTAAAGGTACTTATTTCATATATCAGGTTCTGTATAGTTTCTCTGACCTCCATTGTCACCCAATCATAAGGGGGTGGCATTAGGAGCTGTAATTGAAAACTAATTCCCATAACTACTGCTTTCTGTCCAAAACTGAGTGTCACTTGTATGTGATCTACCTTAGGCTAAATGTTAGGTAAAGAGAAGATAGAATCAATAAAAATAGAGACAGAGATAGGTTTAGATAGTGTAAATAGATAGGTACATTTTATTTCTTACCCAAACACAAGTCTTCAAGTTGATACAAATACAGACATCAGATTCTGGTTTCAGCCGCACAGGGCTTCGCCGTCTGACAGAAGCTTCGGAGAAGACTCTCAAACTAAGCCAAAATCTCCCCTCTTTTATACACAAACCTCTCCATAGAAGTGAATGGTGAGAAACCTTGCTCCTAATCTTTCTCACTTTCTGAGATCATACTTTCCCATGCGGTCTGCTGTCGGATGTGCCCACCTCCTTCCGTTCTCAGCTACTGCTAATTATCAACATGTTTTGGGAAGCGTTGAGATAACAGTTTCACATCTTCCGGCTGCAATACTTTTCACACCATCTCATGAACTCTGTATTACCTCTGTATCATTGTATACCAAAACTAATAAGCTCCATTTTATTCATCTGATCCATCATTCTTTCATTACAGGTGCTGATTTAAATTAAAAGTTGTACCAGTTTGTATCAGGACTCATTGTTCAGACCTGCTTTTTGCAGAGTCTCAAATATTAAATCACTTGCTTGCTGTTTGGCCTACTTAGTACTTTTTTCAGTTGTTCTAGGCTGCATAGCTTTGGCCATCACTATTCCAGTGGTAGCCTTAAAGCTAGGCCATATATTAACATTCCCCTCTTCACCCTATCCCATAGGGTGACACCAGGGTTAACGTACCTTGGTACCATCCGTTCCAGAAGGTATTCTATGAGGCCATCAAATTATCTGAGTCTTAAGATCAACTGGTACAATTTGTTTAGTTTTCGGTTGAGACTTACTCAAACCTGTAGCGAGAAATGTTTTTATGAATGGGACTAATCCATGAGCTCATTTACAAAATCCCATGAAATATAGGTATGCGGGTAATAGCAATTTCAAGTGGATCATACTAATAGGCTGTTTAAGGTTGTAGGTATTCAGAATCCTTAAACAGGTCGGGATTCCTGGACCTTACTAGTACTCATCATTGGCATCCAATCATGAGCACTAATAAGTGGATAGCAAGTATGAGGTTGCCTCATACAGCAAAAATGGTCAATCCTAGGAAAATTTATATTAACCAAGGTTATGCATGGATCTTGACATATGCATAATGACCTGGAAGTATGGGAAGCATTGTATATATCCGTTACCCCTCTTGGAGCTTAGTCAGACCTACAGAAAGACATGCAGCTCAAGTAAGCCTACACCAAAGTTAAACAATTGCATAACAGGTTGATACTAACAGAGTTTACATCTACATTATGATATCAGAGCCAGTATTAGGGTTTGATGTTACCCTTGTATCTGAGCAATATCAACTTCAATTTAAATTACATAAACAGAAATGACGGGGAAACTCGTGGAAAAACAATTAGAACAATTAAAGGAAATAATAGGAAAATAAAAATAAAACCTTTTCAATATCTAGACAGGATTGCTGCTAAACTGAAAATAAAACATAATATGAATCTATAATGTCCATAAACAGCAACAGTAGTTCTCAAATTAAGTATCAGTTCAAAAGTTTTTTTCATCGAACATGGTCGAGGCGGTGGAAGCGTTGAAGAATCTGGACGAAGATCTGGAAGATCTAACAGGGCTGGATTTTCAGGCTGGCTTGCTGAAGGAAGTTGCCGGTCTTGAGATGTAACACGTATATCTTTCACATGGACCCAAGACTTGTGGTCCAGTAGTTTGCAAGGTGTAACGATTATTGCCATAAACTTGGGGGATCTAACATCATTTGGGCCAGGATAGATTTTGAAGACGTACTTGTGGTGTACAAAGTGGGATCTTTTCATGTCTTTATTCTAGGCATACACCATCATAATCAGTCCATCAAGAGTCAGAGGTTGGTAAAGGAATAAGCAAAGTAACTGTATGCCTGAATGATACATTGCTATATCTTAGTGGGCATAATCAGTGTGAATTGAATAGACATGAAAGACAATGTCAACATGGAGAAAACAGTGCTAATTAAGTGCAAAAGCAAAAGGGAAACCAGAAGGGTTCAATAATGAAAAGCCAATTTACATAAATAGCAATAGTATATATGAAATTATATCTCCTGATTGGTAGGGATTAGAGCTTCAACTGCAACCCTCTTAATACTAGGAATTGGGATTTGCATAATATATCTCCACTTGTGGCTTGCATAATGTGCAAGACAGATTGGTAATTATTACAAAGGCATGATCAAATAACAATGGTAAAGTATATGGAACAAAAGAGAAGATTACAAAAAAACAATTAGAATTTAGAGATGATGGTAAATGTTCAACTATTGATGTATGGAGGGCAATGCATCGCAATCTATCGCCAATAGATATGGAATCTTCACCTACGATGACTACCATTCACCAAGGGTTGAGCCCTCAGCTGCAGGAGGCCAGCAGGACTTACGAGTTAGATGATTCAGAAGGAAGGGTAGCTTAGGAAACAGTCATGGTCAAAGCAGAAGACTAATGTGCAGAGATTTAAAACTCATAACTAGTCCAGGTGATGGAAGTATCTTCTGGAATCACGGTCGCTGTCTGTTGTAATAGAGAGCTCATACGTAAAGTGCCTTGTATGTTCTGGAAAAGATGAGCAGCATGCAAAAATATTTAATATAGCAGAATATTTAAGAGCATAACCGAGACAAAAGAAAATTCTCATTGGAGAAGTTGGTGCTCCTTCTTCTTGTCAGAGGTCAGTTGCAGCAGAAGTACTAAACTGGAATAGAGGCGGTAGATCAGGAATTGGATTTGCAGTCTTCAGTCAACCTACAGGACTTAATAAATAGAGATGAGATACGAGTAATGCCTAGTAGTTAAATCTTAGTACAGGATCATTAGAAAGAAAAGTCAAAGAATGCATTGCTAGTTCCTTGGGGCACCAATAGGTGGAGCGTAGTTTCAATATATAAAATCATAAGTTACAAATAGAAAACAATTTTTTTTTTCCCATGTAGATTAGATGTTGCTCGCATAGGAAGTAAGCAGAGTCTGAGGAAACATTGTGGTCAGAGTCTGCTCCAGGAAAATGCAACAGCCTTTAATATGATATTTAGAGAGATAGAGAAAAGCCAATATCATAAAAGAAAGATGTAAAAACTATATATTTCTATGAGGCCTCCTCACGTGACCTTTACAAGGTTAAATAGGTCAAATGAGAAGGACAATAACCTATAGTCCTCTGTAATAGTTCACAGCCAATTTGGAAAATAAAAATTATATTAAATTTTAAACTGATCCTTTCTATGCTTTCACAATTTGGGCCCTAAATTATGACAGCATATCAAGATTCACAATCAGAGGGATAGCTAAAAATAAGCTTATATATTCCCAAGAACCAATTTACAATTTAGAGTATATTTTAAATACAGAGGAGGAGCCAATTTATAAGCAGGAGACACGTAGGAGCATTTCTTAAAACATTTTAGTAAAATTCAAGGATATAATAATAATTTTTATTAATGCAATAAATGCATAAATTGACCCTTAGGGTATGTTCATATGGACCAGTATGATAAATGGAACAGCTTGTAGGCCTACATTGTAAATTGAATTCTAAACAAAGTAACAAGGATAACACAGAATCATAGAATAACCCATCCAGTTATTAAAAATCTGAAACACGTAATGAATTCCTGCATCATATACTGAGTTCAAAGCATTTATAAAGATGAACTTTAGAGAAAATAAGAACTACAAAGGGTTAATCTCTATCATTCGGTCTTAAGGAAATCATGAAATAACGGTGCTTCCTGTGTCTAATTTGAGTTTACTACTCACTACAAGCATTGGACATTATGGTGACTGAAGATAGGATTAAACATCAGACAAAAACTGTAAGTTCAAGTTTTCGTATTAAAACTTCATGCTGGTGGAATTGGTCTTCATAGAATTAATACTTCAGGAGAGGAAAAGGAGGAAGAGAAGGTTATTACTTTATCTGCTTCCAGAGATACGGTTCTCAATTGTAGCTAGTCTTATCTGAACATAGCTCTGAAATAATAGCAACCTGAATTTCTTTAGTTCTGATTTACCAGTTAGTTATGTTATGCAAGGGTTAATCATGCAAGGGTTAATCTCCAAACCCTATTGAGAACCTGAAATGCTGGAACTCTGTCTTAAAACCATAAATCTTTAAGAGGCAGGGAAGGAAGTTTGAAAGTTGTAGATAAGACGTGAAAGGAAAAAATTAAAACAGTTAATTCATTCTTACGGAACACATCCCCAATAGAGAACCAGGAAGTGAACATCAGCACTAGTTATTTCATCCAACATCACAAAGAAACAGTGCTTTAGATGGCATATAATATAGAACCTTTCATAGGAAATATCTGAAACAATTATGCAATTTTCAAAGAACACATACACGGACATACACTTATAAAATTAAAACTAAAAAGTGCTTGTTTTTCTAATGAAAGCAATTTATCAGAAATCAAAAACAATCAGGTATTTAACATCACGTCACAAATCAAACAAACATTGCTTAAATGAAATAATATACAATCCTGGAAAATAAACACTCCTTTGAGATTTACTACCACTGCAGTTGATAGGCAATCTCGCGGGGTAACCTTAAAGCACTAATTTAAAACTAAAGAAATGATTCCTTAAGAACTGGCTGGTTTAATATATGCCATTTATCACAAGACACACAGGAACATATAGGCATAAAATTAAAGAAGTAACCTAATCTTGATACGTAGAAAACTTAAAGCTCAGAAGAGGAAGCAAGATATTTTTAAATGTAGTTCAAAACCTAGCATTGGAATTTTGCACGGTTAAGGAGTTGTTTAGGGGATACTCTAGCTTTGAGAGTTTAATACACTTTTTATTTGTTTCTATTGATCATTTGACTTTGCACATCTGCGTTGTATTTGCCTGTGTTGATGGCTGTGGCTTATTTGCTCCTGTAATGTCTCTCAAAAACTAATAAGGACTTCCATAAATTATAAAAAAAAAAAAGATGACATCAAAAAGTTTGAGTAAATATGGAACCCTTTCAGTAAAAACTATCCATTACAATTTCTAAGTGCAACCTTTTTCTTCTTTGATAACTTCTCAGATTTCATAACTCCCCCCTCACATTTAGAGGTCTATGAAAGCGTAAATTTATATTTCTTTTTTAGTTTTAAAATTTATATTCTCAATAGTTAAATGGCTGTTTATTATCAAACAAAAATTTGAATATGATTATGTGATTATTATTGAGAATGTTTAATGCTTGTAAAAGTTTGTTAAAAATCATAAAGGAATAAAAAAAAAAAGAAAAACAATTTCTAAGTGCAAAATTTTATAATGTCTGAGGGCCCCTTTTACTAAACTATGCTAGCAATTCCCAACAAAGCCAATTCACTTGTAATTGCTGCATGGGTATTGCTAGCTCGTTTTGGTAAGAGAGGCCCCCAAATTTGCAGTATTAGATGGCCTGTTTTAGTAGTTGGTTACTTGTTAATTATAAGTTTTATTAAATCAAAATGTATGTTTTTGCATAAATGTATACTCATGACTGTACATTTGGGTCTGTAGCTGGATATTCTGATTTCATCAATATCTTTCTTGCACCATATTATAAAAATTCAGTAAAATTTATTGGAAAAAAGAAAGAAAAAGAAAAAAGTCTGGAGTCTCTGAGATATTCAAATGAGTGTAAACTTCCTACCCCAAATCCCCCCCCCCCCCCCATTTTCACTTTAACCCTAGTAGCACTCTAGAAATGTTAAGTAGTAGTAGTAGTAGTCTTCATTATCAAATATGAAGTGAATGTTCACATGCTTATGAGCTCGACGGTTTATTTCGAAACCAATGTCAGATCATCAGATGTTCATTTTATCAAGTGTTTTTCATAAGGTCATAAAGCAGATTCTTTGAGGACAAGCAGGCTCAATTTTCCAACTGATGGGTCATCGTCCATGACGGCCCAGGAGACCGGATGAAACTTCAAAAGCAATGGAATCCTCAGCGGGCCGATTCACCGTGCATGCACGAACGGCTTCTCGCCCGCGACGCGAACGTAAACTACTCAGTTTCTTTTCCTCTGCGGTTCTGGGCAGTCAAAGTTTTTCTCTGCTGCGCAGTTATGGCTCAGGAGACGTTTTTTCTAGCGTTTATCCCTATTTTCTTCTTTATTATTTTGTCTTAGTATAAAATATTTAAAAAAAAGTTTTGTTTTTCCTCTATTTCCTTCAAGTTTCCTTTATTTTTAGTCGCAGCTGGCCTTTAGGCCGCTTGGCCGGGTCTTTTTTTCCCTTTTTTTGTGCCTTTTTTATTGGCACCATCGAGCCTTTTGATTTCGCGGACGCTATTTTCCCGCCCATGCAATCGAAGACTCCCAGCGGCTTCAAGCGTTGTACTCGCTGCAACCGGACCATCTCGAGCACCAACCCCCACGTGTGGTGTCTTCAGTGTCTTGGGCCCGATCATCTCCCAGCTGCTTGTAAGCTGTGTAAATTGATGAAGAAGTGGACCCAAGTGGTCTGGTCCTTCGACGTCGGCATCGACTTCAGTACTGAAGGTATCTGCATCGGCTTCGGCGTCGAAGAAAGCAGCGACACTGAGAGCGCAGGTAATGGCTGCCGAAAGACTGCATTGAGCTGGGAGCAGCGAGGCATTGAGTGGGTCTCCACCCATCTCGAGGCCTACTGCTATGCATGTCCCCCGGGACAGACCTTCGTCGGACCCAGCCCCGAGGAGACGTGAGGATTCCATGTCCTCCTCTTCGGTACCGAGGAGTCTCGATGATGGGCGTCGAGCGAAGGCTAAGAAGCACCGTCATCGATCTTCTTTCATGCATGGTACTGGGAGCTCCGGGGAGCCGAGAGAGTCGGCACCCGAGAAGCGAATGGCGAATGTTTCTTGCCGGGGGGATAATCTTTTCAGAGAAAAAGTAGAGGACATGGTTGATCAGATCAAAAAGCATCATGATGCCATGGATTCTCTCTCCCGCCGGATGTCTTCTGCTACCGCCTCCTCTTCTAGGAGGTTTTTTGGAGGGAAAAGGAGTGCTCCCTATTCCTATAACAGGCGTAGGTACATTCCTGCTTCTCGGCAGCCGGTTCAGGCTCAGTTTCAGCACGCATGTTCCCGTCAACGCCGTGCACCTAAGGCCCCTAGGGCTCCCCAGCAAAAGCAAGGGACAGGCTTTTGACTGGCGCCAGTACAGCATAGCCTTGGAAAAAGTGTCCGTGCTGGACGGCTTGCCGGTCGGGGGGAGGTTGTTATTTTTTCACCAAAGGTGGTCTCTTATAACCTCCGACCGGTGGGTTCTTCAAATAGTCCGGTTAGGATACACTCTCAATCTGGTATTTACGCCTCCAAATTGCCCACCGGGAGCTCAGTCCTTCAGCTCCCAGCACAGGCAGGTACTTGCAGAGGAACTCTCCGCCCTTCTAATGGCCAATGCGGTCGAACCCGTTCCACCAGGGGAAGAAGGGCTGGGATTCTATTCCATGTACTTCCTTGTGCAAAAGAAAACAGGGGGGATGCGTCCCATCCTAGACCTAAGGGCCCTGAACAAATTCCTTCTCTGAGAAAAGTTCACAATGGTTTCCCTGGGCACCCTTCTTCCCATGACTCAGGAAAACAATTGGCTATGCTCTCTGGACTTAAAGGATGCCTATACTCTCATTTCTATACTTCCAGCTCACAGGAAGTATCTTTGATTTCGCTTGGGAACTCAGCATTTTCAGTACTGTGTACTGCCCTTTGGTCTCACATCTGCACCCAGGGTCTTCACAAAGTGCTTGGCAGTTGTTGCAGCATTGCTATGCAGACTGGGAGTGCATGTGTTCCCTTATCTCGACGATTGACTGGTGGAGCACCTTGGAGGTAGGGGCTCTACAGTCCATGCGGATGACTGTTCGACTGATAGAGCTACTGGGGTTTGTAATCAATTATCCAAAGTCCCACCTTGTTCCGGTACAGAAATTGGAATTCATTGGAGCTTTATTGGACACACAGACGTCTCGAGCTTATCTCCCCCAGGCAAGGGCAGACAATCTCCTGGCCCTAGTGTCCTTGGCTCGAGCGTTCCAACAGATCATGGCTCGGCAGATGTTGAGACTTTTAGGACACATGGCTTCTGCAGTTCATGTGACTCCCATAGCATGCCTACATATGAGATCAGCTCAATGGACCCTAGCTTCCCAGTGGTGCCAAGTCACTGGGGATCTAGAGAATGTAATCCACCTCTTCACCAAGTTTTGTAAATCCCTTCAGTGTTGGACCATTCGATCCAATCTGACCTTGGGATGTCCATTCGAAATTCCTCAGCCACAAAAAGTGCTGACGACGGATGCATCCCTCCTAGGGTGGGGAGCTCATGTAGATGGGCTTCACACTCAAGGAGCTTGGTCCCTTCAGGAAAAGGATCTTCAGATCAACCTCCTGGAATTACGAGCTACCTAGAATGCTCTCAAGGCTTTCAGGGATCGGCTGTCCAATCAAATCATTTCAATTCAGACAATCAGGTTGCAATGTATTACACCAACAAGCAGGGGGGGCACCAGATCTCACCCTCTGTGTCAGGAAGCCATCCAGATGTGGCTTTGGGCTCACCATCATGGCATGTTTCTCCAGGCCATGTATCTGGCAGGTGTCAAAAACAGTCTGGCCGACAGGTTGAGCAGGATCATGCAACCTCACGAGTGGTCTTGTCCACAAGATCTTCTGAGAGTAGGGCACCCCCTCGGTGGACCTTTTTGCCACTCAGATCAATCACAAAGTCCCTCAATTCTGTTCCAGACTTCAGGCCCACGACAGACTAGCATCAGATGCTTTTCCCCTACATTGGGGACAGGCCTTCTGTATGCGTATCCTCCCATACCTCTAGTAGGGAAGACTTTGCTGAAACTCAAGCAAGACCGTGGAACCATGATTCTGATTGCACCTTTTTGGCCCTGTCAAATCTAGTTCCCTCTTCTTCAGGAGTTGTCCTCCGAAGAACCGCGGAATGTTTTCTGACCCTCATCACCCAGAACAAGGGGTCGTTTCTGCATCCCAACCTCCAGTCTCTGGCTCTCACGGCCTGGATGTTGAGCACTTAGAGGTTGCCTCTTTAGGTCTGTCGGAGGGTGTCTCCCGAGTCTTGCTTGCTTCCAGGAAAGATTCCATGAAAAAGTGTTATTCTTTCAAGTGGAGGAGGTTTGCCATCTTGTGTGACAGCAGAGCCCTAGATCCCTTCTCTTGTCCTACACGGACCCTGCTTGAATAACTTCTACACTTATCGGAGTCTGGTCTCAAGACCAACTCCGTAAGGGTTCATCTTAGTGCAATCAGTGCTTACCATCAACGTGTAGAAGGTCAGCCTATCTCTGGACAGCCTTTAGTTGTTCGCTTCATGAGAGGTTTGCTTTTGTCAAAGCCCCCAGTCAAACCTCCACCAGTGTCATGGGATCTCAACGTCATTCTCACTCAGCTGATGAAACCTCCTTTTGAGCCACTGAATTCCTGCCATCTGAAGTACTTGACCTGGAAGGTCATTTTCTTGGTGGCTGTTACTTCAGCTCATAGAGTCAGTGAGCTCCAAGCCCTAGTAGTCCATGCACCTTATATCAAGTTTCAACATAACAGAGTAGTCCTCCGCACTTACCCTAAGTTCTTGCCGAAGGTGGTGTCGGAGTTCCATCTGAACCAGTCAATTGTCTTGCCAACATTTTTTCCCCATCCACATACCCGCCCTGGTGAGGACAAGTTGCATACCTTGGACTGTAAGAGAGCATTGGCCTTTTACGTGGAGTGGACAAAGCCCTATCGACAGTCCGCCCAGCTGTTTGTTTCTTTTAATCCCAACAGGAGGGGAGTTGCCATCGGAAAACGCACCATCTCCAGTTGGCTAGGAGATTGCATTTCCTTCACTTATGCCCAAGCTGGGCTGACTCTAGAGGGCCATGTCACGGCTCACAATGTTAGAGCCATGGCTGTGTCAGTGGCTTACTTAAAGTCAGCCTCCATTGAAGAGATTTGCAAAGCTGCAACTTGGTCATCTGTCCACACATTCACATCTCACTACTGCCTTCAGCAGGATACCCGACGCGATAGTCGGTTTGGGCAGTTGGTGCTGCAGAATCTGTTTGAGGTTTAGAATTCAACTCCACCCTCCTAGGCCCATTTCTGTTCTGTTCCAGGCTGCATTCTCACTTAGTTGTGTTTCTTTTTAGGTCAATCTGTCTTACGTCCTCGCCATTGCGAGGCCCAATTGACCAATCTTCTTTATTTTGAGTGAGCCTGGGGGCTAGGGATACCCCATCAGTTAGAATGTTGAGCCTGCTTGTCCTCAGATAAAATGAAGATACATACCTGTAGCAGGTATTCTCCGAGGACAGCAGGCTCAATATTCTGACAACCAGTGCTTTTTTTGTGCCGGTACGCGCCAGTACGGCTTACCGGCAACTTTTTTGTGAGGTCCGGTGGTGTACTGGAGCCCCCTCCAGCCCCCCCCCCCAACGATTCTCCTCGCTCCTGCCCCCCTCCCCAGCAATTCTTCTCGCTCCCCTGCCCCCCTCCTCCAGCCCCTCCTACCCAGCGATTTTCCTCGCTCCCCTGCCCCCCTCCTCCAGCCACTCAGGTTGTCCAGTGGATTCTTCAGGGCAGGCAGGAAAGATCCCCAGTATTTCCTGCCCGCTGCCAGCACTGACTCTCCCGCGGCGCTACTGCATCGCTCTTTAAAAATGGCCACTGAGACTTCTAGTGGCGGCCTTGCTAGACTTCCACTGAAGTCTTGGAGGCCACCCTTGTAAGTGAGGAAGGAGATGAGATGAGGGAAAAGGAAGAGAGGAGAAAAACTGCACATGGATGAAGAAAATAGGCAGAAGCTGGATCCACTGGACAGTCAAGTCTGTGGAGGACCCAGCTTTTACTTACGGATGTAGGGCAAGAAATGAAGAAGAAAGGCGGAAAGTAAAGAAATAAATGGAAAGGAAGCCCTGGAAACGGAGTTAAGAGGACAGATAGCAGCAGAATCAGATATTGGGCCAGCATGATCAGAAAAACAAAGTCACCAGACAACAAAGGTAGAAAAAATCATTTATTTTCATTTTAGTGTCTGGAATATGTCCAATTTGAGAATTTACATCTGCTGTCTTATTTTGCACTGGGTATACTGGAGCTGTAACAGCTTACAGAAATTATTTATAATGAAAAAAAATCACGTTATTTTTTTCTCCTATACTAGTATAATATTTTCAGTGATGTCTGTTTATATGCGCCATGGCTGGTATAAGGGGTGCGGCTAATGTGGGTGTGGCTATAATAGGGGTGGAGTCATATGTGGTGACCCCGCCCACAATGAGTACCGGCACCTTTTTTTCTACAAAAAGAGTACTGCTGACAACCCTCCCTCCGCCCCGTTGGAGTTGTTCCAGTTATATGTTTTGCTTTTATTAAACTGAGTAGTGCACGTTCGCGTTGCGGGCGGGAAGCTGTTCGCGCATGCGCGGTGAATCGGCCTACACGACGGAATGTTCCAGAGGATTCCATTGCTTTTGAAGTTTCATCCGGTCTCCTGGGCCATCGCGGACGACGACCCATCAGTTAGCATATTGAGCCTGCTGTCCTCGGAGAATACCTGCTACAGGTATGTATCTTCATTATTTCTCCATTTTCTTTTTCATCTGATAAGTGATTATTTTCCATTATATAAATTTTGGAGAGTTTACATAGCTGTCCATCTATGGAAGGAGGAGAGTTACTTTTCCATCTTTGGCTACAGTACATCTTGCTGCCAATAAACAGTGACGAATAAATATCAGGGTGTGTATATCTACTCTTTCCAACATCAACATTTCTTATAGAAGTGGGAGATGAATATTAGTAATGGTTAAGATATTCCTCTGAAATTCTTTCCAAAATGATTGAATTTTAGGACATTCCACCACATGTGATCCAAATCTCCTGACTGTTCACGATTTTGCATTCTTTTTAGGATTAAATCTTAGCTGCCAAATTCTGAACCATTCTTTAAGAAGCTTTGTAGGGTCCTTCCTCAGGGGTGTCTACCCTATTGCAGATTTTGGTAGCATCTGCAAAGAGGCAAACCTTACCAGACAGCCCTTCAGCAATATCGCTTACAAAAATGTTAAAAAGAAACGAACCTTGCGGCACCACCACTGGTACCATCTTTTTCCTGAGAATGAGCTCCATTTAGCACTACCCTCTGTTGCCTTCCACTCAACCAGTTTCTAACCCAGCCAGTCACTTTAGGACCCATACCGAGGGCATTCAGTTTATTTATTAATCGTTTATGCAGAACCGTGTCAAAGGCTTTGCTAACATCTAAATACAGCACGTCTATTGCTCTCCCTCAATCCAACTCTCTGGTCACCCAGTCAAAGAACTTAATCAGATTTGTCTGCCAAGACCTGCCTCTAGTGAAACCATGCTGCCTCAGGTCCTGCAATCCATTGGATTCCAGAAATCCCACTATTCTCTCTTTTTTTTTAAGTGTTTCCTTTAATTTACTTACCACTGAGGTCAGACTTACCGACCTGTAGTTCCCTTCCTCCTGCTTTTATGGAGAGCGACCCCATCCGCCTTCTCCAATCCTCTGGGACCACTGCCGACTCTAGAGAAGCATAGACAAGATCAGCCAGCGGAGCCACTAGACCTTACCTAAGTTCTTTCAGTACCATCCAGCCCCATCCTTTTATTCACCTTTAGTTTATCTGACTCGCTGTATTCTGAAAATAGATCAGGATCTAATACAGTTGGATTGAGGATATGCACTAGATGTGCTCTAATTTGATTTCAGCAAAGCCGGTCATACTGTTCCTCATACGAGGCTCACGAATAAACGTAGGGCCCCCTTTTACTAAGCTGCGGTGAAAGGGGGGGGGGGCCTGAGCTGGCATCAGTATGTGTTTTTTGCATGTGCATGCAGAGTCCCCTTTTACTGCAGCGGATACAGTTATCTTTTTTTTTTTTTTAAATAAGTATGTAAGTACATAAGTATTGCCATACTGGGACAGACCAAAGGTCCATCAAGCCCAGCATCCTGTTTCCAACAGTGGCCAATCCAGGTCACAAGTACCTGGCAGAAACCCAAATAGTAGCAACATTCAATGTAGAACCGCAAAGAGTAGCAACATTCTAGAATTCTAAAGAATTACAAGATTCCATGCAGAATTTCAAAGTGTAGCAACATGCCATGTAGAACCCCAAAGAATAGCAAGATTCCATTCAGAATCCCAAGTACTTAAGTGCTGCCATATTGGGGCAGACCGAAGGTCCATCAAGCCCAGCATCCTGTTTCCAACAGTGGCCAATCCAGGCCACAAATACCTGGCAAGATCTCAAAAAAAGTACAAAACATTTTACGCTGCTTATTCCAGAAATAGTGGAGTTTCCCCAAGTCCATTTAATAATGGTCTATGGACTTTTCTTTTAGGAAGCCGTCCAAACCTTTTTAAAATTCTGCTCAGCTAACTGCCTTTACCACCTTCTCCGGCAATGAATTCCAGAGTTTAATTAGACGTTGAGTGAAGAAAAATTTCCTCCCTCCCCCATGCGGCCTTTGGAGGAGGGAGAGCACACCACCACCCATTGAGGTGGTGGCATGGGCTCCAGCGCTAACCCAGCAGCAACGATTACCGTCGGGTAAACACCAGCACTTAAAACAATAAACAAATATTTTTGTAGCACCGGAAATGGCGCACATTGGGAGTGAGAACCGCTGCCAGGCTACTGCGGTAGTTCTGGATTAACAAGCGGTAACCTCGGGCTTGCCTTCCATTCGTAAAATACCCCCTTCCGTGTCTTGGAGGATGGAATCCAAGGTGATAAAGTGAATCAGAAATTGGTTGGCTGATGGATGGCATAGGGTGGGGGTGAATGCAATTTACTCGGAGGAAAGAAAGAAGAGTAATGGATTGCCTCAAGGATCAGCGTTGGGGCTGATTTGAGTCAGTATATTTGTGAGACACATTGCTGAAGGGTTAGAGGAAAACGTTTGCCTTTTAATGGATGACACAAAGATTTGCAACAGCGTGGACACCCTGGAGGGAGTGGAGAACATGCAAAGTTATCTACAAAATTAGAAGAATTCAAATTTAATGCAAGAAAGTGCAGAGGGATCTACTCGGAGGTAGAAATCCAACAGAGCTTAATGTACTTAGAGGAGAGGTTGATAGGAACGGACCAGGAGACAGACCTCGGGGTGAAAATGTCTGAGGATCTTAAGGTGGCAAAACAATGTGACAAGGCAGTGGCCATCAGGGCCGCCGAGAGGAGGGGGGGACAGAGGGGGCAAAATTCCCCAGACCCAAGCCTCCAAGGGGAGCCCTGCGCTGGGGTCTCTCTGGCGGGACCCGTGATCACATCCCGACAAGAGCAGGAGAGAGAGAACTCCAGCGCCGGGCCCCCCTTTGAGGCTGGGGAGGACCCAGAGCTTTCTCCAGCACTGATCTTCTGCCCATTGCCGAGCAGATGCTTTTCCTCTCAGGCACGCATGCTCGGTTTTGAAACTGAGTCATGCCCTGAGAGGAAATACAGCCACAGGGACAGGCAGTCAGCGCTGGAGGAAGACGTCTTTTGCTGGTGGGGGCCTCCGGATCCCTCGCCAGCCAACGTATGTTTATCCTGTTGCGGCTGCTGCAGCAGCAGTGATGGGGGGGGGGGGGAGCAGCGGACGATTGGGAGGAGGGGCGGCGGCGGCCCTGCCCCAGCCCGCTTCAGTCTGTCGGTGGCCTAGGTGTCCATAGCCAGAAGGATGCCAGGCTGCATAGAGAGAGGCATAACTATCAGCAGAAAGGTGTAAATCAAGTCACTGGTGAGGCCCCACTTGGAATACTGTGTCCAGATTTGGAGACTGTATTTTGCTAAGGTCGTGAAAAGACTCGAAGTGGTTTGGTGTGAGGTTTGCACCAAAAGACGCAGAAGAGCCTTGAAGAGCAGAATATGGATACCTTGGGTCAGGGGAGATATGACACAGATATTTTAATTTCTTGAAAGGTATTAATAAACAAATATCTTTTTTCAGAGACGGGGAAATGGTAGAACTGGAGGACATGTGAAGTTGGAGGGTGGTAGACCTGGAAGTAACATCAGGAAATTCTCCTGGGGGAGGTGGTGAGGAAATAAACAATGAAGGAATTGAAAGATGGATGGGAGAAATACAAAGAATCCCTGTATTGAAAGAGGATGGAATGGGAGCAAAACTTCAATGACTTTCACACTTCAGGCAGGGCCTAGAGAGGTGTGTAACCTGCTGGGAGTGGCAGCCATTGAACCATGCAGGTCTTTATCTGCCATTACTGTGTTACTATTCAGAAAGTCATAACATCCATGATTACAATGGGACACTCTCCTCTGGTATTTTCAGCCTTACACTCTCTGCTTTCTTCTGGACTCTCCTCTGCTATTTTCAAATTTCTACATTTTTGTGAAGCCTGCTCCGGTATTTTCAGTCTCTGCACCCTGTGCATTTTCCTGGAGTCTTATCTGCTATTTTCAGTCCTTGCACTTTCTGCGTTTTGCTGGCATCTTCTCTGGTATTTTCAGTCCCTGTGCTGTTTGCACTTTCTTGAAGTTTCCTCTGCTATTTGTAGCCCTGTTCTCTCTTCATTTTGCCAGTTTATCTATCTATCTATCTATCTATCTATCTATCTATCTATCTATCTATCTATCTATCTATCTATCTATCTATCTATCTATCTATCTATCTATCTATCTATCTATCTATCTATCACAGCCTTGTTCTGCCCAGGCATCTACTCTGATATGCCAATAAGTTCAGTTAAGTGTGGGAGCAGAAAACATCAGAAGGAGCCACACTGCGGGATGGTGATTAAACCAGAGATGTCACAGGAACAGCGTCCTTGCAGCCTTCTCTACAGCTGTGAAGACCAGGAGCTGGGAAAGCTAAAGATCTGTCACTTTGCCCCTGACAAGCCCTCCCCTGAGACCAGGAGCCCAGAGGCCGGATATTTGCTTTTCTCCTCATACAGACTGAGATCCAGGGTGAGGTTCCAAGGAGCCACCAGGGCCAGGTGCAGCTCACAAAAAATGCCTGCTGGCCCCAGGGCTCTGGGGGAAGGGCAAGATTTCTCGCATTTTACATTGCATTAGTCACATCTCCAGATCTAAGCTCAAGGTTTGGACAAGTTCCTGGAGGAAAAGTCCATAGTCTGTTATTGAGATGGACATGGGGGAAGTCACTGCTTGCACAGGATTGGTAGCATGGAATGTTGCTACTAATTGGGTTTCTGCCAGGTACTTGTGACCTGTATTGGCTACTGTTGGAAGCAGGATACTGGGCTAGATGGACCCAGAGAGAATGCATAGGCTATTTGGGGTGGACATGAGGGAGAAATCCCCCCCCCCCCATATTGTGGTGCACATTCTGAATCAATCTCTTCATTGTAAATATGGCTTCCTTACCCTTTGCCCCCCCCCCCCCCCCAGTATATCGATGAAAGTCAGTCAGAGACAGAGAAGGCAGAGAGAAAAGGCAGTTTTTGCATTTTACCTGAGACAAGATCCCAAAGAGATCACTTGTAAGGGATAAGAAATGGTCATTCCATCCTGTTTATCATTCTCATCGTTTTCTGCACAATTTTTAAATTTTCTTCTAGATACAGCGACCAGAACTGTACCCAAAACGGACACGCGAGAATTTTGATTTTGCCGCACGTCCATTTTCGGCAAAAACCCCCCCAGGCCTTTTTTTAGAGGTGCGTTAAAATATGGATCGGCGTATGCCCAAAACCCGCACCTACACTACCGCAAGCCATTTGTCAGCGCTTCTTTGTAAAAGGACCCCATATCGAGGAATGAAACCACATACAAACTTGAATAAATCTTGGATTTATCCGTTCCCCTTTTATCCTTTGGCCATCTAATGGTCCAGCCGACTCCCTCGCAGGCTCCCTGCATCTAATGTACCTGTAAAGGTTGTAATTGTGAGGTTTTGGTTCTGTGGCAAGCTTCTTTTCAAATTCTCATTTGGTCTGCTTTATTAACGCTGATGCACACACTCTTTCCTGTTTTCCTCTGTTCTGTACAGGATCTGAGTGTGTAGCTTTTATTGCCTGTGCTTGTCTTGTGGCTTAATAATTTTTTTCATATAGAAATCGAACACCAGGGAGACCGGCAGAGGGGGAAAGAGAGTCAGGAATCAGCAGATCTGATGCTTGAAGTAGAAAGACAGTGCGGGCAGATATTCAAAAGCTCTTTAAAGACATTGCAAGCACTTCTGTACATTGGCCAAAATTATGCGTCTGAAATTGAGGAAGGATTTGAGGCAGTCCAGGGGTGGGGTTAAAAGATATGCGGAGAGAGGGAAAATTCAGCTGCCCTCCGTCTAACTTGTGCACTGAAATGTGACACAGAAAAGCAGGAAGAGTGTTAAACAGATAAGGTATATATCAACGAAATGCCGGGAATTTCAATAGTCACACTTTTATCTCTACTGAATATTCACAGAACTTATTCATGGAGAGAGGGGGGGGGGGGGGGGGGGGGGTTACCATTTTCATGTCCCAGGTCAGCACAGATACCATTGGATGTGTTTTCTAGTCTTTCTATGAATACAGCAGTACAGGTGTGTCCATGGGAAGGGGAAGGGATTTTTGGATTTAGCTCACATCTTTTTCAGAAGTAGCTCAAGGCCAGTTAAAATTCAGGTACAGCAGGGGATTCCCTGTCCCTGAAAGGTTTGCAGTCTAAAAGTCTGATGCAGAAAGTTAGCACAGATGGATGCTATTATTTGGGATTCCTGAATCTTGTTACTCTTTGGGAGTCTGTAATGTTGCTGCTATTTGGGTTTCTGCCAGGAACTGTTGGAAGCAGGATACTGGGCTAGATGGACCATTGGTCTGACCTAGTATGGCTATTCTTATGTTCTTTTGTATGGGGAGGGCTCAGCACTGGAATAACAGGGGGTGCTGCAGGGCAGAAATGAGGTGCCTTGGCAGAGCTGAACATGTGTATGGGGAGAGCTCAGTACTTGACCCACAGGGGGTGATGCAGGCAGGAATGAGGTGCATTGATTTCCCCTATGCACAGGACATGTTCTGCCTCTTTCTTACCTCAGGATATCTAGTGCTGGACCTGCAGAATATCAAATAGATTGTAAGCTCTTTGAGCAGGGACTGTCTTTCTTCTATGTTTGTGCAGCGCTGCGTATGCCTTGTAGCGCTATAGAAATGCTAAATAGTAGTAGTAGTAAATAGGTACTAAAAAAAAGCCCAGGAGAGAATTTTCCCAGCCATATCATGTCCGCAACCTCCTTCCTCATCCCTGTGGAAGCTCCTGTGATATCTGTGTGCTTTGCTTTGGAGTGCAGATCTAATTAGGAACTTAACACCCCATCTCTTGAATATAGAACCTGTCACTTTTACTAAGGATGTTATAATTGGTTTTTCTGTTCCCATCCCGCCTCCCACCGCCCATCTTGGGTAAGGGGCATTAAAATAGAGGGCGAGTATAAAGACTCCGCATCCTCTTTGTTAAGTTCAAAACTGATGGCAGGTTTAGTTAGCTGTTTGTAACCTTGGACAAGACAAAAAGCACTTCATCCCCTTCTATCCATCCCCCTTGCACTGTGCACTGAAGGGGTTGAAGATGCTGACTGCAAGGGCCAGGGCAGCACTTGTACTGTTCTGTCTGCTGGGGTCTGTAGCCCCTGAAACAGAACCAGGACCCTCTCAAGCCAAGGAGACAGAAGAGGAAAATTCTTCATCGACCTCTGACCTCGGCAGTGCTGAAACGCCTGAGGGGAATATTGACAGCGTCCCAGTCCTTCCTCGATTACTCTCACACTCCTTTCTTCTAGGAAGGTTTGGGGGCTCTTTTCTCCCTCCACCGAGGGGGATCTCTATCATCGATCTCATAAAGGCCAAACCTCAGAGAGAGGAAATTCATCTCATGAGCTCCACTCATTTTCCTCGTGTGGAGGCACTGCGGACGATGAAGGCAGGAATGCAGCTGTGGAAAAGAACAATCCAAAGGGGGAGCACAGACCCCCAGGACAGGATCGTCCTGCCTCTGAGTCCCAAAGAAATCACCAAGTCCTCCTGCAAAACTTTACCCTTCAATCAGGTCAGTATCTCAATTTAGAAACACAGATAAAGACCATACGACCTATCCAGTCTGTCCATCACACCAACTACTAATCTCTACAATCCCTTCCTCTCCCTCAGAGACCCTCTGTACATGGAAACAGAAAATGATGCAGATAAAGACCATACGACCTATCCAGTCTGTCCATCACACTATTAATCTCTACAATTCCTTCCTCTCCCTCGGAGATCCTCTGTACACAGAAACATAGAAAATGACACAAAGACCATACGATCTATCCAGTCTGTCCATCCTCACCTACTACTAATCTCTACAATCCCTTCCTCTTCCTCAAAGATCCTCTGTGCATAGAATCTTAGAAAATGACACAGATAAAGACCATAGGACTATCCATTCTATCCACCAGTCTATCCATCACACCAACTACTAATCTCTACAATCCCTTCCTCAGAGAAACATAGAAAATGACACAGATAACGACCATACAACCTATCCAATCTGTCCATCCTCACCTACTACTAATCTCTCCAATCCCTTCCTCTCCCTCAGATCCTCTGTACATAGAAACATAGAAAATGACACAAAGACCATATGACCTATCCAGTCTGTCCATCCACATCATCTACTAGTCTCTACAATCCCTTCCTCTCCCTCAGGGATCCTCTGTACACAGAAACAGAGAAAATAGGCACAGATAAAGACCTTAAACCCTTTAAAACGAACCAGAGAAAATTTCTCTTCACTCAACGTGTACTTAAACTGTGGAATTGTAAAGGTGGTTAGCTTAGCTGGGTTTAAAAAAGGTCTGAACGGCTTTCTAAAGAAAAAGTTGATAGACCATTATTTAAACAGACTTGGGGAAAACCCACTGCTTATTTCTGGGTTAAGCAGCATAAAATGTTTTGTACTTTTTTGGGATCTTGCCAGGTATTTGTGATCTGAATTGGCCACTCTTGGAAACAGGATGCTGGACATGATGGACCTTTGGTCTGTCCCAGTGTGGCAATACTTATGAACTCCCTCAGAGATCCTCTGTACATAGAAACATAGAAAATGACGCAGATAAAGACCATACGACCTAACCAGTCTGTCCATCACACCAAGCACTAATCTCAAAATCCCTTCCTCAGAGAAACATAGAAAATGACACAGATAAAGACCATACGACCTATCCAGTCTGTCCTTCCACACCAACTACTAATCTCTACAATCCCTTCCTCTCCCTCAGAGATGCTCTATGCTTGTCCCAAGCTCTCTTGAATTCAGATACTGTTTTCATCTCCACCACTTCCATTGGGAGGCTGTTCCACCAATTCACCACCCTTTCCGTGAAGAAGTACTTCCTCAGGTTACTTCTGAGTCTATCCCCTTTCACCTTCATTCTATGGCCCCTCATTCCAGAGCTTCCTTTCAATTGACACTCACCTCCTGTGCATTTATGCAGCATAAATATTTAAATGTCTCTATCATATCTTCCCTCTCCTGCCTTTCTTCCAAGGTATAGATATTGATATCTTTAAATCTGTCTCCATACACTTTATGACAAAGACTGCTGACCATTTTAGTAGCCGCCCTCTGGACCAGCTCCATTCTGTTTATATCTTTTTGAAGCTGCAGCTCCAGAATTGTACACAATATCCTAAATGAGGTCTCATCAGAGTCTTATTCAGGAGCATCATCACCTCCTTTTCCTACTGGCCATTCCTCTTCCTATGCACTCAAGCATCCTTCTAGCTTTTGCCATCAGCTTGTCTACTTGCTTGGCCATATATGACAAACCCAGGCCCCCTCCTCTTTCATGCACAAAAGTTCTTCACCCCCTAAAGTATACCTTTCTCTCAGGTTTTTGCAGCCCAAATGCATGACCCTGCATTTTTTTAGAATTAAATCTTAGCTGTCAAATTCTGGACTATTGTTCAAGTTTCGCTACATCCCTCCTGAAATTATCCACACCATCAGGGGTGTCTACCCTATTGCAGATTTTTGAATCATCCACAAAGAGGCAAAGCTTACCAGTCAGCCCTTCAGCAGTATCATTTACAAAAATGTTAAAAAGAACTGACTCAGGCCCAGATGCATCAACCAAACGTAAAAAAATCAAAATTGTAAAAGTACTTAGCGAATTTTAAAAAATGAAGAATGCATTAAAAAAACAGCTCAGAAATGTTCGGTGCGGTATTGAAAAGTACAAGGTATCATACGTCCGTAATCCCCGTCGGTAAAAGGCCCCTAAAGCATGCGCAGAGCAGCCAAGCGTTAAGCTGGCTGCTCTGCGCATGCCACTGTCAAAACAAAAAACAAACAAACACATGGCTCCCAAAATAAAAACAAAACTCAAAAAAGGACCGGGGGGGGCAAAGGCGCTCGTCGGGAGCGTCCTGTTTGAACGCCCTTGCCCCCCCACCCCGTCCGAGGTCGCCGCTGCTCCCCGCATTATAAATTTAAAAAGCAAAACGAAGAAATCCTTACTTTAGAAGCCCCGGCCGGCCCCCCTCCATTCCTCTGTACTCTTCTGTCAACCCCACAGCTCCGCCTCCTGACTGACACCCTCCGCCCTGTGCCCCGCCTCCTCCGCGGGTCCTCGCCACCATTCCCCCCTCCATCGGGCCCCGCTCCCTCTTACCGGGCCCGTGCAGCGCCTCTCACCTCTATGTGAAGGCGCTGCACGGGCAAGAAGATCAGCTGACGCCTCTGTCTTCCATTCTTCCTTCGCGTCTCTCTCCTTTTGGGCCCGCCCCCGTCTGACATTGGTTACTTACGTCAGACGGGAGCGGGCCCAAAAGGAGAGAGACGCGAAGGAAGAATGGAAGACAGAGGCGTCAGCTGATCTTCTTGCCCGTGCAGCGCCTTCACATAGAGGTGAGAGGCGCTGCACGGGCCCGATGGAGGGGGGGAATGGCGGCGAGGACCCGCGGAGGAGGCGGGGCATAGGGCGGAGGGTGTCAGTCAGGAGGCGGAGCTGTGGGGTTGACAGAAGAGTACAGAGGAATGGAGGGGGGCCGGCCGGGGCTTCTAAAGTAAGGATTTCTTCATTTTGCTTTTTAAATTTATAATGCGGGGAGCAGCGGCGACCTCGAACGGGGTGGGGGGGGGGCAAGGCCGTTCAAACAGGACGCTCCTGACGAGCGCCTTTGCCCCCTCCCGGTCCTTTATTTTTTAACTTCTGGATTGCTTGCAGAGGGAGCGGGGAGCAGCGGCGACCTGGGGCGTCAATAAAGGACGCCCCTGGCGCGTGTTTTCACCCCCCTTGTTCTTTTTTTTTTTAGTTCTACATTAGAGCTTTTAGCCGGAGAGCCCTAACGAGAGGTACAGACCTCTCGTTAGATTTCTCGGCGTTTTCCTTCGTTAAACCAATCGGAAAACGTTAGTGCATGTCATTTCAAAAGGGATTCTACACTAATTGCTCATCTGCATTCCATTTTCGTTAGCTGCTATGGTCCTCGAAAAATGGGCTTTAGTACATGAAACGGTTGGCAATTTCTTCGATAAAGGGTGGTTAAAGGGTTGTTAAAGTTTTGTGCATCTGGACCTCAGTGACTGATCCCGTTGGTATAAGAGTGTATCAACCCCTATCTCTGCTAAGCTATTAATTTCAGTGTTGTGTTTTAAGAACACTTTACAGCAGGGGCAGCTGCTGGGCAGGAGTAAGGTGAGGTTCTCAGTACTGGAATAGTAGGGGGTGCTGCAGGGCAGGAATGAGGTGCATTGGCAGAACTGTGTGTGAGGGTCTCAGTACTGGAGTCGCAGGAGGTGCTGCAGAGTAGGAGTGAGGTGCATTGGCAAGCTGTGTGTGAGGGTCTCAGAACTGGAATAGCAGGAGGTGCTGCAGGGAAGGAGTGAGGTGCATTGGCAGAACTGTGTGTGAGGGTCTCAGTACTGGAATAGCAGGAGGTGCTGCAGGGAAGGAGTGAGGTGCATTGACAAGCTGTGTGTGAGGGTCTCAGAACTGGAATAGCAGGAGATTCTGCAGGACAGAATGAGGTGCATTGGCACAAAGGAATCCTGTTCAGAAGGAATGGATCCTCAGAAGCTTAGCGGAAATTGGGTGGCAGCAGTGGTGGTTGGGGCTAGTACTGGGCAGACTTCTATGGTCTATGCCCTGAAAATGGTAGATACAAATCAAGGTCAGGTATACATATAAAGTAGCACATAGGAGTTTATCTTGTTGGGCAGACTGGATGGACTGTACAGGTCTTTTTCTGTTGTCACCTACTATGTTACTATGTATGTGCAAGGGTCTCCATACTGGAATAGCAGGAGGTGCTGCAGAGCAGGAATGAGGTGCATTCACAGAGCTGTGTGTGAAGGTCTCGTATTGGAATAGCAGAACTGTGTGGAGGGTCTCATTACTGGAATAGCAGGGAGCTGCAGAGCAGGAATGAGGTGCATTGGCAGAGCTGTGTGCGCGTGAGGGTCTCGGTACTGGAATAGCAGGAGGTGCTGCAGAGCAGGAATGAGGTGCATTGGCAGAGCTGTGTGCACATGAGGGTCTCGGTACTGGAATAGCAGGAGGTGCTGCAGAGCAGGAATGAGGTGCATTCACAGAGCTGTGTGTGAAGGTCTCGTATTGGAATAGCAGAACTGTGTGTGAGGGTCTCATTACTGAAATAGCAGGGGGTGCTGCAGGGAAGGAGTGAGGTGCATTGGCAGAACTATGTGTGAGGGTCTCATTACTGGAATAGCAGGGGGTGCTGCAGGGAAGGAGTGAGGTGTGCTGTCAAAGATGAGGAAGAATTGCTCTCTGCTAACCTCTATTTTCTCTCTTTCTGCAGACTGTTTCCCAGAGGGGCTGCTTCCCTCTCTCCATCCCCAATCACTTCTGCTTTGGTCACTGCAGCTCCTTCTTCGTGCCTGGATCCCAGAGTGGCGATTCACGCCCCTGCTCCAGCTGCGCCCCCAGCCGGGTCCAAACAGTGATGGTCTCACTGCAGTGCCATGGCAAGACCCCAATCCGTGAAATGGAGGTCACACTGGTGATGGGGTGTCAATGTGAAGCGCGCCAAGAGTGGATGAAAGAGTCCTGACAAAATACAGGAAAAGGAAGTTCAATGAACTGTTTTTCAGTTAACTAACTTTCCATTGGCTTCTTTGTCCCTCCCATGGTGAGAGGTGATTTGGCTTCCAAAGTTCAGGCTGTGTTCTCTTCAGACTCATGGTTCAGAGACTTTTCAGCAACTGTTTTAATCATCGTTTTTGCTGCTATGACTCTTGGCTTGGATCTGCCTAGTCTGAGATTTGTGTGTGTGTGTCTTTCACTACTCATTGGAAGAGGATTTCAAAGCAGAGGATGTGTTAATCTTGTAGTAGATTAGTGGGATAGGTTATTTGCTTTGCCATTTATCACCTTCACACCTACAAGAAGAACACATCCTGAGTTTTGTAATCTATTGCTCCTCAGTAGTAGCCACGCCGACCTATGTGAACACAAGATTCAATATTAAGTGGAAAATGGGGCAGATAAAAGCTGAAGGGCAGGTAACCCCTGTAAAGCCACATAGGAGCAGAGGGTGACAAACTTGACTTCCAGCCTGGGAGAGAATGTTCAAAGGTTCTTTATTTAAAGGCACCAGAGAAATGACCCGACACAGGTCTGTGTATCGGCGGACGCAGCCGCCTGCATCAGGGGTCACAAGATACAGACCCTTGGCTGGAAATCAGTTTGTCGCCCCCCTGCTCCTGTGTGGCTTTTCTTTGCTGTTCCGCGGAGGGTTTGTCCTGCTTCTCCTTTTTGGCATTTTGTTAATCCCTGTGCCATGGAGTTGTAGCAGCACACGGTTACCTCCTCTTCTCCCCCCCCCCCCCCCCCCCCCGGATAATGAATTGAGCAGGTGCTGTGTTCCAGATGCAATGCTGAATTCTCAAATGATGCCTGTTCTACATTAGATTAGTGAGGGAGCTGAGACTGGGTCCCCTGACAACACTGTGTCCAGGCCAGAGGAGCAACAACCCATCTGACAAAGCGCAAGCTGCTGAAATGGTAGAATTTCTTCCAGTTACTTCCCCCATCTTATAACATGTGAATCTCAACAACTTACTGTGATTCAATAAATCTGTATTTTTTTGAGTGAAAAATCATTTATACAAGGTTGATTTACAAAAATAAGGGTTGCACAGACACACGAGTGAAGTGATTTTGGCAGGTAAAGGCTGTGTTGGCCTCAGTCTTATCTTGTATATTCTTTAAACACATTACAGAGTTTTAAGTTTTCCCAGCTAGTGATCTCCAAATATGACAGCTGCCCGATGAAAGCCAGATGGGAGTAACAAGGGCGTATGAAATAGGTTTTTGGGATGTGGCAGTCCCTTTATGAATTTTTTCCCTTGAAACTGGACAATCTCTATGTGAGAAATTGCTCAGATGTGGCCGTCCCTGTGTGATATATATTCTTGAGGTCTGATGGTCCCTGCATGACACTGAGCAAGGATACTGTAGAGCAAGATTTATTTTCAGCTGGTCAGTGCCTAATGGACAGGGGAACAGAGAGGCTTCTCCTCCGGATTTGCTGGTTTCTGCAGGAGTCTCTGCTTGGCAGGAGATGGTTCAGAGCAACACTGGGCTGAGCCTATGCAAAGTGCAGAATGTACAGACTGGCAGCCTGGTGAGGGAGGCAGATGGGACCAGCTGGCGTCTTCCAGGGGCACATTTGGTAATGTTGTAATATTTGTGCTGTGTGCAGAGCCCCTCTTTGTGTCTTCCTGACAGCACAGACGCTCACAAGCTGAAACAATCCTCCAAACAGCTTCTCACTTGTTGAGTCTGTTCCCTTCCTGCCTGTGAATCTCTCTCATCCCCTAACCCTTTCTGTCTGTGTTTCTGCCATTCCTGCCTGATAAACTCCTTTCAGTCATGTAAACTGGCCTGCCTGCATCTTTCACCCTGTCACCATTTATCCCTGTGTTTTCCAACTCTGTAACCTGCAGCACCCCTTGAGACGCCAATGCACCTCACTTCTCTCCTGCACAATCTTCTGCTATTGCAGTACAGACGCTTACACACACAAACATGCAACTCTGCCAATGTACCTCATTCATGCCCAGCTGCACCCGTTGCTATTCCAGTACTGAGACTCACACACACAGATCTGCCAATGCACCTCACTCCTGCCCTGCAGCACTTTCTGCTATTCCAGTACTGAAACAACCCCCCCACACACACATAGAGCTCTGTCAATGTACCTCATTCCTATCCTGCAGCACCCTCTGCTATTTCAGTACTGAGACCCTCACACATAGAGATCTGCCAGTGCACCTCACTCCTGCCCTGCAGCACTCTCTGCTATTCCAATACTGAACCCCCCCACACACAGAGCTCTGTCATTGTACCTCATTCCTGTCCTGCAGCACCCTCTGCTATTTCAGTACTGAGACCCTCACACACAGAGATCTGCCAGTGCACCTCACTCCTGCCCTGCAGCACTCTCTGCTATTCCAATACTGAACCCCCCCACACACAGAGCTCTGTCAATGTACCTCATTCCTGTCCTGCAGCACCCTCTGCTATTTCAGTACTGAGACCCTCACACACAGAGATCTGCCAGTGCACCTCACTCCTGCCCTGCAGCACTCTCTGCTATTCCAATACTGACCCCCCCCCCCCCCACACACACACAGAGCTCTGTCAATGTACCTCATTCCTGTCCTGCAGCACCCTCTGCTGTTCCAGTACTGAGACCCTCACAGAGATCTGCCAATGCACCTCACTCCTGCCCTGCAGCACCTTGTTATTCTGGTACCCAGACACTTGCACACAGCTCTGCCAATGCACCCCACTCCTGGTCTTAGCACCCCCCTCACCCCTCCCCATTATTCCAGTATGAGATGGTGACCCTTAATCAATAGAGTTCAAGTAGAGATGGTTCAGCACAAATTTGAAGGTGTGACTCTTGTGTGGCGGACAGTGAACTTGGACGGAGCTCTTCTTAGCTAGGACTGCCAACTGGATCGAGATGCACAGGTCAGTCCTGGGTTTACACTGTTGCATGCAGGAACTTGTAGTTCCAATTTCCCCATTGAATGCCCTCAGAAAAGCAAGACTACAAGTCCCAGCATGCACTGGGTAAACCCAGGACTGGATTGCCCCTGTCCTGTGAATCTGGATTCAGTTGGCAGCCTTAGCCTTAGCACATGCTCTGTCAGTACTCATGCAAGATCCCTTACTGTGCTGTGACCTAAACTTTCAAAAGCACCCAGCTGCGTGTTTTTCCTCTGGTATTTTCAGCTTGTTTGTAGGTGAGTCTCCATCAAATACTGTAAACTTAGTGTGGTGGTGGATTCTTGTTATACCTCTGACTTTGGACCTGAGTTTATCCGGGTCACTTTCTTTCTTTCCTCCCCTTTAGTAGCAGCTGAAGAGAATTTCCTACAGGTGTTCAGTCCCCTCTGAACCCTCTAGCATTGTTCCTAGGGTGACCTAAAGCCTCTGTACAGGAAATTTTAACTAATAGGTACATCCTCGTATTTCTTTCATGGGTTTTTGAAATCATTTTTGGTTATCTGCTTTAGGAAGTGTGAAACACAGCAGAGCTGGAAAGAGCTTGTGGGTTGCAGTCCAGCTGCTGTGTGTGAGCCACTCCAGATGTTGGTACATACCGCCAGGCTGGCAGTAACAGGATAGGATTTGAGGTTTATTTTTCTCCTGTCTCTCTCTCCCCCCCCCCCCCCCCCTCCTGGGTCTTTTCTCTGTTGAGCTGCCACAGAAAATTTATTCTTGAGATTGCTGGCATGTGCACTCAGGGAGAAGGGGTGGGGGGGACTGCTGTTCAGAGTATTATGCCTGCATGGGTTCCATTCCTGGCTCTGTCTTTTGGGTCTGAGAAATACTGCCTGAGGAGAAGCATGGGGTGGGGGGCTAGAGTACTTAAGATGGAGGAGCCAAAAAGTAGGGGAAACATAGAAGCCTCCCCAATTACAGCTGGATGGAAAGGTTCAAGGAGAGGGGCTATGTGATGAGATACTTGCGGTGGGGGTTAGTCATGAGTCTTTTTCTGCTCTCTGCATCCCTTCCTCTATTCTCTCCCCAGTCAGAAAAGTAATTAAAAAAGCTGCTGGATCTGTCTCCCTCATGCTGCCAACCTGTGCCAGGCTCCCCCTCCCCACAAGAACAAAGACCTGTCTCCCTCATGTGCCAACCAGCACCAGACCCCCCTCCCCACAACAAGGACCTGCCTCCCTCATGTGCCAACCTGTGCCAGGCTCCCCCTCCTCACAAGAACAAAGACCTGCCTCCCTCATGTGCCAACATGTGCCAAGCTCCCCCTCCCCACAAGAGCAAAGACCTGCCTCCCTCATGCTGCCAACCTGCATTAGCCCCTCTCCTCCAAACAAAGAGCACCTCAGTAATGGAGTTGTAATAAGGACTGGGGGGGGGGGGGGGGGGGGGGAGGGATGCAGGTGGTACCATGGCTGGCACTGGCAGCAGTCATGAGGGTTTGCCAGTACCATCTGTCACAACGTGGGTACTGGTGGCTGAAGGTGACCTCTTATCGCTCCTCTATCTTCAGCCAGACAGTGCATCTTACCATGGTAGCCCACACCTGGGGGGGGGAAGACTTCCACTGTAGTACATTCATCTATCCTGAATGATAAAGGTTCTCCTTTGCTCCTCCTCAGCAGCTGGACAAGCTGCATGTGTGTGTGTGGGGTTTACATCTGGAGTAAAAATGGCGTTCTGTTTATATCTGTGTGTGTTTTGGAGGTGAGACTGGGCTCTGTGTGTGTATACACATCTGGAGTAGAACTGTGTATATCTGTGTGTATGATTGTGTGTTTTTGTATCTGTGTGTATATTGGAAGGGAGATGGGTCTGTGTGTGTGTGTGTGTGTCTCTGGATCTGTATCATCTCCCAGCACAGATGGTAGCTCCTCTCATGCTGGTATTGGAGAGGGGAGGAAGAGCAGGTGTTTGGATGTGTGTCTGAGTGTGCAATGCCTAGTCACACCTGAGCATTCAGGCTGCCTGCATATTACAGCATAAAGAACACACACATACACCCCTTCTGCAGGAAGCTCGGACTGTCTCTCTGACGGCCTCAGATCTGAAGAATGGACAAGTTTCTGTCCCTCTGCTGTTCTTTCCATCTCCCCATTTCTCTATCAATTCATCCATCCTCCTCACCATCCATCTGTCCATCCCTTCATCTGGAGGTTCCTTCAGCCTCTGGCCACATCCACACAGAGATACCCTCTTATTTCAGATACAGAGGGTCCCACAAAGATTGCTGGCACTGAAATTAAACCAACAGCAGAGGCTGGACTGGGCTTCTCCTCACAGAATCCTGGGTCTCCTGGCACCTCGGATCTATTTATGTTGGGTTTGCCTGGGCATGCCGCTCCTCCACTTTGCACCCCAAATCCAGCCTCTGGTTATAAAACCTTACCAGCTTCCATGCTGCTGGGCAGTGCCAGGCTCTGCTCAGTGCAAACCTGTGCAGGTTCCCTCACAGTTCACAGCTGCAAGATGGGCAGATTGGCACAAATGTGCTTTTCTGTCCCAGTTTGCAGCCTCTTTCTGGACCCCTGGCTTTTGCAATCACAGTACCAGAGATGCTAAGGCTGGAGACCTTTTGGACAGTCCTGCTTTTGAACTTACATCCCAAAGCAGTGTAGGATTTGAAGTACCTGATCCTACCCATTGAAATCTGTACTGCAAGTTCCATAATGCACCAGGATGATGTGATCAGAAATCCAGGACTGTCACCAAATCTCTAACCTGGAACTGGGTAACTTGGCACCTGTACAGTATAGTCTTCACATTCTCGGAAGGCTTTGGCTAACTGATGATACTTACCTGTAACAGGGGTTCTCCGTCCAGGGTAGTTTTTAAAGATTTTAATAATATTTCCCAAGTTTCTCAGAAGCTTCAGGCAAGGAGAGAGTCGGTGTAAGCCTGCGGCTTGGAGAGAGCAGGATACTGCGTGGTGATTGAGGTGATGGGGGTTCCCTGGACATACTCTGAAAGGTACATGAAGAATAAATTGATCACCCAAATGAAAAGCCACAGACAGCAGTGAGGACAGAGTTGCTCTAGAATCCGTGGCTGAAGTACACTCAGTGCCTCAAGAACCTCGTAACCTGCTTTGCCGCCATGTGAGTTGTGCAGTTCAGGCTCAGACACATGTGGCAGTTTCCTGAAAAGTGCTGGGGGCAGTGGCATTATCCCTTTTTGCCTTGGGAAGTTTCACCATGATTAGGAGACTCCGCTGCCATCACAGGGGCAGAGGATACCTTTAGAAGTGAGCAGGAAGGCCAGCCATCCTCTGCTCTTTGATGCCACTTAAGTGGCAAATTTCTTTCAGATTTGCACAATCCCACCCTGAATCCATCTTGCCTAGTTGTGTGGTAAATTTCTTGCTTTGACAGGATGTCTACACCATATGTGCAAGTTACAAGCCTGCTTTTGCCATCTGCTTGCAAAGAAATCTGCCTGCTTTCCTGAGCCACAGTCTGGCTTCGCTTTAAGATCCTGGCCATTAGAGGGTGCTCTTGCTCCACAAGCTGCCTGGATGCTGTGAGACTGCATTTGCTATACCTGGCCACTAGATGTCACCAGTGTGAAGGACTCTTATGAGTGTAAGAGGTGGTGGTCATTTTCTATGAATTTGGATGCAACAGGTGCCCAAGACTGGAGGTTACACCTCTACTACTTCTCCCAAATGTGGGGCCAGAGAATAGATCTCAGGCATGAGGAGCCTCAAGTGACTCACTCTCAGGCCAACACAAAGAACCAGTGACATCAGTAGGAGTCAAAAGTTGATAATTTCCCCTCCCCCTCCTGAGTTGTCCTGCTTTATAAATAATTGTGGAAGCAGGTTTTGTGAGGGAATGGAGCACATTGACTGAGGGCTGGTGTCTTTCTGTCAGATTGCTCCGAGGGTCAGCAGTCAGCAGAGAGACCCTTCACCCTTCCTTCCTTCCACCTGCTGAAAACCATCCTCTGCAGCTGCTGCTGAGGCTCTCTGGGTTCCTGTTATCAGTTCTGCAGGATGGGACAGACGTGCAGTCATTGACTGTGTTCCAAAAGGAGTGAGGAAAAAGGGGAAATAAACATGTCCTGACACGCAAAGCTGTGTCACGCCATGAGGATCTCTACAGGCTTCCCATGGCTGTGCATGGAAAGGTATCATACCCTGAGCTGGGGCGAGGAAGAGGAATGCAGGGGTAAGAGAAAGTGGCTTGGCTGTATTTCCAGGGAGATACTCACTCAGGATTCTGCCATGTTCTCCGTTCCCAACATTTCTCAAGAGTATCTGTACAGGGCTGTTTCATTCCTGCCTTAGGTAACCCTTCATCACAAGGGAATCTTTAGTATTCCTGACTTCCCATTGCTAAGAGGGAGAGAAAGCTATCAATTCTGAGCTCACATATACACACACAGAGTCAATGGCAGTGCTGGGGATTAGAACAGGGAGATAAAGCGATTCATTTTAAGATCACACACAGAGTCAGTGACAGAGCTGGGGATTAGAACTGAGATACGTGACTCTCCCTGAGGTCATACACAGAGTCAGTGACAGAGCCGTGGATTAGAACTAATACAAAGGGAGAGAAAGTGAGTCACCATGAGGTCACACATAGAGTCAGTGACAGAGCCGGGGATTAGAACTGAGGCACAGGGAGAGAAAGTGAGTCACCCTGAGGTCACACATAGATAGTCAGTGACAGAGCCGGGGATTAGAACTGAGGCAGAGGGAGAGAAAGTGAGTTACCCTGAGGTCACACATAGAGAGAGTCAGAGACAGAGTTGGGGATTAGAAATGAGGCAGAGGGAGGTCAGTGACAGAGTCAGGGATTAGAACTGAGGCACGGATAGAAAGTGCGTCACCCTGAGGTCACACATAGTCAGTGACAGAGCCAGGGATTAGAACTGAGGCAGAGGGAGAGAAAGTGAGTCACCCTGAGGTCACACATAGAGAGTCAGTGACAGAGCCGGGGATTAGAACTGAGGCACGGAGAGAAAGTGCGTCACCCTGAGGTCACACATAGTCAGTGACAGAGCCGGGGATTAGAACTAAGACAAAAGGAGAGAAAGTGAGTCACCATGAGGTCACACATAGAGAGTCAGTGACAGAGCCGGGGATTAGAACTGAGGCAGAGGGAGAGAAAGTGAGTCACCCTGAGGTCACACATAGAGAGAGTCAGACAGAGTTGGGGATTAGAAATGAGGCAGAGGGAAGTCACACATAGAGAGTCAGTGACAGAGCCAGGGATTAGAACTGAGGCAGAGGGAGAGAAAGTGAGTCACCCTGAGGTCACACATAGAGAGTGACAGAGTCGGGGATTAGAACTGAGGCACGGATAGAAAGTGCGTCACCCTGAGGTCACACATAGTCAGTGACAGAGCAGGGGATTAGAACTGAGGCACAGGGAGAGAAAGTGAGTCACCCTGAGGTCACACTCTTACAAAACACTTGGGGGCTGAATGTGCTTAAGAGTGACTGTGCATTTGTTGGGGGTAGGGGTTACTCCAACGTTGCTGATCTCCGGAGAGTGAGCGCGCCAAACCCTCCCGCTGAAATTCCTCTTATTGCAGCCCATCAGTCCTTCTTCCCTGGCCGTTTGTAATCTGGTACCCATGCCTGTCCCGTGTTTAATGCTTCCCGCCATGCCCCTTACCCGGCTCCCCTTTCATCATCTCTCTCCTCAGTTTCTGCCAGACTTTGAGGACTTTGACCGGGGAGTTTTCTTTAAATACAAGTAAGCAGGTATAATGGGAAAAGCAGTGGCGTAGCCACAGGTGGGCCTGGGTGGGCCAGGGCCCACCTACTTAGGGCTTAGGCTCACCCAACCGTAGCACATATTTAGCTGTAGCTGGTGGGGATCCCAAGCTCCGCCAGCTGAAGACTTCCGCCTAATGGTAACAAAAACGCTACTCTCAACGATACCGGAACCTGCGCATGCTCAGTTTTCAGCGCATGCCTTTGCAGACTGCCAAGGTGGAAAGAAGCGTTTTCCTGCCAGCTTAGATATTTTTTTGGTGGTGGTGGTGAGAACACTTGGTGCCCACCCACTTCTTGCCTAGGCCCACCCACAATCTGTTGTCTGGCTACGCCCCTGGAAAAGGATCTGTAGCTGAGTAGTACAACAGCACCTTGGAAATGACCCTGTGGTCCTGTTTTTCTGGTCCCTGAACCTGACTTCCTTTCCATTGCGCCTTTCTGCTCCCCAGGGTGCTGCTGTTGCCAGACAGTAAGTGCAGGACAGCGAGTCACAAGGCCCAGGAGGACTGGCCAGGGGCCGCCAACCCTCCCCACCTGAATGCACTGAGACCTGAGAAGAGCAGGATCTCGATCTTGCACGCAAAGCTTTTCCCCATTCTCCGCGTACACGGGAACATGCTTAGTACATCCGACTCGGAGCGATTTTGGACACTCATCCTCTCGCCCGGCCTCGGCCCCGCATTCTCCAGCTAAGAAAAATGGCACTTTCCACTTCAGCCTCCCTCCTGACGTGTATTTATTTATATAAATATATGTATATATATCTATATTTCCCCCTTAATTTTGCAGAGCTGTAACATCTTCACGCACCACTTCGCTCCTACATCTGTGTAAACAGTCTGTGTTCGCCGTCACAGCTGCTGGTGCAGGGCTTGTTCTACAAATAAATGCGTCTCGGGCCATCTGGAAGGGGTTCTGCAGCTCCCAGCCTCCGAGTGTCAGCATATGGCCCTCCCCGGGATAAACGCCAGCATATGGACATTACTTAAGACTCTTTTCAAGCTCTTGCTCCCGGAATCTCCCTGAGAAAAAGATCATTCCCTAAGCAAAGTGGCAGGCGGACGCGAAAGCAACCTCTTTTGCTGCTTACGTCTTGATGGTGCTTCGTAGGGGTTGAGCTGGGCTCCGCAGAAATGCGAGGGAGGGTCATCTCACTCTTGGGTCAACTAAATAGGCCTATCGCTTCTATCAAAGGGGGGTAAAGCCCCCCTAACTACAAGTCCCTGCATGCAATGGGGCAAACTAGGCCTCGATCCTCTGCTCTTTGCTACCATAGAAACAGAGAAAATGACGGCAGGTAAAGACCATAGGCCTATCCAGTCTACCATCCACACCAATTCCTAACCTGTACTAACCCATCCTCTCCCTCAGAGATCCTCTGTACATAGAAACATAGAAAATGACACAAAAACCATACGACCTATCCAGTCTGTCCATCCACATCATCTACTAGTCTCTACAATCCCTTCCTCTCCCTCAGAGATCCTCTGTACAGAAACAGATAAAGACCATATGACCTATCCAGTCTGTCCATCTACACCAACTACTAATCTCTACAATCCCTTCCTCTTCTTCAGAGATCTGTACATAGAAACATAGAAAATGACACAGATAAAGACCATACGACCTATCCAGTCTGTCCTTCCACACCAACCACTAATCTCTACAATCCCTTCCTCAGAGAAACAGAGAAAATGACACAGATATAGACCATACGACCTATCCAGTCTGTTCGTCCACCCAACTACTAATCTCTACACTCCCTTCCTCTCCCTCAGGGATCCTCTGTACATAGAAACATACAAAATGACACAGATAAAGACCATCATATGACCTATCCAGTCTACCATCCACACCAATTCCTAATCTGTACTACCCCTTCCTCTCCCTCAGAGATCCGCTGTACATGGAAACATAGAAAATGACACAGATAAAGACCATCCTGCTTATTTTTGAAGGAGATCGCCAGCCATCTTCTGACACAAATCTGGAGATGGCCGGCCATCTCCTGAACCCGGCCAAATCGGTATAATCAAAAGCCGATTTTGGCCGGCTCCAACTGCTTTCCGTCGCAGAGCCAGCCAAAGTTAAAGGGGGCGTTTCCGCAGGGTATGGAAGGCGGGACAGGGGCATGGTTATGAGACGGCTTCACTTGGTCCATTTATTTTTAGGACCAAGCCTCAAAAAAGTGCCCCAACTGAGCAGATGACCACCGGAGGGAATCGGGGACTACCTCCCTTTACTTCCCCAGTGGTCACCAACCCCCTCCCACCCAAAAAAAAATTAAAAATCTTTTTTTTGCCAGCCTCTATGCCAGCCTGAAATGTCATACCCAGCTCCATGACAGCAGTATGCAGGTCCCTGGAGCAGTTTTTAGTGGGTGCAGTGCACTTCAGGCAGGTGGACCCAGGCCCATCCCCCCCTACCTGTTATACTTGTGGTGGTAAATGGGAGCCCTCCAAACCCCCCAAAAACCCACTGTACCCCTTTCACCCCTTAGGGCTTTGGTAGTGTTGTACAGTTGTGGGTAGTGAGTTTTGGGAGGGATTTAGGGGCTCAGCACACAAGGTAAGGGAGGTATGCACCTGGGAGCAATTTTTGAAGTCCACTGCAGTGCCCCCTAGGGTGGCCGGTTTGTGTCCTGGCATGTGAGGGGGACCAGTGCATTACAAATGCTGGCTCCTCCCACGACCAAATGCCTTGGATTTGGCCGGGTTTGAGATGGCCGCCATCGGTTTCCATTATCGACGAAAACCGATGCCAGCCATCTCAAACCCGGCCATCTCTGACATTTGGCCGGCCCCAACCATATTATCGAAATGAAAGATGGTCGGCCATCTTTTTCGAGAATACGGTTCAGGACTGCTCTTTGTGGCGCCGGCCATATAGATGGCTGACGCCGTTCGATTATGCCCCTCCATACGACCTATCCAGTCTGTCCTTCCACACCAACTACTAATCTCTACAATCCCTCCTCTCCCTCAGAGATCCTCTGTACATAGAAACGTAGAAAATGACACAGATAAAGACCATACGACCTATCCAGTCTGTCCATCCACACTAACTACTAATCTCTACAATCCCTTCTTCTCCCTTAGATATCACATGTACTTGTCCCAAGCTTTCTTGAATTCTGATATAGTTTTTGTCTCTTCCACCACCACCCTATCCAAGAGGTATTTCCTCTTGAGCCTGTCCTCTTTCACTTTCATCCTATGCCCCCTTATTCCAGAGCTTCATTTCAATTGAAAGAGATTCATCTCTTGTGTATTTATATACCACAGAGGTATTTCAATGTCTCTTCCATGTCTCCCCTCTCCTGCCTTTCTTCCTAAGTATACATATTGAGATAATAATAATAATAGTAATAATAAAAAACAAAAACATACATAGTAATAACACAGGGCTGTGAAAATAAAAACATACCATCAATCCTCTCCCTGTACACTTTACAATCTGTCTTGTCCTCCAATTCAGAAAAGAAATAAAAACCTACCTCTTCAAAAAATTCTACAGCTAATCACAAAGATATTGTCACCTTCTTTTCAAATCTACCTCTTCAAAAACTATATGAATAAACATCATCAAAACTCTACAACTGAACACAAAAGCTACTTATACATTTCCCCCTTCAAATCTATCTCTTCAAAAACTCTATACACGAACTATAGATGACGGCTTAAGCTACAAAGTAGTAAATTTAAAACAAATCGGAGAAAATGTTTTTTCACTCAACGTGCAATGAAACGCTGGGATTCGTTGTCAGAGAATGTGGTAAAGGCGGTTAGCTAGCGGGGTTTAAAAAAGGTCTGGATGGCTTTATAAAGGAAAAGTCCGTAGACCATTATTAAAATGGACTTGGGGAAAATCCACTGCTTATTTCTGGGATAAGCAGCATAAAATGTTTTGTACTGTTTTGGGGATCTTGCCAGGTATTTGCGACCTGGATTGGCCGCTGTTGGAAACAGGATGCTGGGCTTGATGGACCTTCGGTCTGTCCCAGTAATGGCATGTACTTATGACCTCTCAACATTGTATAACACTATTGTAACTTCACCAAAATGTAAATTGTAAGCCACTTTGAACCCCAAAATTTGTTTTTGGATAATAGGGGATACAAGAATGCATTAAATAAATAAATACTACAGGTAAAGAGAGATAGTTATGAAGGTGGTAAATGTCAGAAGACTTGACACTCCCAGCCTTAATCCATCTCATATCATTGTGTGGTAAAATTTGTGCTTACATGGGATGTGCACACCCATGCACAAGTTACATTCATGCTTTGCCATGGGTTTGGTCGAGGGGTGAAATGATAAGTAGGTTATGATACACGGCAGGACTCCCTGTGCTGTGCTCCCTGCTCCCAACACATCTGACTGTAAGAAACCCATGCAGTGCAGGTGTTGCAGAGAGGGGACAGGCAGCTGTGCACTGAATATTGACTGGGGGGGGGGGGGGGGGGGGGGGAGCCTGGATCCCGTACCTATCCCAATCCCAGCATGTTGTTCTACCACCATTTTTAAAGGGTTTCTTTTAAAAGTTGCTGGGCCTTTTATTTTCACATCTGCTGGCCACAGGAGCTATATTAGGTGGAAGAGAGCAGAGTGAAGCAGCTGTAATGGGTCTAGAGAGGGGAGCAGAGGGGTAGCTATAGGGTAGGAGGAGGAAAGAGGGATGGAAGTGCATTGGTAGAGGGAATGAGGTGCGTTAGGTAGAGGGAGAGGAGTGCAGAGGGAGGGAGCTGTAATGGGTCGAGAGAGGGGAGCAGGGGGAGGAAACTACAGGGTAGAAGGAGGAAAGAGGGATGGAAGTGCATTGGTAGAGGGAGGGGACAGAAGAGGGAATAAGGTGCATTAGGTAGTGGGAGAGGAGAGCAGAGGGAGGGAGCTGTAATGGGTCGAGAAAGGGGAGCAGGGGGAGGAAGCTACAGGGTAGAAGGAGGAAAGAGGGATGGAAGTGCATTGGTAGAGGGAGAGGAGAGAAGAGGGAATGAGTTATATTGGGTAGAGAGGGGAAGGCAGAATAATGGATGTGCATTAGTAGAGGGAGGGGAGAGGTAAGGAGACGTATTGGCTACAAAGGGGAGAGCAGAGGAAAGGAGATGCATTGGGTAGAGATGGGAGGGCAGAGTGATAGAAGTGAATTAGACCAAGGGAGGGGAGGGGAGGGCAAAGGGAGGGAGATGCATTGGCTAAAGAGAGAGGAAAGCAAGGAGCATAGAGAAGGGGGGGGGGGGGCAGTTGGATATGACCCATACAGAGAGACAGCCCGGCACTCACCACAGAACACAAGGCGTTTGGGGGGGGCGGTTGGGAAGAGGAGAGCAGAAAGAATAGTGTCACCAGATGGTGTATTTGGCTTGGACTCCTAAACCGAAATGTGTTCCATCCATCTCAGCACCGGCTGGGTGCCCAGGAGTCTGCCAGCATCAACAGAAGCAGGGCCTGCAAGTAGAACTTGGAGCCCAGGAATGTGTCCTAAAGCACCGCACGGCAGAGGAGAAGAGAGGGGGAGCAGGCAAAATACTGCAGCAGATCCCAAGCAGGGAGCCAGACCACACACACTGGGCATCTTCCGCTGGACACACACTGGACACCTTCCCCAGTTGCATCCTGCTCTCTGATCTTTCCAAGGTTACTCCTGTCCTGCTAATAGAAACCACATGCAGAGGGGGGTGTACTGAGCCCCCCCCAAATCTCCTGCACTGCAAACAGTGACTACCAGTGTGGCCAGCTCCTCCTGCAAATACTGACACTGTTCTGGGCAGATGCAGATTTCCTTATGCACAGAGATGCCGCCTCTGTCTCTCCAGTCCTCAGGGCTGGTGTTAGGGGGGTACAAACCAAGCAACCTCCCTGAGTTCCCAAATGTCACAAGGGCACCACAAGCCTCTTAAAGCTGAAGGTTCGAATGTCTAACACTGGCCCTATGAGTACTGGAGCCTTCTGGGTCTTGCACCCATGACACCAGACACACAGGCAATTTTTGTAGGTATGTCGTTCTGATTTTGTCATCCAACTTTTTACATTTTGTATCATGATAATAATACTTCTCGTACCTTTTCAGTAGTAGCCCAATTCTGGTCGCCACATCTCAAAAAAGATATAGTGGAATTAGAAAAGGTGCAGAGAAGGGCGACGAAAATGATAAAGGGGATGGGACGACATCCCTATGAGGAAAGGCTAAAGCGGCTAGGGCTCTTCAGCTTGGAGAAAAGGCAGCTGAGGGGAGATATGATAGAGGTCTATAAAATAATGAGTGGAGTTGAACGGGTAGATGTGAAGCGTCTGTTTACGCTTTCCAAAAATGCTAGGATTAGGGGGCATGCGATGAAGCTACAATGTAGTAAATTTAAAATGAATCGGAGAAAATTTTTCTTCACTCAATGTGTAATTAAACTCTGGAATTTGTTGCCAGAGAATGTGGTAAAGGCGGTTAGCCTAGCGGAGTTTTAAAAAGGTTTGGACGGCTTCCTAAAGGAAAAGTCCATAGACCATTATTAAATGGACTTGGGAAAATCCACTATTTCTGGGATAAGCAGTATAAAATGTTTTGTACTTTTTTGGGATCTTGCCAGGTATTTGTGATCTGGATTGGCCACTGTTGGAAACAGGATGCTGGGCTTGATGGACCTTTGATCTTTCCCAGTATGGCAATACTTATGTACTTATATGTAGGTACTTCTCTGTCCCCAGAGGGCTTACAATTTAAACTGATACTAGATACCAGTGGGATTTGAACCCTGCCATCTTTGGGTCACAATTCATTGCATCACAGCTGGCATCCCTGGCACTGCCCTGGTAACACGGACAGACGTTGTTAGTAACTGAACTGGCTTGTACCTGATCATACTGTGCTATTATGCCTGGGTTCTAGTCCTTCAGAGGGTCAGTTAACCCCTGCCCCTGTACCCTCTATGGGGTGGGGCAGTCTCAGTCATCCCTAAAATGTGCATGGTGTTCTGAAGCCCCCTCCTGTCGGTAAGAAATATCTCTGCATTGCTGTGAATCTGTGAGGAGTCCAGTCAAACTGGGAAGGTTGTAGGTGGGAGGAACTGGTTTCTAAATCAGGCTGGTGGCTTAATGCATTCTCGGAGGCCAAATGGCTCAGCACATCCCAAATCCCACCAGGATCTTGCTGGAGCTCCAAAGAGGATTCATTGTTAAAACAGCAGCCATTGCCACTGAAGGATAGAAAGATGGATAGAATCATAGAATTTGTTTTTGTTTTGGTTGGGTGAAAGGGAGCAAGAGATGCCAGTAAACAGATTGTCCTTCTCACAATAGGAACCAACCAGCAAAGATAATAATCTTTAACAAGGATTTCTAGCCATGATGCCTTTCAACAAAAGAATACCATGAAGCACTTTCCTGCCTTGGTATGATGGGAGGGATGGGGGAGGAAGGGCTGCAGGTTTTTCAGCCCTGTATTGATTCTGAGAGAGAAGAAAAAATATATTATTGGCATTTTCCTAGAGCTGGGGATTAGAACTGAGGCACAGGGAGACAATGTGACTCATCCGGTCACACTCAGAGAGGCAGTGACAAAGCCAGGGATTAGAACTGAGGCACAGGGAGAGAAAGTGACTCACCTCAAAGTCACACACAGAGTGGGTGACAAAGCCAGGGATTAGAACTGAGGCACAGGGAGAGACAGTGACTCATCCAAGGTCACACTCAGAGAGTCAGTGACAGAGCTGGGGATTAGAACTGAGGCACAGGGAGAGAAAGTGACTCACCTGAAGTCACACTCATAGTGACAAAAACCAGGGATTAGAACTGAGGCACAAGGAGATACGATAGTGACTAAACCCAATGTCACACACAGAGTCAGAGCTGGGGGTTAGAACTGAGGCACAGGGAGACAAAGTGACTCATCCGGTCACACTCAGAGAGGCAGTGACAAAGCCAGGGATTAGAACTGAGGCACAGGGAGAGAAAGTGACTCACCTCAAAGTCACACACAGAGTCGGTGACAAAGCCAGGGATTAGAACTGAGGCACAGGGAGAGACAGTGACTCATCCGAAGTCACACTCAGAGAGTCAGTGACAAAACAAGGGATTAGAATTGAGGCACAAGGAGATACGATAGTGACTCAATCCAATGTCACACACAGAGTCAGAGCTGGGGATTAGAACTGAGGCACAGGGAAAGAAAGTGACTCATCCAGTCACACTCAGAGAGGCAGTGACAAAGCCAGGGATTAGAACTGATGTGCAGGGAGAGAAAGTGACTCACCTCAAAGTCACACACAGAGTCGGTGACAAAGCCAGGGATTAGAACTGAGGCACAGGGAGAGACAGTGACTCATCCAAGGTCACACTCAGAGAGTCAGTGACAGAACTGGGGATTAGAACTGAGGCACAGGGAGAGAAAGTGACTCATCCGAAGTCACACTCAGAGAGTCAGTGACAAAGCCAGGGATTAGAACTGAGGCACAAGGAGATACGATAGTGACTCAACCCAATGTCATAACAGTAACAGAGGTGGGGATTAGAATCGAGGTGCAGGGAGATAAAGTGACTGATCCTGAGGCTACTTCCTGCACCACTCTAGACATTCAAACACAATAGATATTGTACAAATTTTCATGGACCTCAGCCGCGTTCCATGGGGTTATCAAACTTTTAACCATCTTGTCTCACAGGCCCCTTCTTCCTCAGTCCTCTTCAAGTGTTTTACTCCATAAACTTTAGTTATCATAAGAACTTATATCTAGTAAAAATACTCATCTGAAGTTTTGTCATATGTGACAGGGCACGTATTTTGCTAACAAAATCATTTTCAAGGATTCACCCCCTTTTGCCACGTACTTAATTTTCATGTCTGTAAGAGGTGTCAGATGTAGCAAAAGGGGGTGAATCCTTGTAAAAGGTTTTGTCAGCAAAACACGTGCCATGTCGGATATGACAAAACTTCAGATGAGTATTTTTTACTAGATATAAGTTCATATGATAGTGTTTATGGAGTAATGATGATGGTGATAATCATAATCTGGTTTTATATACCACTAATGCATCACAGTTCAAAGCGGGTAACATAATCACAATACTTGAAGAGGACAGATTTGATAACCTCATGCAACGTGGCTGAGGGTCCATGAGGATTTGTACAATATCTATTGTGTTTGAATGTCTAGAGTGATGAAGGAAGCATTATAATTATATCTAGACATCCCTGAGATCTTTTGGTCAATAAGAAAGACTAGTCACAGGGTGTCGGTGACAGAGCCGGGGATTAGAACTGAGGCACAGGGAGATAATTAGTTCAGAGGTGGCAAAATGGATGATTAGAGCCTAACACTTCCAGAAATGGGTGACTGGGTTTGAAAGGAGACCCCATAGGTCCAGGAGTGTTGAGATATTTCCCCTTGAAGCACCAGGTCGCATTCCCTGATGCTGTCAGCAGAGGGCACTGTTGAGGAGGGAAGGTTCATGACATTCCTTCAGTTCGGGCCCCACTCCACAGATGTCTTAGGTGCCTTCCTGGCGTTTGCTACCGTTTTTTAATCCTGCTAATAACTTTTTATGTTGTCTTTGGAATAAAAGACATGTTGTTTTTTTTTCTCTCCCATGGGTGCACACCTTTTAAAGCTTCCTTCTCTGAGTCCCAGTCCCCCCTGCTGGCTGGAGATTCTGTGTGTTCCCAACCTCAGATCTCATTTTAAACAGAGCTGCCTGGTTCCTACCCTCAAATGGTAACACAGAATGTGACTTTAAACAAGTTTGACTAAAGTCCCACCTGTGGCCTTGGAATCTATTATCACTACTTATCATTTCTACAGCCCTCCTAGATACAGAGGGTAAGAGACCGTCCCTGCTTGACAGAGTTTGCAATCTGTCCAGAACAGAAAAAAAACTCCCAAGACAAACAAGAAATTAGGGGGGGTTCATTTATGATGGGAACAGTTAAAACAAGATGGGTATTGGGGTCTGCAGGTGCCACACCTCCTGGCTCTCACCGTTAAGCTGAAAGATAGTAAGAGTTGGTGGCAGATTGGGATTGGAACCTGAGTATGTGGGTTACAGATGTCTAGGTTTTCAGTTGGTGGCAAAAGTGGGACTGGATCTCAGGTTGCAGGTTTCAGAGCTCTGGGTTCTCAGTGAGAGATGGTGGCAGAAGTGGGATTGGGTCTCATGTCTGCTGGTTTCAGAGCTCTGGGTTCTCAGTGAGTGATGGTGGCAGGGGTGGGATTAGGTCTCATGTCTGCTGGTTTCAGAGCTCTGGGTTCTCAGTGAGTGATGGTGGTAGGGGTGGGATTGGGTCTCATGTCTGCTGGTTTCAGAGCTCTGGGTTCTCAGTGAGTGATGGTGGTAGGAGTGGGATTGGGTCTCATGTCTGTTGGTTTCAGAGCTCTGGGTTAGTGAGTGATGGTGGCATGGGTGGGATTGGGTCTCATGTCTGCTGGTTTCAGAGCTCTGAGTTCTCAGTGAGTGATGGTGGCATGGGTGGGATTGGTTCTCATGTCTGCTGGTTTCAGAGCTCTGTGTTCTCTGTGACAGTTGGTGGTAGCAATGGGATTAGAATAAAAGTCTGGGCATTAAAGTGTAGTAAAATCTGAAAATGTGTCCTGGAGTTTCTTGGGCACTAAAGAGTTACCTCCATGTTTCCCACGGGCTGGGAAAAGCACACAGAAACCAGTGTTACCCCCCCCCCCCCCCCCGCGCTTAGGATGGGGTAGGCGGCGTCTCTGCAGTTTCTCTGTGCCAGAGGATAAGAACAGTGGCTGTTTATTTAATAATAATTTTTCCCCAGGGGGCACAGAACCTGGTGATCCGGTTACTGGCTGTGCTCTGATAGTCTGTGCCCTCTGCCAGGTAGACGTTAAACCGTTCGCTGTCTGAGAATCTTCCGAGGACACAGGGTCTCCTCAGGGAGACATCCTTCACAGTTTCTTACTTGGCTCTCATTTGGGGCTCCTTATGTACAACTTCTCTCCCTGCCTCCCTATCCGGCTCTCATCAGGGGTGCATCACACACAGTTTGGCTTGGCTCCTTTCCATCTGGCTCTCATCAGCGGGCTATTACACACAGCCTCTTGCTTTACTTTATGCCATCCAGTTCTCATCAGGAAGCCATCAGACAGGGCAGAGTGCCTGTAAAGCACTGCATCTAAACAGACTTGGAAACCAAACAGCCGCCCCAATCCTCAGTGCCAGAGGTAATGCTCTGCCAAGCTCCCTTAATTCTTCTTTCCACCCTCACGGGCTCCTGAGCACACACAGTCTCTTGGGGGTAGGGGGTGGGCTGTCATCCCTCCTGGCACTCCAATCATTCAAAGTACCTGCTCAGAACTTGGAGCTCCTGTACCAGGCCCAAAAGATTCCTCTGACCCCTATTCCCCCTACTGTGGTGGGGTCAGGGCCAAGAGGGGAAAGTGAGGGAGGGGGAAAGATTTCCTGGGCCCGGCCTCCAAGTGGGGCCTGGCTCTGACAAGGCTTCCGAAGGCAGGCAGAAGGTTCTGCTCCCTCGGTCTGTCTCTCTGCTGCTCTTGTGTGTCTGGACCCAGGTGATTGCGTTAACGCGATAACCCGAATCCCAGCACACAGAAACAGGAGAGTTACAGACCGAGAGAGGAGCTGATGCAGGAAGGCAAGGGGGTGGAGGGCAGGGCAGTCTGAGTGGGGGGCAGGGGTGGTGGTGGCTGCAGCCCAAGTGGGTGGCTGAGGTGGCTCGAATGGGGGGGGGGGGGGGCCCTGGGCTCAGCTACAGTGGTGGAAATAAGTATTTGATCCCTTGCTGATTTTGTAAGTTTGCCCACTGACAAAGACATGAGCAGCCCATAATTGAAGGGTAGGTTATTGGTAACAGTGAGAGATAGCACATCACAAATTAAATCCGGAAAATCGCATTGTGGAAAGTATATGAATTTATTTGCATTCTGCAGAGGGAAATAAGTATTTAATCCCTCTGGCAAACAAGACCTAATACTTGGTGGCAAAACCCTTGTTGGCAAGCACAGCGGTCAGACGTCTTCTGTAGTTGATGATGAGGTTTGCACACATGTCAGGAGGAATTTTGGTCCACTCCTCTTTGCAGATCATCTCTAAATCATTAAGAGTTCTGGGCTGTCGCTTGGCAACTCGCAGCTTCAGCTCCCTCCATAAGTTTTCAATGGGATTAAGGTCTGGTGACTGGCTAGGCCACTCCATGACCCTAATGTGCTTCTTCCTGAGCCACTCCTTTGTTGCCTTGGCTGTATGTTTTGGGTCATTGTCGTGCTGGAAGACCCAGCCACGACCCATTTTTAAGGCCCTGGCGGAGGGAAGGAGGTTGTCACTCAGAATTGTACGGTACATGGCCCCATCCATTCTCCCATTGATGCGGTGAAGTAGTCCTGTGCCCTTAGCAGAGAAACACCCCCAAAACATAACATTTCCACCTCCATGCTTGACAGTGGGGACGGTGTTCTTTGGGTCATAGGCAGCATTTCTCTTCCTCCAAACACGGCGAGTTGAGTTCATGCCAAAGAGCTCAATTTTTGTCTCATCTGACCACAGCACCTTCTCCCAATCACTCTCGGCATCATCCAGGTGTTCACTGGCAAACTTCAGACGGGCCGTCACATGTGCCTTCCGGAGCAGGGGGACCTTGCGGGCACTGCAGGATTGCAATCCGTTATGTCGTAATGTGTTACCAATGGTTTTCGTGGTGACAGTGGTCCCAGCTGCCTTGAGATCATTGACAAGTTCCCCCCTTGTAGTTGTAGGCTGATTTCTAACCTTCCTCATGATCAAGGATACCCACGAGGTGAGATTTTGCGTGGAGCCCCAGATCTTTGTCGATTGACAGTCATTTTGTACTTCTTCCATTTTCTTACTATGGCACCAACAGTTGTCTCCTTCTCGCCCAGCGTCTTACTGATGGTTTTGTAGCCCATTCCAGCCTTGTGCAGGTGTATGATCTTGTCCTTGACATCCTTAGACAGCTCCTTGCTCTTGGCCATTTTGTAGAGGTTAGAGTCTGACTGATTCACTGAGTCTGTGGACAGGTGTCTTTCATACAGGTGACCATTGCCGACAGCTGTCTGTCATGCAGGTAACGAGTTGATTTGGAGCATCTACCTGGTCTGTAGGGGCCAGATCTCTTACTGGTTGGTGGGGGATCAAATACTTATTTCCCTCTGCAGAATGCAAATAAATTCATATACTTTCCACAATGTGATTTTCCGGATTTAATTTGTGATGTGCTATCTCTCACTGTTACCAATAACCTACCCTTCAATTATGGGCTGCTCATGTCTTTGTCAGTGGGCAAACTTACAAAATCAGCAAGGGATCAAATACTTATTTCCACCACTGTATCTCTCTAGGCAGCCCTGGGTGAGAAGCAGAGCTGGATACAGAACAGCTATTTTCTGTGCCCTGCAGGGCTGCTTGACTGAGCTGGTTCTTGGATGGACACAGAAGGCCAGGCCAGACTTTCTAATAACCTTCAACCCATGCAGGCCTGGTGCCTTCTAGTGCTTGCACTACTGAATCTGCATGCCAGGGGTAGGGAATAAGAAGTCCCATATGCCCCAATATGCAGGGCTTAAATTCTGGGGGAATGGCCTGCTCCAGTACCTCCCTTCCAAGAAGCCTGGAGGGGATGGAGTGAGCCTGGAGCACCAGTCGCTTGTAAGTCACATTGAACCTGAGCCAGTTTGAGATAATGTGGGGTATAAATATCAATCAATTAAATAAATACATAATTCAGTCCCTCTAGAAGCATAGAAACATGATGGCAGATAAGGGCCAAATGACCCATCCTCAGTAACCCCCAACTCCTCCTTTTCCTAAGGGATCCCACGTGCCTGTCCCACACTTTCTTAAATCCTGACACAGCCCTCGTCTCCACGACCTCCACCGGGAGGCCATTCCACGCATCCGCCACCCTTTCTGTGAAAGATTCCTCCTAAGCCTATTTCCTCTTAACTTCATCCTATGCCCCCTCATTCCAGAGTTTTCCATCATTTGAAAAAGGCTCACCTGTATATTAACGCCACTGAGGTATTTAAGTGTCTCTATCGTATCCCCTCTCTCCCGCCTCTCTTCCAGCGTATATATATTGAGGTTAATGAACCTATATGTTTTATGTCCGAGACCGCTGACCAATTTTGTAGCCGCCCTCTGGACTGACTCCATCCTGTTTATATCTTTCCGTAGCTGCGGTCTCCAGAATTGCATACAGTAATCTAAATGGGACCTCATCAGAGACTTTTAAAAGGGCACTATCACCTCTTTTTTTCCCTGCTGGTCATCCCTCTCCTTATGTAGCCAGGCATCCTTCTGGCTTTGACCGTCACTTTTTCTAACTGTTTGGAGACCTTAAGGTCATCAGGCTTTTCTACAGTTTTTGCAACCACATCCAAAGCGGTTTATCTGGGGCAACGGAGGGTTAAGTGACTTTACCCAGAGTCACAAGGAGCTGCAGCAGGAATCGATCCTAGTTCCCCAGGAACAAAGTCCGTTGCACTAACCACTAGGCTACACCCCCTATACTGTCCTGTTCCCTTGGGTTTTTGTGCCTGACCCTAGGTTTCTTAGCATTAAATCTTCGTTGCCAGTTATCGGACCATTCTTCAAGCTTGGCCAGATCCTTCCTAATGCTATCCACACCCTCCTCTCCTCCGGCTCCACAGTTCCACTTCCTTTTCAGTGTACAGATTAAGCCCCGCCAATATGTAACCCCCAAATCCACTGAGGACTTCACACTGAACAGGGTTAAATCTACACTGCATTAAAGCTTGTCCTGGCTGACTCTGTCCTGGTTTTCTAGGGAGAGCTGAGCAAGGCTCGGGTGGGGGTTGCTGGGAAGGAGGTGACACAAACTTTCAGCAGAAAATCATTAAAACCAGAAGAGTGAAGCAGAGCCCAGAAAGTTCTGTTTTAGATTTGCTGGATCTGGAATTTCTTATTCCACTCTCAAACCATTTGGCTGGGAAGCAGAGTGCGCTATTGTAAGGCTGAAACCGCAGGCACAAGGCGGGCAGGGGGGGTAACTGCTGATTCTTGCCACTGTATCCCAAACCCCAAAGCAGAGGCTTGCAGGAGGCTCGGTGACTCACTGCATCATCCTTGCAGCACAGGGTCCATGGAAACATAGTAACATTTGTAGATGACGGCAGAAAAAGACCTGCACGGTCCATCCAATCTGCCCAACAAGATAAACTCATATGTGCTACTTTTTGTGTATACCCTACCTTGGTTTGTACCTGTCCTCTTCAGAAACCCTGCTGAGTGAACACAGGTACCAGCGTGTACAGAGACATTAATCTTATTAGTCTTTAGAAAAACCTTAATCTATGTGGGTGACAAAGGGACCAGTGTATCTTATAGAAAACAATAATCTATGCAAGGATACGTGAACAGGTGTAACATTAATCTATGTGAATAACACATGTGTGGAGTACGCCAGTCTACAAAGAGTGTGGGATAAACACAAAGAAATCCTGTTTAGAAGGAATGGATCCATGGAATCTTAGCGGAGATTGGGTGGCGACGCCGGTAATTGTGAAGCGAAACTGGTGCTGAGCAGACTTCTACCGTCTACGCCCTGAGAATGGCAAGGACAAATCAAACTCGGGTATAAAGTATCACATACCATGTAAAATGAGTTTATCTTGTTGGGCAGACTGGATGGACCGTACAGGTCTTTATCTGCCGTCATTTACTATGTTACTATGTTACTCTTTGGGGTTCTACATGGAATGTTGCTACTAATTGGGATTCCGGAATCTTGTAACTCTTTAGGATTTCAGAATCTTCAGAACTTTTAGTATAAGAACAGTGCTGGGCAGACTTCTACGGTCTGTGCCCTGAGAATGGCAAGGACAAATCAAACTCGGGTATGAAGTATCACATACCATGTAAAATGAGTTTATCTTGTTGGGCAGTCTGGATGGACCATAAGGTCTTTATCTGGCATCATTTACTATGTTACTCTTTGGGGTTTTACATGGAATGTTGCTACTAATTGGGATTCCAGAATCTTCAGAACTTTTAGTACAAGAAGAGTGCTGGGCAGACTTCTACAGTCTACGCCCTGATCGTGACTGAATAGATAGGGATGGGCTGGAGTGTAAATTTTAAGGGGCTTTGACGTTAGGTTCAAAACTTAGTACAAGAACACAGTGGTGTACCAAGGGGGGGGGGGGCGGTCCGCCCCAGGTGCACGCCGCTGGGGGGAGTGCCGCGCGCCGGTCAGCGTCATTGGTTTCCATGCTCCCTCTGCCCCGGAACAGGAAGTAACCTGTTCCGGGGCAGAGGGAGCATGGAAACCAACGACGCTGACCAGCGCGCGACACCCCCCCAGCGGCGTGCACCCGGGGGGTTCTTTCGCCGGGGTGGGGGGTGTCCCTTCGCCAGGGGGGGTTGCGCTGCACGTGGAGGGGGGCGCTGCACCCGGGGGGAGCGGAGCGCATCGGCAATCCGCCCCGGGTGTCAGCGCCCCTCGGAATGCCACTGCAAGAACTGTGCTTGGCAGACTTGTACGGTCTATGCCCTGAGAATGGCAAGGACAAATCAAACTCGGGTATAAAGTATCACATACCATGTAAACTGAGTTTATCTCATTGGGCAGACTGGATGGACCGTACAGGTCTTTATCTGCCGTCATTTACTATGTTAGACAAATGACATGAGGATGAGTGTATCAGTCTACAGACAGATATTAATCTACTAGTAAAAAAGGCCCGTTTCTGACACAAATGAAACGGGCGCTAGCAAGGTTTTCCTTGGAGTGTGTCTGTTTGAGAGAGTGTGTGTGAGAGTGACTGTGTGAGAGAGAGAGAGTGAATGTGCGACTGTGTGTGTGTGACAGAGAGAGAGTGTGGGTGCGAGTGTGTCTGTGAGAGAGTGTGTGTGTGAGACAGAATGTGAGAGTATGTGTGTGATACACAGATTCTCTGTGAGACCGAGAGAGTGTTTGAGAGTGACTGTGTGACACATAGAGAGTGACTGTGTGACACATAGAGAGTGAATGTGATACAGTGTGAGACATAGAATGTGTGAGAGACAGTGTGTGAGAGTGAGATAGAGAAAGACACTGATTGTGAGAGAGAGAGAGAGAGAGAGAGAGAGAGAGAGAGAGAAAGTGTGTGTGTGACAGAGATACCTCCCCCCTCCCTCTCTGGTCTCAGGACCCCCTCCCCCTTCCCTCTCTGGTCTCAAGACCCCCTCCCCTCCTCTCCCTGGTCTGAGGACCCCCTCCCTCTCCTCCCCTCCCTCTCCCCCCCCTCAGGTCTCTGGACCTCCCCCTCTCTGGTCTCAGGACCCCCTTCATCCCCCCCTCTCTGGTCTCAGGATCCCCTCCACCCCCCCCCCCGGTCTCAGGACCCCCTCCCAATGTCTCTCCTCTTTCTTTCTGCATCCTTCCATCCAGTGTCTCCTTTTTTTTCCGTACCCTTCCATCCAGTGTCTTCCCTCTTTCTTTCCCCATCCTTCCACCCATCTACCCTCTCTCCTGATCCTTCCTTCTAATGTCTCTCTCCCCCTGCTTCTATCCAGTGTCTCTCTACCCTGTTCTGTTTAGTGTCCCTTCTCTCTCCACATCCTTCTAGTCTCTCCCCTTTCTCTTTGCATCCATTCATCCATCTCCCCCTTTCTCTCCCCATCCTTCCAAGCACCAAAAATGCTTTTAAAAAGCAAGCGCGGCACCGCAGGCAGCCATCAGGCACTGGCCGTCGGCTCTGCAGCCGCTCCTCTCGCCTCTCACGTCGCTGCACTCCTCCGGGGTCTGCTCCAGGGGCAGTGACGTGAGAGGTGAGAGGAGCTGCTGCAAAGCCAACAGCCAATGGATGATGGCTGCCTGCGGTTCCGCGCTTGCTTTTTAAAAGTATTTTTGGTGCTTTAATTAGCTCTTTTTGTTTTTGTAGCGGCCGCTGCTGCTCAACAGGAGAAGCAGCAGTGGCCGGAAATGGGAGCTGGCGCCGTGTGTTTCGTGGGAGACTTGACAGGTCTGTGTTGGGTGGCTGGGCCTGGGTGGCGACCTCGAGGGGGGGGTGGAGGGGGGCAGTGGCTGCCGCGACCTCGGGGGGCATGGTGGCAAGGGCGGCAGGGGCGGGGCCCTGGCCCAGTCTCTCGGCAGCCCTGGGTGGAGATGTTGATGCGTGTGGAGGAAGGGCTGAAGCTGCACCTGCAACGTTCCAATGTCTCCCATTGCGGTAACCATCTCCTGACGTCAGGCAAGCAGGCTTCTACTGCTGGAGAGTGACGTCAGGAGATGTTACGGTCGCAGGTAGCCTCATTGGAACGTTGGAGGAGCAAATTATTATATTAGATGTGGATTATATAGGAACAGGTGTATCAGCCTATACAGAAAAATTATGAGGGTAACAAAGGGATGGGCACATTACTCTATAAAGTAACATTCATCTATGTTGGTGTGATGGGCGGAGAGAGTAGCCTAATGGTTAGTGCAGTGGGCTGAGATCCTGGAGAACTGGGTTTGATTCCCATTGCAGCTCCTTGAGACCCTGGGCAGGTCACTTAACTCTCCTTTGCCCCGAGTACAAAACTTAGCTTGTGAGCCCACTAGGGACAGAAGAAGTACCTGCTTTGGTTGTACCACAGAAAGCTGGTATATCAAATCCATGACCCTTACACAAATGGGTTAATGAGTCTACTGAATGACATTAATCTATGCAGGTGACACAAGTAAGAATATGTCAGTCTAGTAACATAAAAAATGAATCAATGCGGGTGACACAGGGACCAGTGTATCAGTTTAAAGAGACATATTAATTTCTGTGGGTAATACAGAGATGGGTGTATCAGTTTAAAAAGAGCCATTGATCTTTTGGGGTGACACAGGGATGGGTGTATCAATTTAAAGAGATGCATTAATTTCTGTGGGTGACGTGCGGACAGGTGTATTAGTTTAAAGAGATGTATTAATCTCTGCAAGTGACACAGGGACTGGTGTATCAGTGTAAAGAGAGGTATTAATCTCTATGGATGACACAGGGTTGGGTGTGTAAAGAGAGAGGTGATATAAAGATGGGAGTATCAATTTAAAAAGAGACAGTCTCTGTGGGTGACAGGGTTGGGTGTATAAATAGACATTCATTTCTGTGGGTAATTTACAGGGGCGAGTATATCAGTTTGAAGAGAGACATTGATCAATGCGGGTGACCCAGGGTTGGGTTTATAAAGAGTCATTAATCTCTGTGGGTGACACAGGGACAGGTGTATCAGTTTAATCTGAAACCTTTGACGTTAACAGTCTGTGTAGGTGAGTGATGGCGTTCTGAATCTCTTTGATGGCTGAGGTTTTCTCAATGAAAGGGGCATCTCCTAAACCCATGAGAAGTTGAGGAGCATTTAGGGGCAGGCCTGGTCTTGCTTTCTCCCCCTGTGCTCTCTCTCCCTCTAAAGCTCGGTGGAAAGACTGTGCTAGGGTTGTCTGCAGCCAAAACATATTTGGTTCGTTTTCAGAATTTTGCGGTGTGTTTTGCTTCCTTTGACATATTCGGTTCAATATATACATTTTTAATGCACACATTCCTAAAATGCTGCACTCTGGTTTTATGCGCATTCATTCGTAGGTTAATGCGTGTCAAATCAGTTTTGCCCACACTAAAACGTTAGATGCATTGCTAATTAATGCAGAGGCCTAGAAGCAGAGCCTTGCATGGAACCGTCCTGCTTACAGGGACACCCTCGGTAGAGGCGACAAAGAATGCGTGAGAGCGTGCCTTGACGGGCAAAGCTGTTGGCAGCCCTGGGCCTTGGCATTATGACATTTTTCTCTCTCTTCCCCTGGAGATTGCAACTGCAAAAAGAAAAGAGAGAGAGAGAGAGACTCTGCTACTAACAAAAGCCCCGATTCATGGAGTGCCAGCCAGTGCCATGGTAACCTTGGATTCGCCTCGCACTACCAGTGTGCCAAGGAAATACCTTAGTTACAGCAAAGGGCACTGGCAAACCTGTGCCCCTCTCTCCAGCAGTGAGAGGATCCCCATCAGACAGGCTGGTAACCAGCTCCTGCCCAGTCTCCTTTGCATTTTCTGGTGTTTTCAGGCCTTTGGACATTGTAGCAGGCTTATTCCACTCTTTTTTCAGTCTATGGGGCAGGTTAATTTCTGGGTCTGTAGCCAGCAGGCCTGGTCCTAGCTGGGGGAGTTACAGACCTCTTCCCCTTCCCCTTTTCCCTAGGCCTCTTTACATGGGCAAGAGCCCTGGTCTAAAAGAAGCTGGCATGGGGCAGGGAGCAGAGGGTGTGGAGGCTGAACACAGTGAGATGCTCTTAGGCATTGTGGGTACTGTATTTCCAAAAATGACCCTAGTCAGGTCAGGCTCCTTCCTTCCCCCTGCAATTGTCCTATGCCAGTATGCTTGAGTTAACTTGTCTTTCTAGGTGCTATCTGCTTCTTTCAGAATATCCCAAAGCAGTCTAATCTCATTCTACACCTCCCTGATGCAGAGATAAAGATCTTTCCCCTCCTAATCTCCTAGATAGAAATCTCCCTCACCCTCTCTGGGGCGTATAGCATCTCCCCTTCTCTGTCCTGGAACGCAGTCACCCCTCCCCTCCTCTGTTGTCTTAATATCAGTGTGGCAGATCTGTATTTGGGCTTTTTTTTTTTTTAACACTAGAGCAGACCCAGATGTTAAGCAGCAGCTGAGGTCCCTCCCTGCCTGTCCTCTCCCCCTCCAACAGCTGGTGGGCCCATGTGCTGAGCACAGACTCTGTAAACAGCAGCACAGTGAATATTCATGAGCTCCTGGAAGAGGAGAGGAAGGGGAGGCTGGCAGGTATGAAGAAAAATCGGGGTACCCTCCCCTACAACACACACAAGCGCAAAGCAGCTATGCTCATTGATCCCCAGGCAGGACCTGGTCTGTGTCTGTGGTGCGGCACTGTGTGTGTGTTGCCTGTATGTGCGTGTGTGTTCCTCTGTGTGTGTGAGTATGTGTGCCTGTGTGTGTGTGTGTGCTTGTATGTCTGTGTATTTGTACATGTATTTGTGTGTGTATATGTATGTGATTCCTGTGAGTGTGTGTATGCTTGTATGCCTGTGTGTGTACATGCATTTGTGTGTGCCTGGGTGTACATATATGTGTGTTCCTGTGAATGTGTGTGCTTGTATGTCTGTGTGTTCCTGTGTGTGTACATGTATGTGTATTCCTGTGAGTGTGTGTGTGCTTGTATGTCTGTGTGTGTGTGTACATGCATTTGTGTGTGCCTGTGTGTGTACATGTATGTGGATTCCTGTGAATGTCTGCTTGTATGTCTGTGTGTTCCTGTGTGTGTGCGCCTGTGTGTGTACATGTATGTCTGATCCTGTGAGTGTGTGTGTGCTTGTATGTCTGTGTGTGTACATGTATGTGTATTCCTGTGAGTGTGTGTGTGCTTGTATGTCTGTGTACATGTATGTGTATTCCTGTGAGTGTGTGTGTGCTTGTATGTCTGTGTGTACATGCATGTGTATTCCTGTGAGTGTGTGTGTGCTTGTATGTCTGTGTGTGTGTGTACATGCATTTGTGTGTGCCTGTGTGTGTACATGTATGTGTGTTCCTGTGAATGTCTGCTTGTATGTCTGTGTGTTCCTGTGTGTGTGCGCCTGTGTGTGTACATGTATGTCTGATCCTGTGAGTGTGTGTGTGCTTGTATGTCTGTGTGTGTACATGTATGTGTATTCCTGTGAGTGCGTGTGTGCTTGTATGTCTGTGTGTGTACATGCATGTGTATTCCTGTGAGTGGGTGTGTGTGCTTGTATGTCTCTGTGTGTGCACATGTATGTGTATTCCTGTGAGTGTGTGTGTGCTTGTATGTCTGTGTGTGTGTGTGTGTACATTCATTTGTGTGTGCCTGTGTGTGTACATGTATGTGGGTTCCTGTGAATGTCTGCTTGTATGTCTGTGTGTTCCTGTGTGTGTGCGCCTGTGTGTACATGTATGTCTGATCCTGTGAGTGTGTGTGTGCTTGTATGTCTGTGTGTGCACATGTATGTGTATTCCTGTGAGTGTGTGTGTGCTTGTATGTCTCTGTGTGTACATGTATGTGTATTCCTGTGAGTGTGTGTGTGCTTGTATGTCTGTGTGCTTGTGTGTGTGTGATTGCCTCAATGTGTTTCTGGGTGAGCCCCCCCCCCCCCCCCCCCCTTTTTCAAAGAATTCAGCAGAAAAGGCTTTTGGCAGCTCTGCAGATTTATTTCTTTTGGGATCTGGTCAGGTGTCTGGTAAAGAGAGAGTGGAAAAAAAATCTCAATTGTAAACCACTAGTAACCAGACAGACACACAGACCCGAAAGGCCCCAGTACTCAAAGCTACCATAATGGTGAATATATGGTTTACGCCGGGTTTGCTCACGATACTCAGGGTATTAATGCGTGCGGTAAAGATGAGCTCAAATTGTATTGAAATATATTTAAATGGATGTTAACGAGATCAGTAAATATGATGGTCTATAATGCCAAAAAGGTTTCTCCAAGCCAGGGGCAGTGTTGAAGGCTTTGGGCAGAATATTTCTTGTCAATTTTTCACACTGAACTGTCGCTTTTGTCATCTCTCACAAGCGGAAAGAGGCTCCTGCAAGTTTTAAAGCCTTGGAAAAATCCCATGTGCTAGTAATATTTGGGAGGCTGAAGAAAAAGCTCTGATGCGTGCTGAGACACTTCCATTTTTATCTGGGCATGCACACGAGAGCCACGCTTACTTCAAAACCTTTGTCCTCATGCGCCGGACGCATTCCTTCCCTCACCTCCCCCATTAACCACAAGTTTTCCATTTAGTAGCATGATTTAACCACACATAAAATGTAAATATGATTTGCTTCAAGCATTATGGCTCTTTTTTTTTTGTCTTACTGTTGCCCATCCGCACACAACTTTGAGCATCGGCCCCTGAGTTTGTATGAAACATTTGTCTATGCTAAAGTGAGGACTTTCTATACTCTGGAGACCAGTTTTCCGGAAGGCTTTTACGGGGCCTGTGTGTCTGGTTGAGTGGGTGTGGGGGGGGGGGGATGTCAAGGGTGTACATACGTCTGTGGGTAACGTATAGTAGATGGTGGCAGATAAAGACCTGTACGGTCCATCCAGTCTGCCAACAGGATAAACTCATAAGTTATGAAGTGATAATACTTCATCTTGATTTGTCCTTGCCATTTTTAGGGCACAGACTGTAGAAGTCTGCTTGGCACTGACCTTGTTCTCCAACTACTGAAGCTGAATCTGTACATCCGTGATCAGGGCTCAGACCATAGAAGCCTGCCCGGCACTGGCTTTGCTTCCCAATTACTGGTGTTGCATCTAATCACCGCTAAGCTTATTTGGTTCCGTGTCTCCCAAACATGATTCCTTTGTTTTTATCCCACATATTTTAAATTCTGTTACCGTTTTCATCTCCGCCTCCTCCCGCGGGAGGGCATTCCAGGCATCAACCACCCTCTCCGTGAAAAAGACTGTTTTTCCTGAGTTGACCCCCCTGCAACCCCAATTCATGTCCTCTAGTTCTACCACCTTCCCGTCTCTGGAAAAGGTTTGATTGTAGATTAATATCTTTCAAATATTTGCATCGTGTCACCCCTGTTTTTCCTTTCCTCCAAGGTATACATGTTCAGGTCATCGAGTCTTTCCTTATACATCTTGCGGTTCACTTTTCTCGGAACGGCTTCACGTCTTTTTATGTCCTTAGCAAGATACGGCCTCCGAAACTGAACACAATACTCCAAGTGGGGCCTCGCCAACGACTTGTACAGGGGTATCAATGCCTCCTTTCTTCTGCTGGTTATACCCCTCGCTATGCAGCTTGGCATCCTTCTGGTCACAACCACAGCCTTGTCAACCTGTTTCATCACCTTGAGATCCTCAGCCATCATCACCCAAGGTCTGTCTCTTGAGCTGTGCTTATCAATCTCTCTCCTTCCATCTAGTACATCTCCTTTGGATCTCTGCACCCCAAGTGCATCACTCTGCACTTGTTAGCATTACATTTTAACTGCTAAACCTTTGACCATTCTTCTAGTTTTTGGAGATCTCTTCGTATGGTTTCTACTCTATTGGCTATCTTCGTTTCATCCCCAAAAGGGCAAATGTTTTCTTCTTACCCTTCAGCAATGTCTCTTACAAATACATTAAATAAAATTGGTCCCAGCACCAACCCCTGGGTATGTGTGTTTGTGTATATGTGTGTGTGTGTTGGGAGCAAAATGCAAACAGAATAAAGAAAATCAAAGATTTCCCAGCAAACAATGAGTAGGAAAAACTCTGTATAATTCAGTAGGAAAGAGGAGAACGAGAAACAGAAATGCATTTCCTCCTCTACTGAGCAAAATCTAAAGAAAGAGAAAAAGAAAAACTTCCCAGCAAAGAACAATCGGGAAAAACTCTGTATAATCCTGGAAAAAGAGGAGAAAGAGAAACAGAAATGCAATTTCTGAGCAAAATCCAAAAAGAGAAGACAGAAAATCCAAGCATTCCCAAAGGAACGAGCAAGAAAAACTGGATAATCCTGGGGAAAGAGGAGAAATGGAAATAGAAATGTATTTCCTCCTGTACTGAGCAAAATGAGAAGCGAGAGAAAATCAAAGACTTCCCAAAGAATGAGGAGGAAAACTTTTGTATAATCCTGTGGAAAGAGGAAAAATAGAAACAGAAATGCATTTCTTCCTGTACTGAGCAAAATGCAAAGAGAGAGGCGTGAGAAATTCAAAGACTTCCCAAAGAATGAGCAGGAAAAACTCTGTAAAATCCTGGGGAAAGAGGAGAAGTCGAAACAGAAATGTATTTCCTGCTGTACTCGGCAAAATATAAAGAGATCAGAGATGCACATGTTCCAAAACTGAGAGACAAAATCAAAGACCAAGCAGGAAAAAATACTCTGTATAATCCTGAGGAAAAGGAGAACTAGAAACAAATGCATTTCCTGCTGTACTGAGCAAAATAGAAAGAGAGAAGAGAGAAAAGAAAAAAAATCAGACTTCCCAGCAAAGAGCAAGTAGAAAAACTCTATATGTTAGGAGAAAGAGGATATATAGCAGTAAAATCTGTGGGATCCCACCACTGGGTCAGAAAGGGGATCCGATCAGAGCCAAGTAGGACCTGGGAACTGCCCCAGTAATTCTCCTTCCAGAGACGCATATATGCACTGCCTTTTTGGGAGATATGATGGTGAATGTTATAAAAATGCCTTAAAACGTGATTTGTTTGCCAGAAATTTGCGTGCTCGGATTTACACCTGCTCTGAGGACAGTATGCAAACTTAGCGTCTCTGTCATAAATTAAGTGCATGCATTGCAGTTGTGCCCCACCCCTGGGAAGGGCATGCATTAGTGGTTTTAGAAGCAGACATACAGCCCTGTGATCTCAGAAAAAGGCCTTTGTCAACTGAGCTTCTTAAAGGTGGTACCCCACCAAAACTCATCCCTTACAACTTGAATTTACTCTGTTCAATAACAGCTTCTCCGTTATGCACTCTGAGCTGCGCCGTAGGCACGTGTTCAGTAACATCACTGGGGCACCTAAGTTCCATTAGCGAATACTAGCATAACCCAGTAGCGGTCGGCCTGAAATATAGGTGATTTGTGTTTTCACCAGTCATAGGGGGGGGGGGGGGGTAAGTCAAGGGGAGACTAATCATTACCTTTTGGAAAGATAATTCAAACATAAATGTGATTTTATGGTGGAATTGGGTCATGTTATACGGAAAATCTTTCTAGATTTTTAGAACAGAACTACCTATTACTAGTCACTTTATCAAAAATTGAAAACACTGGATAATTATAGGTCTAAATGTTACCATGTCTCAAATACAATCCTGCGCACATATGTTACTCTGATAATAAGTTGATTGTTCTCTGTTAATTACTCTTGATAATCAATAAAAAGTAGAGACACGTGTAACTTATGGTATTGTATAAGTTAGGTGCATAAGTGGAAGCTCCCCTATTTTCTGCCCATGCTCCACTCCCTTACATATCCTCTGGACTGGTCCCAAGCTCTCTTGAATTCATCTCAACCACTTCCACTGGGAGAGGCCATTCCATGAATTCACTACCCTTTCCATGAAGAAGTATTTCCTCTGTTTACTTCTGAGTCTACCCCCTTTCATCTTCATCCTATGCCCCCTCGTTCCAGAGCTTCCTTTCAGTTGAAAGAGACTCACGTCCTGTGCATTAAACCTTGGAGCCGGGACCCGTTTGAACCGGCATGCCCCTCCCCCCTCTCCCCTTTTACCCCCTCACCTTTCCCATCACCAATAACTACACCAAGGTGGGATAACCATAGGCCACAGCTTGATTTATTATTAAGCATTCAACTTTAACATTATAACAGTATAGCCCCCCCACCCCGAGCTACAAGTGTCCAGGCATAACCTCAGCAGTCGACACCCCCCCCCCCCCCGGCCGCTCGCCATGTTAGCAAAGCCGCACTTCCGTTTCTGGCCGCCATCCTCCGGGCTCCGCCTTCACAGCAAGTGCCCCGATCCATGTGGACCTCCACACAATTTCCGGGTCACCCGACCCACCTTTCAAGCCCTGGCCCAGACCCCCTGAGCCCACTCTCTGTAGCTCGGGGTTTGTTTTTTGCAACTGTGACAACTCCGCTGCCATCCATCTGAAAGAAACAAAAACAAGACTCCATTCCACCGCAATATGCCACCTCACCTCTTACACCCCGATGTGAGGGTGGGAGGTTGGGCAAACCACCTCCGCGGATCAGGGAATGCCCAGAGCCTTGGAGGAGCTCCAGCATTTAATTTCCCTCTTTGCCCCGCCCCCTAGCCACCTCTCCTCCAATGGGCAGCTCTGTTGGGGTAACAGGGCACACCAGCATCCTACGAATCAGCCAACCACGCTCCCCCCGTTTGCACTCAGGTCGCACCTCCCCCCCCCCCCCCCCGCCTGCTTCCTCTTCCTGAGCCTTCTCGAACGGGCCCAGCCCTCGTTTAAGGGAGGCCCTTCGAGACAAGCTCTCGGGCCGATTTTTCTATCACAGGGATATTTAAATGTCTCTATCATATTTCCCCTCTCCTGCCTTTCTTCCAGAGTATACATATTGAGATCTTTAAGTCTGTCCCCATACACTTTATGACGAAGACCACTGACCATTTTAGTAGCTGCCTCTGGACCAACTCCATCCTGTTTATATCTTTTTGAAGGTGCATCTCCAGAATTGTACACAATAGGTCTAACCAGTCTTATACAGGGACATCATCACCTCCTTTTTCCTACTGGCCATTCTTCTCCCTGTGCACCCAAGCACGCTTCTAGCTTGCGCTGTCACCTTTTCTACCTGTTTGGCCACCATGAAAACATCACATATGATCACACCCAAGTCCTGCTCTTCTTTCATGCACAAAAGTTCTTCACCCCTACTTTACCGTTCCCTCAGGCTTTTGCAGCCCAAATGCATGACCCTGCATTTTTTTAGCATTAAATCTAAGCTGCCAAATTCCAGACTATTCCTCTAGCCTTGCTAAGTCCTTCCTCATGTTATTCACACCATCACGGATGTCTACCCTATTGCAAATTTTGGTATTATCTGCAAAGAGGCAAACCTTACCAGCTAGCCCTTCAGCAATATCGCTTGCAGAAATGTTAAAAAGAACCGGCCCAAGAACCAAATCATAAGTGCCAGTGTCTAAACCATTCAATTTGGGTGCCCTTCACATGCCATAAAAACATATGACTCATGACACGTAAAGATGCCAATTTCCTTGTTTCATGTAAGTGAGCTTAGCGGAGATTGGGTGGCAGAGCCGATGGTGGGAGGCGGGGCTAGTGGTTGGGAGGCGGGGCTAGTGCTGGACAGACTTCTATGGTCTGTGCCCTGAAAATGGCAGATACAAATCAAGGTCGGGTATACACATAAACTAGCACATATGAGTTTATCTAGTTGGGCAGACTGGATGGACCGTACAGGTCTTTCTCTGCCATCATCTACTATGTTACAATGTTACTATGTGTCAAATAGGCTTACGAGCATCGCTCAACTTCCACATGGGTGTAAATACATCTGCTAACGGTGGCGAGAGGACGTTGTGGGGGTGAGGGGTGGCTGTACACCAAGCAAAACCCTGAAGCGGTACATTTCAGGGACAGCCCCGAGACTCCCTAATAAAAGTGTTTGGAAATTCCATCCATCTGGAGCCCACGAGCAGGCCAACTGTTTTGGACAAAACTTACAATGACTTTGAAAGACAGAAATTTGCCAAGTGCCGGGAAAGGTTTCTCAGCCTTTAATCCTACCGCTTTGATGTATCGTCACTTGCTTTGTCCAAAGTTTTTATAAAACGTGGGATAGAAATATGTAATGACTTTTCATGAATACCTTCCTCTCTCCCCATCATTTTCTCTCTTGAATGCATGGGTCTTTTCACTTTTGTATTTTCTCAATTACTTTTAAACCGTCTTTGTATTGCCACTTGTACAAATTGTTAGGTCAGGCTAGTTAGCACATATCTCTTTCTATATCTAAATCTGCCTCTGTCTCTTGTGAGTACATGCTGTCTCTTTTTTGGAGTGGGAATCTTTTCTCTGCCTCACTGTCTAAGTGTGTCTCTCTCTGTCTCCTTCTTGTTCGAAGGGGGGTTTGACTTGGCTTTCTCAGTTGCCTTTTCCAGCCTGTGCCTCCAGAGAGAAATCAAACTTTCACAAATTCTGGACTTTTTCTGGGGTACAAAAGTTTTCTCCCTGTGATTCCAGCCAACCCACAGCCTCAGCATAGACCAAGACAGGAATGGAACCCACTGAGCTAAAGAACTGTCTTCGGAGCTGGGACAGAAAAGATCTGACTTTTCTAAACAGTCCTAGGTTTTTGATTGTGTCCTAATGATGAGAGACAGATAGGAAGAAGTGAGGCTGTGTGTGACAGCTCCCTGATGAGATGGGGATGGGGGTGGGGGGAGCAGTGAAGATAGAGGCTGTGTGTGATAGCTTCTTGAGGAAATGAGGACCTGCCTGTCTGAGATGGGTAAGATAGTCCAGTGTCTTCCCTGAATGTGGATCTTCTCTGCCGGGGTCTAGCTTTGGGTCACTTTTTCTCAAAGTATGTTACAAACCATAATAATGCATAATTAAAACAAAAAATAGCACAGTACTCCAGATACTCTCTGTCCCATCCCCTAACTCACTATGGAAACCAGAAAAGGCTTACGACAGAACCAAAAACATAGTGCTCCTTCCCGGTCAATAAATACCAATAATCAATCCTTTCAGCTCCTCTTCCAACAGACCCATCACCTTACACTTCCTACCAAAATCCCACTGTCTCATCTACAACATGAAAGAAGAATACCGTTGGCACTTCTCAAGCAGCCCCCAAAGGGTTGACCCGTGCTGCAGATGACATTAATGGAGGGAAAATGGAATCAGAACTGGCCAGCCAGTGGGAAACACTGGGATGAGCTGCATAGGGTGGCAGTTATTTATTTATTTATTTATAACATTTGTATCCCACATTTTCTCACCCATTTGCAGGCTCAATGTGGCTTACATAGGTTGCACCGTGGAGGGATAAGAGGCATTATAGTATTCTCTGTCTTATTTACCGTCCCTTTCCTAATAATTTCTAGCTTCCCGTTTGCTTTTTTGGCCACCACACACAAGATTTCAGCGTATTGTCTACAACACTACCTAGATCTTTTTCTTGGGTGTTGACCCCAAGGTGGACCCTAGCCTCAGGTAACTAAGGTGAAATTATGTCTTACCTGCTAATTTTCTTTCCTCTAGATCCTCCAGACCATTCAAGACGCTTGGGTTATGCACTCCCACCAGCAGAGGGAGACCAAGAACACCAAAACCTCCCACACAAGTAGCCTGTGCAGACCTACACCCCTGACACCAGTGATGTGGCTCTCTTATGCTTCCAGGGAGATCGGGTGACCCTGCATAGAGGGAGCCTGGTTAAATCTCAATCTTCAGTGAACCTAGGGGATGCTGGGGGTTCCGGGCATTGACTTTGCTAGTTGGGTAGCTGAGAAGGTTATTAGAAAATCTGGTAGTAAGACAGGAGAGGGGTCTTCGGTGTTGGGCTTACTGACTGTCTTCTGAAATGGTCTCCCAGAGGAGGTGGTGATGAGCAGCAGCACTGAGCAGATTCTAGCCATGCTTAGGTGGGTTGAAAATGGAAATTTGTATGTTGATCTGAACTGGGCAGACTGGATAAGATGGTTTACTACATTACAACACCCAGTAAATATTTTGGAAGACATCATTTGTGGGACCTTAAGCATGCTAAGAGACTGCCCTCCCTCTGCCTGCTACACACAGCACTCATTAGCTCGTAGCCCTAGCTGATGCCTGTAAGAGGGCCTTGTTTAGCTCTTTAGGAGGGTCTTCAGGCTCTAAGCTTGCCCTGGCTTTGGCTGCCTTTGGAATGAAAGGCTCTCTCTTTTCAGAGAACTCTCTTTAGGACATGGAGGAACTTGAGGTTGTAGCTCATTGCACAAAAGAAGCAAAGATCTACACAAAAAAGTAAATCCAAACAAGGTGGACAAGGCAAAGAAAAGTTTGCAAAACAAGATAAAAAATCAATCAAGGTTTACGAACTGTTCTTGGTCTTTTTCACTGTGGTTGGTTCTAACTCACAGCTAGAACTTGTCCGCAGATCTTCGTGGATGTGCTCAACCTTCTTGGTAGAGTTGAATGCATCCTTGGAGCAATGAGTGGAAGACTCCTGGGCCACCTCCAGCTGTTGTTGGACCAAACTTTGTTTGTCCTGCTAGACCTTATGGTTTCGTCTCTAGAATCCCACTCACACACCAAGCTAGGGATGACAGAACGACTCTGCCAGCATCATAGATATCAAGCAACTCCCCCCCCCCCCCCCATCTAATCACAAAACCTTATGCTCCTGAGATAGGGTAGGATTGTTTTGCTTACAAACTAAGTTTGGGGCTTCAACGGGGACTTGTTCTCCAAGTAGCTGCCCAAGGCTGTTGGGTGAAAATAGCTACCAGTACATCTAGGAGATGGAGAGAAATGCTTTCTCTCCAAATTCTTTTGTGGTCTTCTACATAAACTCTGCTCTGGAAGGTCATGAAATTTGGGTGTCCATTCTGGATCCTGCTCCAAGCCACCCAAAAATACAATATTATTTCAGGATGCTCTGGTGAAAGATGACAGGGAGAGAGATAGCCTTAATGGCACAAGGCATCAAAGCCCTCTGTCTCCACTCTTGGCTTTCTGGGTTTCCAACGCCACAGAGACCTCCTGTAGCACCGGGCTCCAGAAAGTGATAGTGGAGTGGGGGGAGGAAGGAAAGAAAGAATGGGCTCAGTACATGTTCAGAAGATGGTGCCAACCATTTGAGAGCATGTCCTGACTTGGGCACAGTGCAACTGGTGACCAAGGGCAGATCCACTTGCCATCAGCTGCTGACCCCTGGAGAGAGGCAGTGGGGGGGGGGGGGGGGGGGGGGAGGGGAAGGGAAAGGGTGGGGAGCCCAGAAGCAGATGCCATTGAAAAATGCTTTATACATCTGACCCGTTTGGACTTAGGTCCATCTCCTCTGACTTTCTGCCCTGTCTCCCTCCCCCCCCCTTCTCCTCTCTCTTTCCTGCCTCTGTTTATTTTCATATAACAAAATATCTAGTTCTCTCCGGCTCTGTCTGTCTCTTCTCTGTCCCCAGGTGTGGTTATAATACGGTACCTGCCCCTATAAGACACCCACATACCAAAGAGCTGGATTTTAATCTAGCGAATCTGTCTGTCAGCAGCTTTTAGCGCTGCATTTCTAGCCCAGGGATACGGTTTATATGTTTAAGAAATAAAAGACCGCAGCAGCTTTTAAGAAATTCTCTCCAAGGCTCATCATCAACCGGGCCTGTTTTCTTAACCCGTCCACAAATAAATTCAACTTTTTTTTTGTTCCATTTAACGTTGGCCGTGCAAGGCTTTCCTTAATAGTAATAATATTTAATCAGGAGAACCGGAGGGACCAGCAACCATCTGCTTTTGATACTCTCCACCCCCCCCCCCCCCCCCCGGGGGCAGACTAAGTTATACGTTTTTATACCGAAATGACAGGGTTTTGCGAAATTAGGAGGTGAAGTTAGTTTTCCAGACTTGTCAGCCACTAATTGAACGGGGTGGGGGGGGGGGGGGATGTTCAAACTATTGATCCAAACCTATTTCGTTTTCCTTTTTTTCACTTTTAGGGCGTTTGAATTTTGTTAGAATAGTATTATTATTTTTCATTAGCCGCATGAAGTTAACCAGCCAGATACATTGTGGGAAAACTTTACATTTGACTATAACAATAAAGAAAATGTAATTATAAGGGAAAATGTAACCCCCCCCCCTCCCCACCCCCGAGCCTACAGATTCCCCAACTGGCCTGGTATCAAGTGGAAACAGTGAACCTTGGCGTTTGAAATACATTTCACGACCTTGACAAACAGTTTGCAGGCATCAAGCTTTTTCCTGTTAGTGAATTTCTATTTCTTCGGACAGGTATAAGACCCTTAAAATAAAGAAATGTAAGGGGGGGGGGGACAGATTAGAAGAGCCAACCGAATGATTAGAGGACAGTGAAGAGTCTTTATCCGGCACAGATAACTGATTTTTGTTAAAAATTGTGTTCACTTCTATTTAAAACGAGAAATAAGAAAAAATAAAACCCAGGAATGATTTTGCCCCAATTCGTGAATCGGCGTCCTATTGTCTGTTTAAAATCGGGGCTCTTTAATTTGCTGAAAATCCAAAGCAAAGGTTTCACTGATTGCATTTTGCAGGGGAAGGGGGAGGAATTTCATCTTTCCCAATGGTAGTATTTAGTTATGCATTTTGCAAATCCTATTGATTTAAACTCGGTTGTGCGTTTTTCCCGGACTAGGGGGGGGGGGGGGTGGTTTGTTCCTAGAGAAATCCAAAATAACTTTGCAAATAGTTTGTGGGAGCAGAGCAAGGTTTAATTGAAAAACAAAGAAATGATATATATATAGAAACATTGAAAAATATAGGCAGATATGACCTGTCCATGCCATCTACTCTCCCTATCACTCCCTTAGAGATCCTATGGACTTGTCCCAAGCCCTCTTGAATTCTGATACTGTTTTCCTCTCCACCACTTCCACCTGGAGGTCATTCCACAAATTCACCACCCTTTCCTGAAGAAGTATTTCCTCGGGTTATTTCTGAGTCTACCCCTTTCACCTTCATCCTATGTCTTCTCATTCCAGAGCTTCCTCTCAGTTGAAAGAGATTCCCCTCCTGTGTATTTATACCACAGGGATATTTAAATGTCTCTATCATATTTCCCCTCTCCTCAGAGTATACATATTGAGATCTTTAAGTCTATTACAAAGAGCACACTGACCATCCTCTGGACCGACTCCATCCTGTTTATATCTTTTTGAAGGTGCATTTCCAGAATTGTACACAATATTCTTAAATGAGAGACCAGCCAGACATATTTCAATATTTGATCTTGAAAAGTCAACACGTCAGTAATTACCTGACAGCTCCATGAAGGGAAACCGTGGTATTTTTAAGCAGGTTAAAGATACCTGTAGGACCTTAAAACATGTCATTTCACTTGCCTCAGAAGTTCATTTTAATGCACAGCAGATCTGACTTGACAGAAAAAAAACCCCTTTTTATTTTATTGAAATAAAAGAAAAACGTTTGAACATTTAAAAATCAATACTGGCAATATTGACATTATAGTTAAGTGCCTGAAATAATTCTTGTGAAAGTTGTATGAGCTATAAACTTTCTTTCCAGTAGACTTTCAATTAGGGAAGAAAATTATTTTATCAACATAAAAAAGAGACTTTTTTTTTCTCTTTGTGGGGACTGTTTCAGTTTAAATTGTCTTTTCTTAAATCTTTTTGTTTTCTCCTTCTCAGTTGCATCATAAACATTTTAAGCCATGTAAGTGCAGAGAAATCCCCCAGAAAATCAGAGAGATAAAAAGCATAAAGATTCCTTCCCTTGTCCAACTTTATTAACATTTAAAACTGGCAAGGTAGGTTAGAAATCAAGAATCAGCTACAGGCCATCCCTGCTCGTAGCTTTCATGGGAACAGATTAAATAGATTAAATTCATTTTAAAATCGTTTGTTTGCACCTGATAATAATCATTATAAGGAAGACAAATATTTTCAGACCCAGACAGGGAATAAACGCCTTTATTTAAAGCGCTAGTGAAAAAAAAAAAGACAGAACAATTTGGCAGGGACTTTATATTAAGTAATGTTATCTGTCTCATCCCTTAATGGCTTATTTCATTAAAGTGTCCTTTGGCAGTTTAATTAGGAATGAAAACAACTTACAGAAAGGTAAACATGATCGAATAGTTAGAAAAAAAATGTTTACAAAAATATGAGAACACTGGAATATTAACTTCAAAATCTTATATGGAAGAGCAGCAATACAATGAAATAGGTTGTATATTTATTTTTGTAATAAGTGCATTTCAAGACAAATGATACAGTTTTGGCCTGTCTCTCTTAAATGGTTAAGGGTGGCTTAAAAGATGCCCCCTCCCTCTAAGAAATAAAACCGACTGTCAATTTATAAGTGACCACACGAAAGTTACCTATTTGAATTTTAACTGGGCATTTAGCTTTTTCGTTGAATTTATTAACTGAGGCAGAAGTTTAGGCTTTATAATCTGTCTTTTTTAAAAGGGGGGGGACTTCGATTTTTGGCATGATTTCTGGTACCCCAACTCCATAATTAGTCTTGAAACGTCTCTACCGAGGTCTGGATCACCCAGGAACATTTAATACCGAGGTAATTCGGAAAAAATCTCACCAGGCATAGGAGCCAACTTTTCAAAATTATTGGGGGTGCTAAGCCCAATGAAAATAACCCCTCCCTGGACACATACAAGAAATTTTCTCAATATTGGGGGTGCTCAAGCACCCACAGCACCCATAGAGTCGGCTAAAATGTGGCGGGGGGCGGGGGGAGTTTCCTGTTCCTAAGGTAAATCTGCCACTATGCCCGGATGAAATGACCTGCCATGTGCCTCCCTCTTTCTCTGCCTAAAGTCCAAGTTCTCCATTTTGGGGGGGAGGACGATCAAATATCTCTAGAATGAGCAAATGTCTTTTCCTGCAACCCAGCTTTATCCTAACGTGAACCTTGCAGTGAAAGCTAAACCCCCTCTTCCTCTGAGCTCGCCCTGGGGGGTTCACTTTGCAGAGCACAAATTCCTTCCCGAAGGAAACTGGTTTGCACAGATAATTTTCTTGGCGCCCAAGGAGGAACTTCTTTCGCTCCAAAGGGACGTCTCTCCATCACTTCTAGCTGCCCCGTTACTCCTTTCAGAGAGGCAGAAATGAGTTCCAGGTGTTTCCTTCTGTCTGGCCTGGGGAAGGTGGGAACTCTCAATTTACACCCTACTGAGGCTGACTTCTCCTGCTGTCCTGGGAGAACTTGGGCTACAGGTAAGTCGCTTTCTCAGAGGCACTAGTGCAAAAGGGATGGATGGCCAGTGAGGTACCTGTTGCCTGTTATTTGCAGATATAATTAGTGCACAGAGAGAGACAGAACATTAGGTTCAAGGTACCTGCTTCCTGTTAAAATCTTTCTCTCTCTCTCTCTCTCTCTCCCCCCCCACACACACCTGGCCAGCAACCCATCCAAAAAGATATCACAATGGGACCCCTACCTAGTTTTAAATAATTCTGACCTATATTGGGAAATCCCTTTAGCAAAGGCTTTGTTCCGTATTGTCTTATTGTTTGCAAAGATTTAATCACAACTTCAACTTCTTTGCTAAATGCCATCTTGCTAAAACCGATCTTAAGGCAAACACACATACACTCACATATGCATAAACACACATGCATATACAGATACACATACACACACACAGAGAAAAGTACTGTCATATATAAAATCACGCATGTCCACAGATACACACAAGCACACAAAAACAATCACAGTGCATGCATGCAGACATGTATATACATGCATACAAAGATACTCACATATACACAGAAAAACATACAATCACACAGAGCATGTAAGACACACATATGTACAGAAAATACTGTCACATATACACACAAAAACACATTACAGGCACACATAGAAGACACAATCAGGCATGCACACACATGCACAGATACATAGTCACTCATATTCACAGAAAGACGATCACATATGCACATACAAAGGCCCAGTCACAGAAAGATACATAGCCATTCATATGCACGCAAGAAAACATGCTACACACACAGAGCAAAACTTCTGTAATTTAGCAGGCGCAGGTGCCCTAATGTCCAGCTCCCCCCCCCCCCGTTCTGCTCTCATTACCGAGTGCAGACGGACAGACAGACAGACACCCACACTGACACCTGACACGCATGTTCTCACTTTCTATGTACAGAGTAACTCATGAAAAGGTTGTTGTTTAAAGCATGTCGTCACTTTTCTATGGGGAGGGGGCTTGTTGTTATTCTGGTGTGATGTTTTGTCTGGAAATAACTGATTAAGTTTATTCTTCACTTTGCCTAAGGCGTGGTGAAGTGCCAAAAATCAGAAGGGGGGGGGGTGGTGTAATTCAAACTCTCTCTGCTTCCCTCTCCCATCTCAGGGTCACTGCGGGAACTTGCGGATATAGGAATTATTTTTTTTTAATTAATTAACCGTACTACCCTCATTATAGGCGTAACAGAAAGAACTATGCAAACCCCCTCCCCCAGCAAAGATTTTCCTGCATTTCTCCCTTTTTCATTTACATTTTTTTTTACCGATTTTTCATTTTCTTTATTTTGCCTCATGTTTTCTTTCCCTCCTTGTCATAACTTTTCCCTCTTTGCTTTCTGCATCCATTTCATTGGCTTTTTTTCTTTCCACCTTTTTTCTTCTGCTTTTCCTTTCATTTCTCTGTTTACTTTTTTCCTTTCTTCTTTTCTGTATAGGTTAACTTTTGAGTTTATTTTTTTTCCTTTAGTCTCTTTCTTTTTTCCCTCTAGATCTTTTTACTTTCCTCCTTTGCTCTTTTAGCCCCTTTTTTTTTTCACTTCTCTGTTTACATTTCTTTCCTACCCTGGAGTCTACTTCTTTTTGTCTTGTTCTTCCTTCTCACCCGCCGCATTCTCATGCAGCGCCCCAGAAATACAGACTATATTCTCTTTTTAAAATAACGAAAACGAAGCAAAAGTATCTCTAAGGATGAAAAACATTGTTCAACTTTGACTTTAGTGTGATTAGAATAAGCGGTTAACAATCGCACCCCTTCCCTCGAAAGAAGTAACGAGATAAAGAGTCTCATAACGTAAAACCCAAAGCCCAGAGCAACGTAACTTTCTTTCCCTTTCGGACTCTGCTCACCGCTGCCCCGCTCTTTTCTCTCCCTCTCCCCTTCTTTTCTCCAGTCCCAAACTTTCTCTCCCGCCGCCCTTTCCCTTCTAACTTTCATTTTTCCTCCGTCAAGCTTTCTGCTCTCTTTTTCGTCCAGGTTTCGTCTTCCTCCTTTCCCTTTTCGGCCCCTTCTCTTTTACTGTCCTTCCACCCCCCCCCCATCCCTTTCCCCATCTTTCTCTCTCTCTCTTTGCCCCTTCTCCCCCCACCCCCTTCCTCTCCCTCTCCCTCATACACACCTCCAGTACCCAGTCTGAGCAGACAGACCCCTGGTCTCTCCCCGAGCCGGAGCGTTTTTATCTCTTTTAAATCTCAGCTCTGGTTGTGTCCAATCTCCCTGTTAAAAAAAAAATGGTATGGGGTGGGGGAGAGTGTCAGTACAGTGGAAGAGGTCTTATTAATAATTCTCTCACGGGCTCAGCTCAGCCTGGGAGCTTTCTCCCTCTGCCCCCCCCCCCCCCACTCCAAGAAAAAAATTCCTCTTCCTAGCCAAGATCTCCTTCTGCCACCCAAAATGTCTTGACCTGGGAGACGGGCAGAGTTTCCAGCTCTGCACGAGAGAACCGGAGAAGCCCAAAGTTAGAGGCACCGAGCCCTTCCCTCCTCAGTGCCTACCTTCCCCCCCCCCCCCCTCCCCGACACACACACACACTTGTGCTGCCAGCCTCCCCAGTTCCTCAGTGCCAGCTGCCAGGGAAGGGGGGGAGAGGGGGGAGGGCTCCTGCAGAAAGAGTGGCATCTCTCCAGAAGCCCGGGGCCCACTTCCTCCCAACTTGGCCGAGGCGCTAGAGTGAAAAGAGGCTCCGACAGGAGAGACAGGGGCTCCGGAGCTGCTCTCCCCACCACCGCCATCTCTGCTTCCACCTTTGGGCGACTTTGGCTGGGGGCTGCTGGAGGGGGAGGAGTGCTGCCCCCTTCCACCTCTCCCCTCGAAGGCGGAATTCTTTGCCTGCTTCTGCTGGCTTTATTTTCTCATCTTTATTATTAGTATTATTTTAATTTGGGGGAGTGCATTGGGTGGGAGGGAGGGGGGGGGGACAACGAGGTTTGGGGTATTTTTAGAGAGAGAGTGAGGGAGAGAAAGCAAAATCCAGAAGCGTGATCTTTGGCAGGATTCCCTGCGCCACGAACGGTACGTGCTGTGTGAATCAATATCTGTGTTCTTTTCTTGTGTGTACTTTTCTTTTTTTTCCACAGCAGTAAACAAGGGCTCTTTGTGCACTTTCGGACTTTAAAAAAAAAAAGGGAGGGAAGAGAAGGGGGGGGGGGGGGAGAGAAAGAGAGATCCTTGCACGGACTTTGCAGCCAAGTCTTACCAACCTGAATTAGGTTAATACGTGTGTGTGTGTCTGTGCGTGCAGATATGCGAGTTTTGTTCAAAACCAGAGTGTAATGGGCATGTTTACTATACAATCCAGCATTGTAACTCAAAAGGAAAAAAAAAAAAAGGGGGGGGGGGCAAAGAAACTCAAAAGCTGGGACGGGCAGAGGCAACAAACAGACTGGCAAATTGGGCTTTAGTGTTTAGAAACAAGCCGGGCTGATTGTGTTTTAAGCATTGTGTGACCTTGCTGTGAGCATATCTGTGCAGGGACTCAGTGAGGGAGCGAGTGTTCACTTGCCCTATCCCGAAGCTGAGGTGGCTCTGTTTGCCGGATACGTGGATATATATAATATATCTGTGTACGAATAGACAAATGTGTGGTATACGTGTGAGTGTGTGGAGAGACCCTACATAATCTGGCAATTTTTAAAATAATAACTTTGACTCAACGAATCACTTCCTCCCCTTCGTGCTCAACAATCCTTTTGGGTAAAGTGACTGTTGCAGCTGAGCCTCGGATGCTGTGCAGACTGCTTGGGTGGTGTGTGTGGGGGGGGGGTGATATATATATAAAATTCTCTCTTCAGATCTTGCAATTTACAAGGAGAAACTGTTTCCCACCCCCCCACCCCTCCCCGGGCAGTGTGCAGGGCCCCTCTTCGGTGCAGGGACCAGCTCATTAGTGGCTGGGTATTAATGAAAACCTGTGTTACCTACCGGGAAGAAATCGCACAAAGCCCAGCCTGGCACCGGGTCCCAAAACCCAGCAGCACTGTGTAATTTCAGAGTTTTACCTCCAATCCATAGCAAGAAGTCGTCAGACAAAACATTCAGACTCTATTACACTTGTGTGTATAGCAACATACGGCTATTTTTCTGCTTATTACTGGAAAAAAATCCCTGATTTTTAAAGCTGCTTTTGATTTTTTTTTGGGGGGTGGGGGGATGTTTTAATGTGAGAGTTGCTCTGAGACTCAGTTTGGGGCTGTAACCCACCTGCCGGACCTGTGGACATATGAGTAAGAGTGATCTGTTATTATATGTGGAGGTATTATATTAATAAGAGCGTTTTGTTAAATATTACCTTATATTAGTAAGAGTGATCTGTTATTATATTAATAAGAGCGATTTGTTATTACATGCGGTCATACATTGAGTGATCTGTTATTATATATAGAGGTATTATGAGAGTAAGAGTGATCTGTTATTACATGAGGAGGTATATTAGTAAAAGCAATTTGTTAAATATTACCACATATTAGTAAGAGTGATTTGTTATTACATGTGGAGGTATTAATAAGAGCGATTTGTTATTACATGCGGACATACATTTATACGAGTAAGAGTGATCAATTATTATATATGGAGGTATTAGTAAGAATGATCTGTTATTACATGTGGTTGGGCATAACAACATAAAACTAGCCATACTGGGTCAGATCAATGGTCCATGTAGCCCAGTATCCTGTTTCCAACAGTAGCCAATCCAGGTCACAAGTGATCTGTTATTACATGTGGACGTATAGTATATGAGTAAGAGTGATCTGTTATCTGTGGCTGAGGGCCTGAAGAGATTGCCCTGGGATGATCTGAATTACTGCTGAAGAAATGGTATCTCTCCTTCCTTCTCAGGGTCTCTATTCCTCATTGCTAAACAGGCTGGTTTCTCATTCAGTGAGGCATAAAAAGTTTCCAATAGCTGATTTCTTTTTCACAGCAGTTTAGCTCATTTCCTTGGGTGGAAGGATTTTTTGAGCAAATTATATATATTCTAAAACATAAATATGGACATTTTGGGGGATGGGGGAAATGAAGAGATGAAGGAAATAGCTGTTTTCTGTCTTGACATGAAGCTGGGATGACAAAGGATTTTTTCTTAATTTTTAACTTTAAATATGCCAAGGCCCTAACACAGATTTTCTGCAATAAGATTCTGGCCTCTGTCAACCAAAAGAGAAAGAAATACATCATGTTTAAAAATATTAATTCTGTGGGAGGGTAAAAGATTCACTGGACAGTTTCAGTGTAAAATTTACTAAATAATATTGAAAAATAATAATATACATAAGAATGGACCCAATGTGTTCCAGGGTCTTTGAATTTATAATTCTGTGGTTGGATTGGGACCTAAGAGTCCGGCTTATAGTGGGGAGAGACAGTGAGCTGTGAATTTTTCTGAATATTACATAGAAGGGAAGGAAAGACAGGGGCTGCCAGATTTATCATAGGAGGCTGCAGGGTATCGCATTCCTCTGCTGTGTTTTGGAAATTTCAGATCAGCTTTAAGATTGGAGCTCTTGTTTGGAAAAAAAGAAGCAAGAAATTGTCCCCCCTAAAATCTTTGTTTCATTTTTGGGAAGGAAGGTTTCGGGTATATTTATCAACATGGGTTACTGTTAAGACAGGCTATTTTGCCACTAACTGGTGCTATTTTAGCACAGGTCACATTTTATGCAGGGACGTTACTAATACCTGGAGTTACCAGTAAAATAATACGTCTTAACTGGAGCCCATGTTGATAATGCCCCCCTTAATTAAAGAAAAAAGAAATGTCTCTAGAAATCAGAATCGCTGTTACATGTAATAAAAGTGAGCCAAGTATAGAGCAATCACTGATGAGGTTGGCTTTTATTGGTGGAATTATGACATCACAATATGAGCTCTGGTTACCAGACACTGAAACTCTTCACACTAAGGAGGAAAGTTATCAACATGGGCTACCGTTGGGAATACTTTACTACTAACTGGTACTGTTTTACCACAGGTTACATTTTAATAAAATGACACCTAGTTACTAATAACTGGGGTAACAGTAAAATAACCCGTCTTAATGGTAGCCCACGTTGATAACTTAGTAAGTGTCTGGTAACCAGAGCTGATATTGTGATGTCATAATGCCTCATTCCACCAATAAGAGCCAACCTCATCAGTGATATCACAATGGCATGATTGCCCTAAACTTAGCTCACTTCCAATATTGTGATGTCATAATATCTCATTCCACCAATAAGAGCCAACCTCGTCACAATGGCTTGATTGCCCTATACTTGGCTCACTTTTATTACATACAGCAGTGATTTCATTTTCTTGAAACATTTCTTTTTTACTTTAATCAAGGAGGGAAGTTAATCAATGCGGACTCCCATTTAATATGTGTTATTTTACCTCTAACTCATGCTATTTTAGCACGTCCCATTTTATGCAATGAGACCTAGTTACTAATAACTGGGATTACCAGTAAAATATCCCATCTTACTGTTAGCTGACGTTGATAACCCCCCCCCCCCCCTCAATGTATGTTTTTTAACAGGTGTGTTTCCAGGTAAAAAATAGTTTGAAATGTGAATACTGACAGTGGGAAGTGAACACCAAATAAATCAATTCATATTAAAAACCAGTCCCCAGTCCCCTCGCCCTCCAAAACATCAGATTTGTTTTGTCTTTACAAATGCCTTGTCAGGATTTAAATTTTATTAAAATTCTATGTGCATAGGACTAGATTCTACATATCACGCCTAAAAAATCAGTGCCGAAATGAAATTCGCCTAGGCATATTCTATAAAATATGCCTAAATGTCGGTGTACTTCATAGAATAAACCTACATTTCTATGCGGTTTATAGAATATGCAAAACGCTCGTCCATGTGACTAAATTTAGTTGTGGGCAGTTTCGCCAAGTAAAACTTGGGTGTAAATGCTGATGCCTAAATAAGGCGTAGACCGGGTGTATTCTATAACCATGCGCATAGATTTTAGAAATGCCCAAGACCCTCCCGTTCCACACCCCTTTTCAATTATGCAACTTAGAATTTATGTGCATCATGTTACAGAATATGCTTAGACAGTTCTGCGCTTAAATTCCAATTAATGCCAAATAGTGTCGATAATTGATAAGTGGCAATTAGCGCTAATTGGCTTGTTAACTAATTAAGTTGAGCTCGCAATTCCAGAATAGGACTGGATTTGCATGAGCAACTTAAGTTGCGCTATATAGAATCCAGGATATAGAGGGGTCTCTTTCGTGGGGAATCGGGCAGGAGGAGATAAAAGCATGCACATCTCACCTACTGGCATAAGTTTTCTACTTTCTGTGATGTTTGGTACAAAAAAAGGCTAAAATTTAACAAATGTTGAGCCTGGGAGAGTTAATAAATAAGGTAAATTATACCATCAGCACAGTAAATGCAGATTCTCCCAAATTCTATATAGTGCATCTTAAATTCCTCATGGAAATCAAAGTGTATTCTGTAGCGATGTGCGTAACTTAATTGTTTAACTAGCTAATCAGCGGTTTCAATTGGATGTTAAGCAATTATCAGCACTAATTGGCATTAATTACAATTTATATGCACAACTCGCTAAGCGTATTTTGTAGATTCCAAGGGGGCATGCTTATGAGCATGGAATGGGCATTTCTAAAATCTGTGTGCATTATTATCGAATACACCCAGTCTGCACCTAATAGAGGCAACGGGATTTGCGCCAAGTAAAACATGGCCTAAATGGATGCGACCAAATTTGGTCACGTGGAGAGACAATTGGTGTATTCTATATACCGCACAGAAATTTAGGCCTATTCTATAAAATGTAGGCATACTTTCCATGTGGATTTTTCAGGCGCCATATATAGAATCCACATAAATACACATTTAGGATGTGTGTATCTATATGTACATCTATATAAATACATTTACATGCTATAACTTATTATATCTATATATAAATACATTAACATGCTATAATTCATTATATATATCCATATCTGTATCGACATCTATATACAAACACATGCACATTATATAATTCATTATATCTACATCTATAAACACATTTTTACATGCTATAATTCATTATATCTATCTATATGCATATCTATCTATATCTGTATCTAAACCTATATATCACTTAGGAAAGGAAGAGTTATTGGTTACTGAGGATGGGCACACTGGATGGGCCATTTAACTCTTATCTGCCGTCATGTTCTATGTTTCTAATTCATTATATCTATCTATATACATATCTCACAATATCTGTACATGTATTATAAATACATATTTACATGTTATAATTCATTGTATCTATATACATATTTTTTTATTTTATTTTTTGTTACATTTGTACCCCACGCTTTCCCACTCATGGCAGGCTTACATATTGTATACAGGTACTTATTTGTACCTGGGGCAATGGAGGGTTAAGTGACTTGCCCAGAGTCACAAGATTATGGGGCTTATTTTCAAAAGAGAAAAACGTTTAAAAAAGTGGCAAAAAGCAGCATTTGGATGTTTTGCTTGCCAAAAGTTCGAATCACTATTTTCAAAGCCTGTTTTGCAGATGTTTATCTATGCACTTCGTCTGCAGTGTGTCCAAATCGCAAGGGGGTGTGTTGGGGTGGGATCAGGGCGTTCTTAACACTTGGATGCTTTTCTGCCATAATGGAACAAAAGGAAAATGTCCAGGGCTACAATTTAAATGTTTTGGTCTAGACCTGTTTTTATCATGTCTAAGTCAGAAAAAGGTGCCCTAAATGACCAAATGACCACTGGAGGGATTAAGGCATGACTCCCTCTTTACTTCCCCAGTGGTCACTGACCACCTTTCACCCTCCCCCTCCAAAGATATAAAAGAAACAGTACATACCAGGCGCTATGATAGCCTCAGATGTTATGGCCAGTCCTATTAGAGGAGCAGTCGGGTCCCTGGAGTAGCCTAGTGGTCAGTGCAGTGGACAGTAGAGAAGAAGACTTAGGTCCATATCCCACTCTAACTGGTATGCCCACCAAAAACCTACTGTACCCACATATAGGTGATACCTGCAGGCATAAGGGCTATTGTAGTGGTGTACAGTTGGATAGAGTAGGGTTTTGGTAGGTTTTGGAGGGCTCCCCATACCATATAAGGGGGTAACAGTGAGATGTGTACCTGGGAGGTTTTTTTTGTGAAGTCCACTGCATTGCACCTGGGGTGTCCCACTGCTCTTCTGGAATGTCTGTGTGGCCAGTCTACTAAGAATTTTGTCCCCCTCCCAATACATCCCAATGGCTTGATCTTGTGCGTTCTTCACTTAGACATTTTTTTCCCGAACATCGACCAATACAAGAAATGCACAGAGCACAAAAACATCTAGCAAGCGGCCATTTAACAAAACAAAAAAAAAAGATAGACATTTTGCTGTTTTGAAAATCACTATATTCAGGTCTGAAGGGTGGCCTAGTGGTTAATGTTGTGAAAATCACTATATTCAAACTTAGATTTGAGCAAAACATCCAAAGTCAGACTTGGACGTCAAATTGAAAATGCCGCTCCACATCCATCCATACAGGGGCCCTTTTCCTAATGCACACAGTGTGGGAAAAAATACAGGCCACCGCAGAAGGTGTTAAAAAACATTTTGCCATATTCTGCTGGATTCTATATATCGCGTCTAAATGTTGCGTGCCAAAATCCAAGCGTATTCTATAACAACGTGCATAACTTAATTGGCTTAACAAGCCAATCAGTGTTTTAACACACTTAACAAGCAATAATGAGCACTAATTGGCAATAATTAGAATTTACCGTGCACAACTCGCTAAGCGTATTCTGTAATGCACAGCGTCTAAATTCTAATGCGCGAGGAAATGGGTGTTTCGTGGATGTTCCAAATTTACACGCACTGTTACAGAATTTGCCCCTCTGTGCCTAAAGTATTTTCGCCACATTTTCCTTGGCGTAAATGGATGTATATAATTCTAGTTGCTGGGATATCAACCAAGCGTATTCGATATTCTGCGCCTAAATCTAGGCACCGCTGATAGAATCTAGCCTATTATGCTAACTATTTTCTAAAAAAAAAAAAAATTTCAGGGGTGTGTCCTGAGCAGAGAGAGGCCATTTCTGCATTTTTTTTCCTGTGTTTTAAAATTAGTGTCTGCTAACTGGGTAATGCAGGGTTAACACAGGAGCATGTCGTGCGCCCTGAATAGAAGGCGGTAAGTGATCCCACCTTATTTTTTTGCAGGTGCCACAAGTGAATATTTCCGTTTGCACACAACCTGCAAAAGAAAGAAAAAAGAGGTCCAACTTTAATGCCGCGGTAAATCTGGGCTTAGCACCTGGGATAGTCCTGCGTTAGAGCACGCCAAGCCAAGAGTTTACTGTGCCTTAGTCAAAGGCCCCAAAGTGTATGTTTAGATATAGGTCTATCTGTCTTGGAGTGGAGGAGTAGCCTAATGGTTACTGCAGCGGACTTTGATCCTGGGGAACCGGGTTCGGTTCCCACTGCAGCTCCTTGGAAATCTAGGCAAGTCACTTAACCCTCCATTGCCCCAGGTACAAATAAGGACCTGTCTATACTATGTAAACTACTTTGAATGTAGTTGCAAAAACCACAGAAAGGTGGTATATCAAGTTCCCTTTCCCTTATGTATCTGTCATGTATATGTGCCTTGCCTCAATCACATACAAATCAATTTCATTCATATACCTGGGAGAGGGCAGCAAGATAAACAATATTCAGTAGGGAGATCCTGAAAACCTCACTGTTTCGTAGCCACCCCTTGCAGTATCCTCCAAGCCAGGCCTGGTTTTGCCCCCATTCCCCAGTGCATGCTGGGATTTGTAGTTAGGGACACTGAACGTCCCAGTCCAGAGGTGTAATGGGGTGAGGTACGAGGAGCAGATCTGAAGACCTGGGGGGGGGGGGGGGGGTCTTTCTGCTCCCTCAGTGATGTGATGCGGTGTGATGAAGGTTGGTCTACAGACACGGACTGTATAAAGAAAAAGCCAAAATTTAGAGGGTTCCTTCCCTTCCCTCCTTGGGAAATATACAGATAAAGGAGCCCTTTTACTAAAAGGTGCTAGAGTCTGAGCTTGGTGCATTTCAACGTGGGACCTTCCCGTGCGCTATGCCCAGATTCAGTGCCAGAGTATAGAGGGCTTTTTAATTGTTTTGCAATTTTTTTCAGCAGGAGTTGTGCTAAGGGCCCAAATTCTATATATGACACTTCAAAAATCATGCCAAAAAACCCCTCACACAGTGCAATTCTATAAAACGCTCCTAAAGTTAGGCGTAGTTTATAGAATACGATTAGCAGCTGGTCTTGCACCTTAAGTTTAGGCTTACCCATTTAGACCACCTAGAACCAGGCCTAAATATTAGCGCTTAAGTTAGAGCAGATAGGATGTATTCTATAACATTTCGCATACTTTTTAGAAGCGCCCATTCCACACCCCTTATTCAGCTGTGCACATTAGAATTCATGTGCAACACTTTATAGAATACGCCTAGAAAGTTGTGCACTGTGAATTCTAATTATTACTAATTAATGCCGCTAATTGGGTGCCAAGTGCCAATTATCAGTGCTGATTGGCTTGTTACTCAAGTTGCGCACGCAATTTGGCTGTGTGGCCAAATTAGCGTGCAGAACTTGAGGTGCCATTTATAGAATTTGGGGCTAAATACTCATGTGTTAACGCAGCATTAACTAGTTAGCGGACACTAATGCGAGCACACTAGCTGGTTAACTCTTCCATGCCCATTCTCTACCCAAGCGCTTAAAAATCACTTCAATCACACTTGTAAGGTGTGGGCAAATCCAATTAAATAGGAACTCGTTTCACACAGGAACAAGTCCTGTGACTTGGCTGCTTCGCCATCAGCTTCCGTATCTCACAACGCTTTTCTTGTAGACTATATGTCATATCAACTTTAAAGCTGGCTGCTTGCTTGAGCTTAAAAAAGATAAGTTGTAGAGTTGATATGACATATAATCTACAAAAAAAGCGTTGCAAGATACAAAAGCCGAAGACGATGCAGCCAAGTCACAGGACTTGTTCCTGTGTGAAACAAGTTGCTGCGGAGGCTCCTATTTAATAGCATCTGCCCACACCTTACAAGCGTATTTGAAGTGATTTTTAATCGCAGGGTTGTCATTGAATGATCAATATTACTCCCGCTGGGCGTATACTACTGTTGGACCATTCTCCACCCATGATGCACCCCTTCCAAAAAAATATTTCAAACAAATAAATAACATGTGATTAATGTGCGGACAAGGGATATCGCTGCAAAATGCTGTGCATTAGGGTTTAATGCCATTTAGTAAAAAGGCCCCATAGCGCGTTAATTAAAACAAATTTTTAAAAAGCATGTAAGCTGATTTCTTTTTCAAGAACTAATCTGATACGTTTTTGACTAGCTTTTGGAAGTTAAAAAAACCCCGTTCCTCAGGTTAGGAAAGGGAAGGGGAAATTCTTTTGCCTTCAAAAGGTCAAAAATAAAAATTGATTTTCTACACTCCTAGCAATGCAAACATATCTGCCGAGTTGCTGAGACCAGCATCAGTCCACTGGGGACATATTCCCTTTTGTCTATTCCTTATTTACAGGTGACGGTGATGGGAAGGGGTCTGGAGTACAGGTTCAAGAAAATCAATAAACTTGTCCATATAGTTTAAAACTATAGTTCCTCTCCTCCTCTGACTATGGTCACCAAACCATCCTCTATTTTCTAAAACATACAAGGCTTACTCCATGATTCTGAGTCACCAGCCCTCCCCCATGCCCAATTTCATTCAAATCATTTGGAAAAAAAATTGGAACATTTTGGGAGTGCCATGAACCCAGCCTCCTCCAAACTGCAAATGGTTTGGATTTCAGACTTTTGCAGATGGTCTGCTGCGGCATGTGCAGGACCTCTGCTTTCTACCTTCATCCTGAGGCTGGTTACACACAAACCCCTTCCTCACACTTAATTGATATTTAAAGGAGAGCATATCTGGAAAATACATTGGGGTGAATCATGCCCAAGGAGATAAACCCCCTCTGCCGAGGAAAGGGATGTCTCTCTTCTGCTATGAACTTTGTCAAATCCATACACTGGGTGTGAAGGACCTCTATTGTAATAAGAAATTTTTACCATACAGGAAGAATGGGAGATCAACATTTATACATTATTGGGTTTTGTTATATTCTAGGCATGATATTGGTTTGGGGATTGAATATATTTAATTAAAAGGACTTCTATTCCACATATCAAATTAAGAGGATCACAGACACCCATGAAGGAAACTGTGCATTGTGAGATTAGAACATGCGAATTTAAATAAAATGTGAGCCTCTCACCCTGTCCAGCACCTAATTTTTGCCGTACAGTTTTATATATTTATTTGTTTGTTACATTTGTATCCCGCATTTTCCCACCTATTTGCAGGCTCAATGTGGCTTACATAGTACCGGAAAGGCGGTTACAGGTTCTGGTGTGAACAAATACAATGTGATGTTGTGGTCAGATGACGTTTAAATGGCAGAGCCACAGTAAGAATCGCAGAGCGGAAGAGTAGAGTTATGTTCATTACGTGCTTTAGTTTTCTTGTGTATGAGGGCACCGGCGTAGTGCAGGACTTTTTTAGACAGCAATTTCCACGTGCAAAGCGTGATTTACATGTGGAAACTGACTATTCTGAAATGATACGTGCATACGGAGGCAGGGATACCAAAAGATAGCTCCATTGTTATGAAAACTTGTAAACAAGAGTAAGTCTAAAAAATCCGTTCAATCCTCTTTGTCCTATTGGGTAGTTACGGTCTGGAACTCTTCCTTCTTCAATTAGAATTGTTAAACAATTATCAGTTAACGTAGAAAGGCAGTGAAAAGTGTCCTATCCCGCAAACATCTGTTGGCTAATATGATCTGTTTTAAACGTAAAAATGTGTTTACTTTTGTTGTAATGTAATTCCTGGATTGTCCCAGTCTCTTTCACTGTAAACTGCATTACTGTGGTCTATTAAGAATTGAGACGCTGTGTTGTATAATCCCGGGGGATAGCTGTGATCCGTCAACATACTTTATGAAATACACGCGAATGCGCACAGATTATGGGCAGATTATTTTGACGAGAGCATTTGGGTCCCCCATATCTCTGATGCTTTGGCACAATTGCCCTGGCTACCTGTTGACTTTAGGGTATGACACAAGATTTTGTCAGTGGTTTTTAAGGTTTTAACTGATGCTGTGCCCTGTGTTTTATCTGTGATATTGCATCTACAGCAGCCCGGTAAAGCCCTGGAAATCCAATGTACTTTATGTTCCTTTCGGTCAGTCCAATTAGATGAATACAGAGCTTCAGTCTTTTACACTGTAGGACCGAAGCTTTGGAATAAGCTACCTGCCTTCAGGAATTTGGACCACTTAAAAAAATCTGTTTCAGGATGCTTTGAGAGATATTGCTTGAAGCGGTGATCAGATGACTCTTAAATTGTCTGATTGTTATGTATTCTTTTATTTTATGTTCTTGATTAAGTATTATTGTCAGCCGCTGAAAATGGTAGATTGTGTGAAATCTAAATTTTAGAAATAAATAAATCGGTGATGGCAGAAAGTCCTGGGAGCCTGGATTATACAAGCACAGAGGTGTCCCCTTAAGTCTTAACTCTCACCCCCTCTCCTTTCAGTGTGCGTTAGGGATTGGGCGCTGGAAGCGTGTGTCCATGGTCCTGCTCCATGTCGCTGGTCGGCACGATGAGAGCGCATTTTCAGAGGCAAGTGACAGGAATCCATGACCTTACGAGTGCCGTAATGCTGTCTGGGTGCCCAGTGACACTTCAACACACGGCTACCTGGGTCAGGAGATTATGATATTGTGATGCGCACATGGAGCTGGTCTCTGCTTTGGGGCTCTTTTACTAAGCAGTGGAAAGAGCACCGCGGGCTTACCATGCGCCAATCCAGGGGCCCAGCGGTAGTTCCCACCCTTAGTGCATGCAATTTCCAGCGCTGCAAAAATCTGTCCTATTTTAGTAGTGCTGGAACTTAACTGACGGTAATCGCTGCCCGGTTACCGCTGAGTTAGCATGGGACCCCTTACCGCCATCTCAATGGGTGGCGGTAAGGGCTCCCCACCGAAATGGCCGTGCGGTAAGTGGTTTATTGACCACACGGCTATTTCTTTTTCCCCAAAATGGACGGCCTTTAAGCCTCTGCAGTAAAAGGGGGGAGGACATCAAAAACATGCGCTGATGATAGCGCAGACCCCCTTTTACCGCAGCTCTGTAAAAAGGCCCCCTTCGGCTTTTTCTGTGCTTTCATTTCAAATCCTCACATAATTCATCACGGTTGCAAATTAATTTTTTTAACACTCCTTTTGTGGAATCCAGGCACGGAGACAAGCTGGCGCTCCAGAGCACGCTCATTTTCAAATTCTTTTTTCACCCCGGCACACACCTCAAAAACATATGTGTTTGTGTTTATTTTGACAGGGATTTTTTTTCCTTTTTAAATTAAAACAAAAAAAAAAGTTTTAAATGAAGAAAAAGAACCACCTTGGATTTCACAGCAAGGACTGAACATGGGCAGATGTTTTAAAATTTATTAGGGGCCAGGGGTCTTAGGAGAAGAATAAGACATAATTCCCCGGACTCTATATATGGCGCTAAAATTGCGCGCACACAATTTAATTTTAATTAACGAGCCAGTTAGCGTCAATTCGGCACTCACAATCAATTATTGGCATAAATTGGCAACAAATTGAATTTATGCAGGGCATCTTGCTAAGTTCTATTCTAGAAAGATGCACCTTAAATATTTTAGGGCTCCTTTTACTAAGGGTTGCTGCACGGCAAACTGGAACTGCCGCTGGCCTAACTTCTGCCAGCGGTAGTTTTGCTTTGAGTGCGTCTCGTTTCCAGTGCTTTGGAAAAGAATTCTGCAATTTCTACTGCAGTGCTAACCCCGGGGAAATCGGTGCTGCCTGGTTACTGCCGCATTACCACAGGAGTCCTTACCGTAAGTGTCCCCCCTCCCCCTCATGGTCACGTGGTAAGAATAATCTTACCACACGGCCATGTCTTTTTTTTTAGGGACTTTTTACCCGCTGCAGTAAAAAGGGCCCTGGCACGTGGCAAAAACGGCCCTTATCGCTACCGCAGGAGGTATTGCTGGGCTACCGCAGCAGCCCGGTGGTACTTTCCACCCCTAGCATGCCATCATTTTCGCTGCTACAAAAATGTATTTATTTTTGTTGCACCAGAGTGTACCCGGCAGTAACCAGGCACTGCCGGGTTAACACGCGAGCCCTTACTTCCACCTCAATGGTTGGTGGTAAGGGGTCCCCTCCAAAATGGCTACGCGGCAAGTGTTTTACTTGCCGCCCGGCCATTTCCTGTTGGAAAGCGAGACTTCCCTTCTGCCAGTTGCGGTAAAAGGGGGCCTCGGCGCTTGTGTAAAACATGCGCCAATGCCAACGCTGGCCTCCTTTTGCCGCAGCTCAGTAAAAAGGGCACTTTTTCTCTCTGACCCTTAGTTCCAATCCTTGGATTCAATTCTGTCAAGGTGTCCTATACTGCTATAATCCAACTGAATTCAAAGCAGTTAACGTATTTAATAGAACTTCAAAATGAATAAAGGAATAATAAATATAAATACATAAACAGAAATAATTAAGAACCTCTTTCAAAAAAATATGTTGTTTAACATTTTCCTAAAAAGAAAAGAAAAAAGATGCTTGCCTTTTATTCAGAGGAAGCTTATTCCATAATCTAACACCTGAAAAAATAAAAGAAGCTTCCAAAAAAAGATTTAAACTGGATATTTCGTAAAGAAGGAAAGCCAAGGTTCAATGTCCTAAGAAAACCTCATTGAGGGGAAAACCAATAAGTCTGTCAGACCTTCAGAACGCAAGATAAATATTGATTTGGAAATAAGACAAAGTACTTTAAAATCAATACAATTACTCACTGTTAACCAATGAGAAGTACGATATATATTAGAAAACGCTATCAAATCACCGAGTCCTACTAATTAATCTAATAGCTGTATTCTGCATTAGAATGAACTGTCTCATTTGTTTAGCTGAAATACTTACTTATTTAGAGAGAGTTACAGTAATCTAATTGGGGGCAAAAAGATAGCTTGAGCCATTGATCAAAAAACTTCTTCCGCCAAAATAGATCGTATGGCTCGAAACTGTCGGAGTCTTTAAAAAGAAATCTCTTGCTAAGGGTGTCAATCTGTTTTTTTAAAAGATGAAGTTGAGTCTAAGATGACACCCAGCACCCTGGAATGATCCTGCATTTTTAGTATTCATTCGAGGACAAAATTATTGAGGAACTTGGCAATTTGGTTACATCTCCAAACCATCACAGTTTTGTTAATCCTTGAAGCCTAGACCCGTTCGACCCGGCACACCCCCCCTCCCCAATTACCTTTGTCTCCCCCTATACCTCATCGCTTAATAACTTCTGCACACAATTGTGGGATAACCATAGGCTGCAGCTTGATTTATTAACATTTAAACTTTCAATTAACAGCAGTAAAGGATAACCCCACCCCGAGCTACAGTTGTCCAAGCATAACATCAACAGCTGCACCCCTCCACCGCTCGCCATGATAGCAAAGCAGCAACTTCCGCTTCCTGTTGTCACTGCAACTCTTCCTCTTCCCAGCTCCGCCCTAAGAGCAAGAGCCCTGTCCCGTGTGGACCTCCACACATTTATTCCGGGTCACCCGACCCGCCTTTAATGACCTGGCTCATCCACATGAGCCATTGCTCCTGTAGCTTGGGTTTTTGCCACAGGGGGAGGGCCTTTGCACCTGCAAAGATCCCCCCCCCAAAGAAAGCTGCAGCCTACTGGGACCCGGTAACACATTGTTGCTCCAAAAATTCCTAAATATCATTTAAGAACCGGTCTAAGCCCACAGCTGACAAATGTACCCTGTCCCAAGCAAAAAGACCCGCACACCGAGTGTCCACCCAGTTGTTGTTAATTTGGAAAGCTCCCCCTGTCATTACCCACACTCTGACCTGCCAATTACTCAAACCCCATCGCCACTTGCGCGCCGGTAGGCGGGCTGGCCTGAGGATAATATCCGACCAAGCCAATTTTGTAAATGGAAACCAATACATTACCAATCGCGAGTCATCCTTTCTAGTATCTATGAGCCTCTTGCATGTCCAGCAGTCCACATCGTTCCCACCCAAATGAATAATTAACATCTGAGGGTGCCGATGTCTGTCGCGCATCTGATACAGCAGTGGCAGAAGTTGGCACCAACGCATGCCGCGCTCTCCGAACCAGGATATTCGGATCCCTCATCACGCCAATCCCAGATGAATCCCTCTGGGATGCCGTGCTGCTCTGCAGCCAGTCCAATGAATGAAGGAATGTCCGACAATCCATACTGAGCATATCGAACCACCAGCATCTAAAAAAGGGGGAGGGGCAACTACAAGATGGGAGAGCGAGGACACACCCAAACCACCCCTTCAAGAGAACAGACAGCCGGAATGACAGGCAAAAGTCAACAGCAAGGTAGGAGCCAGGACAGATAACCCCCCCCCCCCTCCAAGTAATGCAAAGGCTTTTATACCAGGCCCCCTCAGGAAGGTCTAATATAACCCCGGTAAGTCCCGGAAGACCACCTGACGATACTCTGGATGGCGTCTGCCCCCAATCCCGCCTGGCAGGCACTGGTTGCCGCCCCAATGCGGAAGGAGTGAGTTCCAAAATGACCCGGATCTTCACCCACGCTGACAAGACATTTGCGCAGAATCGCTGCAAATTGATACCTCGTTAAAACTGAGCCATCCGCAAGCACTAATAAGGAGCGAGGACCCTGGGGGCAGACCTCGAAATAGGCTTCCAACAGGGACACTGGGCAGGATATCATACCAGGGACCCTCCTCAACACTATTGTGCTCCCACCACCCCTCTGATCGTTTTTTGAGCGCAACAGCTTGATGCGCAGCACTCCGCTCTGTATGCATACATTCTCCCGAAGCAGCCCGGATGACACTGTAACTGATCTGTGGCTCTCGACAAGCTTGCCCACCCGAAAGGCCCCGTAAAATGCCAATGCAAAGGCCACTCGGAAGAGACTCATCTCAAAAGCGGAAAAGGTCACACTATCCACCGCCTGCAAAAGGCGCACCAAAAGATCGTGAGTAATCGGCCCACGAGTATCCGGCACCGGGGGAGATGACCTGCTCCAACCCTTCAAGGAACTGCGGACTAGAAAATTGGATGTTGGCTGACCCCACCCAAACGCCTTGCTGAAAAAGGTGAACCCTGCTAGATGACGCGTGACTGCATTTCGCGAACTACCCCTTGCCTTGGCATTAGCAATGAAGGCAGCTAACAACTCGTCAGATGCTCGGCCCGCTGTCCAACCTTCGCTCCTGAGATAGCTAGTCACTCTGTCATAACCGTAAGTATACGCTGACCATGTGGAAGGTGCAACCGAGGCTCTCAGCATCTCCCACACCTCAGGTCTCCTAGCCGCCAAAGATGCCCCGGCATCGGCTGTCCTTCCACATTTGCCTCCGGCGCCAACGCCAGGAAAGTCTGAAATTGAAAACGAGAAAGAGCATCAGCCAAATGATTGGAAATTCCTGGCACGTGCCTAGCCCGTAAGTGAACATTTAGTTGCAGACAACGCAGAACCAGTTCCCTAATCAAGGAGTTCTCCAGCAAGCAGTGCGCCACCTGTTTGTTCACTACCTCCACCACCCCCTGGTTGTCGCACCACACCAAGATACTTTTATTCTGCAACTTCCTAGGCCACAACTCACAAGCCAGCACAAATGGCAACAGCTCCAAGAATATAATGTTCTTTGTAACCCCAGCTGCCACCCAGCTTTCCGGCCATGGGGCGGCACACCAAGCGCCTGCAGAGTGCACCCCAAAACCTGATCCTCCTGCTGCATCCATGAACATGTCGAGATCCACATTGGACACTTCCTCACTCTGCAGCGCTAAGGTACCATTAAACGCAGATAAGAACTCCAACCACATACGCAGATCACTGCGAACTCCAGAGAACAATCGCACATGATGAAGAGGCTTTGTGACCCTGGACGTCGCAAAAGCAAGGCATCGAGAAAAGGCACGACCCATCGGAATGACCCGACATGTAAAATTAAGGCTCTCCACCAGGGACTGAATGGTATGCAAGGGGGCCTTAGGAGCCTGTAATACTGCCATAATCTGCTCTTCCAACTGAGCCACCTTCTCTCGCGGCAAACGGGTAACTTCCGTACTGCGTCAATTTCAATGCCTAGGAAGGTGAGGACCGAAACAGGGCCCTCTGTTTTTTCGGAGGCCAAAGGAATGCCAAAGTCTTCCGTAACCGAACATAAAGACTCTTAACAAATGACCGCAGTCCACGCCATCGGACGCCCCAATGAACAGAAAATCATCCAAATAGTGCACCAGACTGTCGAGCCCAGACCTCTGTGTGGTCACCCAGTGTACAAAGGAGCTGAACCGTTCAAAGTACGCACAGGAGACTAAACAACCCATCGGTATACATAGGTCAAAGTAAAATGACCCCTCAAAATGGAAACCTAGCAACGGAAACGCAGAAGGGTGGACGGGTAGCAGCCTGCAGGCCGCCTCGATATCCACCTTTGCCATCTGTGCCCCGAGACCACATTGGTGGACCAGCCACACCGCAAAGTCAAATGATGTGTACTGCACCGAGCAGAAGTCCTTGGGAATGCCCACATTTACGGAACCACCCATCGGGCACAAGAGGTTGTGAATGAGGCAGAATTTTCCTGGCGCTTTCTTAGGTATAACTGCCAAAGGAGAGATCACAAAGGATGGAAAAGGACGACAATCGAACGGACCGGCAATCCTGCCCAACTCAATCTCCTCCGCCAGTTTTTTCCTCACCACCTCTCACAGTCGAGTGGTAGACACTGAGTTCCGCACCCAGTTATTGACCAACCGACCCTGGAATGGAATGGCCAGTCCATCCGTGAAACCCCTCCCTAATATCTCCGCAGCCTCCCTGACCGGATACCGATGGAGCCATGGCAGCCTCGCAACGACCCTCACTGACGTAGGGGCATGGCTAAACCAATTACAGCTTAGCGGTGGACGGTCCCCCCGCCCCTTCCTTGGACATTTTGCCGCGGCGTGTCCTTGGCCACAGGTGAAACAGACGTGTCGAAACTTGCAGTCTGGAAAGGGACAGGCAGCTCTGTTGAACCGCCAACACACCTCAGAGGATGAAACGGATCCGGCTCCTGGGGCACCGACCCCCATACTCGAGGCACGAAAGGACCTACCTGGAGTCGCAAGAGCAAGCCCTCCCTTGCCCCCCCCCCCACCGCCGAGGACCGAGGAGCCATGTGAACCAACCATAAGTTGATATCTTGTGTCCCCCAGGACATATGGAGGTTCTCTTCCATCTTTTCCCTGAAGGCTTCGTCGTAGTTCAACCATGACCACCCCCCGAAATGCTGAAAGGCGTCCAGCACCGTGTCCGCATACGCTAACAAAAGGCCATACTGGCCCAGTTCATAATGACCCCATACACTGGCCATGCGCAGAAAGGATCGCACCCAGTTAACCATCGTTTTGGCGACCTTGCGCTCCCTCGGACCCTCGGTCTGTGTTTTTCTTTTCTTCTTATCCTTCCAGCGCCCACTGCCCTCCAGCAACCTAAATATATCTATACACTTGCTCCATATGATCTTCCTACGCAACATGCGCGGGACCTGCTCCCATAACTCTGAAAGGGCCAGCAAGGCAGGTGGACCTGTCGTTCCCTCTCCGTTAGCCATCGCCAACTCCACCGGATGAGAGACGCCCCCGGATGGAGAAGAAGAAAAGGCGGATGTAGAAGAGGAGACAGAAGAAGAGGAAGAAACCCTATTCCGCTTTCCCTTCCCCTTCTTTTTTCGCCGCGCACTCCCACCCCGCGCCCGAGTAGAAGACGATCTATTACCCGATCCTGAAGCTCCAGCACCTGCCATGGACGTCCCTGGGGCTGCAGCAGGGCCATCTCCCGATGCTCTCTCCGGTTGCACCGCCGTGTCCAAGATGAACGGGGTCCTCTCCCGACCTGCCACTATCCTGCCGCTGGCGTCTCCCACCACAGATGTAGAAGGGTGTTCTGCTGTCCCATGCCTGATACCGGCTCCGCACCCTCCACTGTGCTCTGTACCTGTAAAGACAAAAAGGAAGCAGCAGCAGGACCAGCCCCTCTGACTCACGACTGCCCTGGCCCCTCGGGACACTTCAGCACCGCCTCAGGGAACCCCGGGGAAAGCCCAGCGTGTATCCGCTAGTGGGGGCAAACCGGCTCAGGGGGCCACCGGGGGAAGGGGAGCCATCGCTGCCCATGGGGGCAAAATGAAGGGCGGCCAGTGACCCCATGGATGGGGGCCCCAACCTGTCAAGGAGCCGCCCATGCTTGCAGGGAGCATCCCCCAACACCCCCCGGTATAGCACCAGAAGGCAGTGAGTGCTCAACACCCACAGCCACACTCTCCGTCCTTTGTCTATCCGCGGGCTGAGAACCCCCAGGAGGCAAACCGGCCAGGCCACCGTGCGTCCCTTCTGGAAAACCAGCCCCCCTTCCCTCCGCCGAAGCCTCCATGCAGGCCGCAGATGGAGAGGGAGGATCCACCACAGACTCCCCACACTGGCCCCCCTCATCTGCTCCCCCTCTCCCAAAGCCAGCCCTACCCTACCAGAAAGGGCAGCTGTGCCCCCTGGGAGCTCCACAGCCCTCGATCTCCATGACCCCTTCACCTTAGAACCTACCCCCTGCTTGCCTGACCTGGCTGAAGGAGTTTTTTCCTGACGCTTCCTGCCTGCCCCCATTGCAGCTTCTACTGCAATTGCAGATCTGGCTATGTCCTTAGATCTGCGAGTATATAAAGGCACTGATGCCTCCCCTGCACTCACCCGCTCCGGACTCTCTTCCAGGGAGTCACTAGCGCAGAGGGACACCTCCTGCCTGCATGTCCTCCTTCCCAGCAGCTCCCGCACCGGACGCCATTGCCCAAAACCGCCTCCGAGAATCAGGAAACGCCCTGAGCCTCGGAGGAATCCCAGCTTTTATTCCCTCCCACTTGCCCCGCCCCCCCCCCCCAGCAACCTCTCCACCAATCAGATGCCAAAATCGGGCTCAAGGGCTGGCCGGCTTCTTTTAAGCCAACCAATCATGCCAGCCCTCGTGCCTTCCGGCCGAGAACACTGACCCCCCCCCCCCCCCCCCCCCCCACACACACACTCCCTCCTTCCTGCCCAGAGCCTTCTCAAATGGGCCCAGCCCTCGTTTAACTGGGCCCCTCAAGACAAGCTCTCGGGCCTTTCTTTCTTGTGTATTCAATTCCAAACAATGACTTAAAGCCCAATTTTCAATCAAAGAAATGTGGTACTTAATAGAGTTAGTTGTTTCCTTCCAGTTAGATAGATAGATATCGTCTGCATACGATAGTAAAGTGATGTCATTACCAAATAAAAGGTTACCCAGAGAACTAAGAACAAGTTAAATAGTGACGGCGAAAGTGGTGTCCCCTGCGGGATTCCACAACTGGAATTCCAGCTTGGAGGTCTACCACCACTCCCCTTTACACTATAAGTTCTGTTACCCAAAAAGTATTTAAACCATTCAAGCACTTTCCCAGAAATATCCAATTCATTCATTTTGACCAATAGTATAGAGTGATGAATGGCATCAAACGCCGTCGCTAAATCAAACTGCACCAAAAAAGCCTCCCCTCCCTTTCCAAGGATGTGTCTTATTTTAGTAGTCTCAGTACTATGACATTTCCTGAACCCGTGCTGCATTTTGTGAAATATGTTAAAAGTCTCCAAAAATCTTTGAAATTGCTCGAATACCAAAAACTCCAAAAGTTTGGCCGTCCATGGAATGCCAGCCACTGGCCCGGTAGTTTTTCTACCTCTGACATGTCTCCATTCGGAGACTTTAATAAAGGGGTTAAAATAATTTCACATAAAGATTTTGGGTAACAGCCAATGTGCATTAGGAATTGTAGCACTGACTCTTGAGACAGACATGGGAAAGCCACTGCCTGCCCCGAGATATGGTAGCATGGAATCTTGCTACTCTTTAGGGTTCTATGTGGAATGTTGCTACTCTTTGGGATTCCGAATGGAATGTTGCTACTCTTTGGGGTTCTATGTGGAATGTTGCTACTCTTTGGGTTCTACATGGGAATGTTGCTACTTTTTGGGATTCTGAATGAAATCTTGCGACTCTTTGGGGGTTCTAAGTGGAATGTTGTTACTTTTTGGGATTCTAAATGGAATCTTGCTACTCTTTGGGGTTCTATGTGGGAATGTTGCTACTCTTTGGGATTCCGAATGGAATGTTGCTACTCTTTGGGATTCTAGATGGAATGTTGCTACTCTTTGGGACTCTATGTGGAATGTTGCAACTTTTTGGGATTCTGAATGAAATTTTGTGTCTCTTTGGAGTTCTACTTAGAATCTTGCTACTTTTTGGGATTCTGAATGGAATCTTACTACTCTTTGGGGTTCTATGTGGAATGTTGTTACTCTTTTGGATTCCGAATGGAATCTTGCTACTCTTTGGGGCTCTATGTGGAATGTTGCTACTTTTTGGGATTCTGAATGAAATTTTGTGACTCTTTGGGGTTCTACGTGGAATCTTGCTACTTTTTGGGATTCTGAATGGAATCTTGCTACTCTTTGGGGCTCTATGTGGAATGTTGCTACTCTTTGGGATTCCGAATGAAATGTTGCTACTCTTTGGGATTCTGAATGGAATCTTGCTACTCTTTGGGTTCTACGTGGAATGTTGCTACTCTTTGGGATTCTGAATGGAATCTTGCTACTCTTTGGGGTTCTATGTGGAATGTTGCTACTCTTTGGGATTCCGAATGGAATCTTGCTACTCTTTGGGGTTCTATGTGGAATGTTGCTACTCTTTGGGATTCCGAATGGAATCTTGCTACTCTTTGGGGTTCTACGTGGAATGTTGCTACCTTTGGGGTTCTACGTGGAATGTTGTTTCTTTTTGGGATTCTGAATGGAATCTTGCTACTCTTTGGGTTTCTGCCAGGTACTTGTAACCTGGATTGGCCACTGCTGGAAGCAGTGGCTACTCTTATGTTCTGTGTGTGTGACCTCTGGGCAAGTCAGTTTATCTTCCTGTGCCTCAGTTCTAATCCTTGGCTCTGGCACTGACTCTGGGTGACTTTGGGCAAGTCACTTTATCTCTCTATACTTCAGTTTTAATATCCAGCAATGGAAATGAGTCTGTATTTGTGACCCCGGGGTGAGTCACTTTATGCCCCTGTACCTCAGTTCTAATCCCCAGCTCTGTCACTGAGTCTCTACGTGAGACCTTGGGTTGAGTGACTGTATCTTCCTATACCTCAGTTCTAATCTCCAGCTCTGGTACTGATCTCAGTAAGAATCAATTTCTATACTACATCACAAACACTATGAGAAACACATTGATCACCACCTGTGATAGAATAATCCACTATTCTATTCTATAACACAGACATAGTGCAGTGTGCTCCTTTCCTAAATTAGCATCCTTGCAGTGTTATCAGTGCAGTATGCGATCCGTTCCTAAATTAGCATCCTTGGCTTTCAGTGTTATCAGTGCAGTGTGCTCCTTTGGTAAATTATCATCATCTCAGTGCTATCAGTACAGAGTACACTCTTTTCCAAAATTAGCATCCTCTCAGTGTTATCGGTGCAGTTTGCACTCCTTTCCTAAATTAGCATCCCCTCAGTGTTATCAGTGCAGTGTGCTACTTTGGTAAATTAGCACCCTCTCAGTGTTATCAGTGCAGTGAGCTCCTTTGATAATTAGCATCCCCTCAGTGTTATCAGTGCAGTGTGCTCCTTTGGTAAATTAGCACCCTCTCAGGGTTACAGTGCAGAGTGCTGCTTTCCTAAATTAGCAACCTTGTAGTGTTATCAGTGCAGTGTGCTCCTTTGGTAGATCAGCATCCTCTGTGTTATCAGTGCAGTATCTGTTTGATAAATTGACCACTTTTCAGTGTTATCAGTGCAGTGTGCTCCTTTGGTAAAATCAGTCCATTAACTGGTGCCTTTTTAGAGCTATCACTGTGCGCTCCTTCGGTACGTTGACACCTTGTCACTGTTGTTGATGGAGCACACTCCTGCAGTAAATTGGCACCTTGGTGTTATCAGTGCAGTGTGTGCTTGTGTGGTAAGTGGGTACAATCAGCTGAATTAGGGGAGAGCAATTTTTATATGGCAGATTTACAATTAGCTATTTATTCACCTGAACGGCTATGAAATTGTGATGTGTTAATCTGTTTATAAGTGTATACGTGTGCATTATGGTGTTTCTCGTGTGTTTGCTGTGTCTGATGTGCCTGTGTCTGTTGCAGGCTGTGTGTACTGACAGTGTATGTTTTGTTGTGTTTGTGTGTGTGCATGGTATATGTCTTTCTGTGTGTTGCAAGCTGTGTTCTGTTGTGTTTGTGTGTTGGAAATGATACAGTGTATGTGTAATATAACACAGTTTGCGTACATATGGAGCTGGAGCCAGTAAATGGTGCCAGAAAGATCTGCACCGAACTAGTATAACATAACGAACGCCCAGCGCAGTTTATCCTTTAGAGAACAGCGCTCAGAGCAGATTGTCGCACAGCATTTATTCTGGCTGAAACCTGGTGTAAATGTCGACAGCTAAATCTTGGGCATTACGCACACCTAACTTCTAGAAACATCCCCTGATCCACCCACACCCCTCCCGTGACCACACCCCTTTGCAGTTGCACGCTAGAGAACGTAGGTACGGATGGAACGGGGTGTAGGGCAGAGGCGGGAGTTAAATACAAATTATTGCCAATTAAATCTCGTATTGATTGTTAATGCCTTGTTAAAAAATGAACTTAAGCACGCACCTGTCCTGCGCACTCAAATTTAGGAACGCAACATTTGGCAAACTGTGTACAGCCAGGAGGATGGCAGGTGTCCTGATACAAGTACTTTGGTTGTGGCATTATAATTTATTTTTTGCATAGCACATATATATGGTATATATAGACTATTTGTTGGTTGTGTTATCTATCTATTATTTATGGACTATATGTTATGCATGGTATAGAGTGTATATAGAGTACACATGAACTTTGTTGGTTGTAGTATAGTGTGACTTTATGTGGTATAAATGTTGCGGTATTGTGTGTGCGTGTGCCCTTAGGGTTTGTTTCATAGTGCTTCTTGCCATGACACAGTAGGTGTAGGTTGTGCTGCATTGTGTGTTTGAGTACACAGTATATGTGTTATGCATTGTGGGTTTGCACATGTGTTGTGGTTGTGTTGGTTAAGTGCTTGCTGTATACATAGCTGTAATATAGTGTTTGTGTATGTGTGTGTGTGTGTGTGTGTGTGTATGGTGCATAGTGTCCTGATGTATGTGCTGCCATGGTACATTGTGTGGGTGCGTCCTTGTATGTTTTGTGCAGTGTTGTATGTGTTGGTTGTGTGTTGTCATGGTACATACACTGTGTGTGGGTATGTATGTGCTGTTGTGGTACATTATGGGTATCTGTGTTTTGTATCGTGTTATATGTGTCCCTTGTGTTCCGGTATGTGTAGTTGTTTGTGTTCTCATGGTACGGTGTGTGTGTGTGTTTCATGCAGTGTTACATGTGTTGTTCGACTTATAGTATGTGTGGTTGGTTATGTGCTTGATGTGCATGTTGTCATGGTACAGTGTGTGTGTGTGTTATATTGGTTGTCTTACAGTATATGTGGTCGGTTGTGTGACAGGTGTGTGTTTTGTGTTACATTGTGTATATATTTGTGTTTTGTGCAATTTTGCATATGTTGGTTGGCTGTGTGCCTGGTCTGTGTGTTGTCATGGTACAGTGTGTGTGTGTGTGTGTGTGTGTGTGTGTTGTATTGGTTGTCTTACAGTATATGTGGGCAGCTGTGTAATTGGTGTGTGTTTTGTGCAATTTTGCATGTGTTGGTTGGCTGTGTGCCTGGTCTGTGTGTTGTGATGGTACAGTGTGTTTGTGTGTGTTGTATTGGTTGTCTTACAGTATATGTGGTCAGTTGTGTGACAGGTGTGTGTTTTGTGTTACATTGTGTATATATTTGTGTTTTGTGCAATTTTGCATATGTTGGTTGGCTGTGTGCCTGGTCTGTGTGTTGTCATGGTACAGTGTGTGTGTGTTGTATTGGTTGTCTTACAGTATATGTGGGTAGTTGTGTAATTGGTGTGTGTTTTGTGCAATTTTGCATGTGTTGGCTGTGTGCCTGGTCTGTGTGTTGTGATGGTACAGTGTGTGTGTGTGTGTTGTATTGATTGTCTTACAGTATATGTGGTCAGTTGTGTGACTGGTGTGTGTTTTGTGTTACATTGTGTATATATTTGTGTTTTGTGCAATTTTGCATATGTTGTTTGGCTGTGTGCCTAGTTGTGATGGTACAGTGTGTGTCCTGGACTGTGTTATATGTTTTACTGTATGTGTACTTGACTGTTTGCCTGGACTGTGTGTGTGGTGTATGTGTTTTGCAGTGCTGCATGTGTCAGTTGTCTTATGGTCTGTGTGTTGTCATGGTACAGTGTGTGTGTGTGTGTGTTTTGTGCAGTATTGTATGCGTCAATTGTCTTACAGTATGTGTGGTTGGCTGTGTGCCTGGTGTGTTTGTTCTCATGATACAGCATGCGTGTGTGTATGTGTGTGTCTGTGCCTTTGTGAAAGGGGCTGTTACTTTCTCCAGTCAGGAGACGAAGAAAAAGGAAAAAAAAAAAAAAAAAGCCTGCAGAGCCAAACCCCTAACACTGTGTTGCAAACTTAGCCTAAACTTTTCCCTTTCAGGGTTGCGAGGCGGGACTGCAGTGCAGCGGGAAGGACGAGAGCAACACCAGCAACAGCAGCCGCAGCAGCAGCAGCAGGGAAGGTGCCTGCCACACCCTGACTCCAGCAGCATGTATTCCCCATACTGCCTCACCCAGGTAGGGCGCCCTTTGCCACCTCTAGCTGTCCTCCAGCACCCCGAACCCTAGCATTGTCCTTGTCCCTCTGCAATTCCAGCCCTCCCCTCTCCCTGTCTCCCTTCCCTTTAGCTCACAGCTTCTGCTGGGAGGCTTTTTCTACATACCCATGGCATCTTTCCAAATTCTTGCTCTCTCCCTCTTCCTCTCTCTCTCTCTTTCTGGTTTTCATGCCACATGGCTTAGAAAGCAAAAAAAAAAAAAGCTTTGCCTCAAACTTTTTAAGCTGTCAGGAGATTTTTTTTTTTTTTTAAGAAAGGAGAGAGGGAAGAGAGGAGAATTGGGGAAAAAGGAAACCTGAGATTGGAAGAAATTCTGTGGGTGCAGTGCTCAGTGAAAGGAGAATCTTTTTCAAATTATTAGCATGGGAACCTAGTTTTGTTTTGTATTTTTTATTTTTGGTTTTCAAAAAACAAAAAGGGGGGGGGGGGTAGAATTAAGCATGCCGAAAGAAGGGAGCTTTGAGGGAGCAGGATTTTGGGAATTGTGATGATAAACCTAGGAGAGATTTTACAGTTTGCTGTTTGCTTTGCATTGTTTGGAAGCTGAGGGGTTGGTCTCCTCTCTCTCTCTCTCTGAAATACATTTCTAAAAAGGAAATCACCTTCAGAGAAGAACATTTGAAAGTTTTTAGAAACTTTAAATTTTGGTTTATAGGTGGGATAATGTGGTAGGCCATGCTAGTCCACTTTAAAAGGAATAAACAGAAAGAAAATGCCAAAAGAAAAGAAGATGAAACCTTTTTATTGGCCTAACATAACGATACATTTTTGACTAGCTTCCAGTCAGAAATGAGAAAAAGATGACAAAAATATGTAAATATATAAGTGAAAGGTAAAAGTATTCCAGTGAGTCTCACGGGGAGAGGTAACGATGGCGGCGAGAAACGAGGAGAGGTAGATGGGTGATCGGAGAGTGACAAACCAGTATAATTTTATAGTTAATAATCTGATTTAAAAAAACAGATCTATATTAAGACCTCTTTTGTTGGTGTAAAAATATTTCATGATCTCATCTTCAAAAGTCTTACATTCCTGGAGTATTTTAAAATTTGTAGGTAGATGGCGGTTACATAAGATAATATATGTGCATATGTATTGGACACATGGTAACTTGTGTCAGGAAGATTTAGAAAGGAGGTAAATCTACTTTTCTCTATAAACATTACCTGAAATAATAATTAGATAATTTTTTTCCCTTCCCAGTAAAGATTGACTCCTCCAGCATCGGTCTATTCCCATTACAAAACCTTAATTTCTTCTTCAAATTTTCCTTCTGTTATGTTACTAGCTTTTTTTTTTTTAAAGGGGGGGGGGGGTTAACATTTTTAAAATATTTTTTTACATGCATTGGGTGGATGCATCACTGCCTGAAATGGGATAAAGGTTTCCGAAATCTTTTAAAAACAAGAGCAACAACAAAAAAAAATGTCTGAAATACAGAGAGTAAAAATCGTATCTGTTTTGTTCTAGCTCGGTCAGGGAAGAAGTTTTAAAAATTATTTTTTATTTTTTTAGAAATTATAGAGCAGATAAAATCTGTATTTCTCGCTCTTTCTCTTCTCCCTTTTCCTGTTTGGATACAGGGTTCCCTCAAGCTAGTGGATTTAAAATAATTCTTGCATGCATGCTGTTTATTTCTATGTGTGGGTGTTGGTGGTACAATGGTTATAAATGCGTAGCAGTGATTCTGGGTAACTGAGTTAAAAATATTGTGCAAATAATATGATCTATAGATCTGAATCAGTATTTTTGTATATGTATGTGAGGGTCGTGCAGTGGGAGAATCTCTCTGGGATCCTGTCTTGCTTCATTTCGCACATACCATGACAGGAGTTTACCTTTACAGGAGTTCACCTTTACGCCTTTTTATTAATATAGATTTTGAATGTGATGTGTCAGATGCAGGATTATGTGTATGGTTCAGTATGTGTGTGTGTGTGGGGGGATTGTCCCTTCAGCCCTTCTCTGCTCTGGTTCACTCCAATTTCTCAGATAGGATTTCTTTTTTTTTTTTTTTGGGGGGGGGGTTATATTGAGAGGAAAATAGATTTTATCTCGTGTATTTCTTTGGGATTTTTTGGAAGGCGGAAGCTGGGGGGGGGGTACAATTTGTATTGCCTGAGACTGGAATATGTGAAAGGTGCATATGGGGGCTATGAGAAGCTGTGGGGGCAACTCCCCCTCACCCCCATGCACTCACAGACACATTGAATTGTTCAACAGCCGGGTTAACCTTTCTAGGGCACAATCCCTGCATGTGGGGGGGATTGGGGGGCAGCGAGCAGTGATTTACTGACATTTCTTCTTAGGGTCTGTGTTGCCAGCCCCACTTGGAGAGATTCCCCCCCCCCCCCACTTATTTTTAATAAAATTAACAAGAGTGTCCATATACTGTTCGTCAATTAGGGGGCACCCCAAATCCACGGACATAGAGAAAAGTGTGTGGGGGGGGGGGGCAGCCCTTCCTAAAGCAGACAATTACAACTGGAAAAGGCCAATTAACCCCTTCATGTCTAGAGGGTGCTTTCACTTGCACAGGTCACACAAGAAAAGACCAGCATCATTCCTTTTCTGCCAAATCACAGTGTTGCATCTAGTGCATGCTCGTGTATACACATTTGCACATTTACTGGCGAAAGTGATTTCTTCCTGCAGTGGCCTTATTGAAGGGGGGGAAGGGGAGTCACAACATTTCCAAAAAGTATAAAATGGAAGGTTTTCTCTCTGTTCTCCGCACCACCTCCATTTGAAACTTTTCACCTCCCAGAGATTTTTCATGGAATGGGTTCTTTTTTTTTTCTTTTTTTCATAAAGTTTTGACTGTTATGTTGAGGTTTAGATTAACTTTAACAGTTACATTTGGAGAAAATAAAATGTTGCAAGCAGCGTAACTGACATACAGATTTCTGTTTGAGGACTTTGAGATTATTAAATTCAGAAAGCGACGTTCAGGAATTGGTCTCACTCTGGACTTTTTCCCTAAAAAAAAAAACAACTTTAAAAAGGAAATCAGGGAACTCTGTATTTTGTTTAAAGGACCCCGCCATGAAAAATAAATATGGAGCAGTAATTATCTTGTTGAAAGAATTATTTTCAGAGTTTTATTTTTTTTGGGGGGGGGGGTGCGGTCTCTGGTTTAAGGACTCCACCAATCTCAGCTCCCTGGATTTTTCTAGAATTTTCATATCTTTGAATCATTTCTAGAGAAAGTTGAAAGAAGAGATCAGAGGGGATGAGATGGAACCTTTTATCTGGATTTCTTCAGATCCAAATGAAATGTTTCCAGTGTGTAAATTTCTAGATGTTGTTTTAACCTATGCACAGTCTGTTATAGTTGTTCAGGGTATTTTTTTTTTATTTTTGGAGCTGGGCTGCTTTGCCTATATTGGATTTGGGGTGGATTTTTGTGGGTCTGATCCCTCTTACGATCCCGTCCAGGATCTATTAATACATTACAGGTGCACAGCCGAGGCATTTTCGCTCCGCATTTTGAGAGTGAGCAGTAATTTTTGAAACTTTAAGATCGACAGGCAGCTTTCATGCTGTTTGTTCTAGTTTCCAGCTTTTGTGTCTGCTCTTGTTCGGTCGTCCTCTGCATGGCCCGAGGAGGTCCGTTGCGCTGCTTTCAACGTACTAGTGGCGACAATGCAGCTGGTTCCATAAGCTGCCCCTCGTTTGGAAATTCTACCGACAGCAAAGGGTGTGTGCATGTTTGTGAGCAGATGTGTATGTTAAGCAACTTCCTCACCCTTAACATGTGCACGGACTGGTCTGTCTTTTGCACACGTGTGAACATGCATGCAATATTTGAAGCTCAGATGCCTAAAACTGGCTTTAAATTCTGTCCTTTTTCCTCCTGTTGTACAAATGCCTCTCCACATCTCCTTTTCTTTTCTGAACCCCCCCTCCAATCTATCCCCTCACCCCATGCCAACTTTAATGCAGCTCCAGTTCAGGATTCTCTGCCAGTCTGAGATGTTTTTGTGGTACCAGTGTAGAGATGGTGACTTACAATATTGTCCAAGCCGCATGGACCAGAGGGGCGGAGGAATTTGGGGTGGGGGTAGGATTGCACACCCTTGTTTTGGGAAAGGAATAAAAGTAATATATTGTTAGTGCTAACTGGGGATAGAGATGGTCACCCCAATTCAATCGCTCTCTCCTTTGTCCTGTGCACCTGGGGAGAGCAGAACGCTTCAGTGAGGTCATCTGAAAACGGAGCTTTTAAAATATCACAGTCCCCTTTACGCCTGTGCACATTGTATGATACATGTGTGAACGCCTGTCTATCCATGTTCAGACTTGACACCCTGCTCTGGGCATGGGGTGGAACAACCACTGTGATGAAAATAAATCAGCCTTTTTTTTTCTAATCTCCCTCGCTGGCGGGTTAGATTTTGGAAACCACATTTCAAGTTAACGTTAAGTGGATTTTATCGAGCCGCTGGCTGGAATTAATTGTGGCTCTCTCTGCTACTGAGAGTGTGAACCCACAGGCCAGAGGCATGAAGTCAGTTTTTCAGAGATGATTTAGTTAGCACGTTTCACATCTTGAGCTTGCAGTTTCGCTTCCACTGCTAAAAATCTGTGCTTCCATCCAGAATGGGTTTCCAGAAAAGGCACAGATGGACAGACAGACGGGCACGGTTCTTCCTCTGTCAGATAAATGTGTAATTTTCATGTACATGATGCCCCCTCCTGTACACAGGTACACGCAAAGGTATCCCAGCCCGCACTAATGTTATGTGATTGATAAACTTTCTGATTCCAGAGAGAGGGATAGATTCACCGAAATTTACGGCAAGGGATGATTTTGGAGAAAGAGAGATGGATGGAGGGACAGACAACCACTGACTATCTCGGCTGCTATGGATTCTTGATTATCTCCTCCCTGGCCCTGTAGTTTCCCCATTCCACTTCACTGGCCTGTGCCACATGAGCAGTCCTGCAGGGGTTAGGGCAAAGAGGAAAAGTGAACCTTCATTCACTCTCCAACTCAATTCTCATTCTGTTCAAGGATAAAATTAAATATCTATCATTCAACGAACAAAGAATGAAAAGCACATTTTGTTCTAGTACTGTGTGTGTATGTATGTACATCTGTGTATATGTGTTTGTGCATATATTTCCATCTTGTGTGAATCTGTGCTTATATGTGCCTTTGTGTGTGTGCATCTGTGTGCATGATTGTGCATATATGTGTGTGTGCATATATGTGTGTGTGCATATATGTGCATCTTTGTGTGTGCATGCATGTGCATATGTGTGTATGTGCATCTGTGTGCTTGTGCATGTGCATGGATGTTCATCTGTGTGTTCATGTGCTTGTGCATGCATGCATCTATATATATGTATGTGCACCTGCATATGTGTGTTTGTGCATATGTGTGCATCTTCATGTGTGTGAATCTGTATGTGTGTGCATATGTGTTCATCTGTATCTGTGTGTGCATATATGCACATCTTTGTGTGTAACTGTACATGTATGTGCATTTGTGTACATGTACATTTGTCCATATAGTGCATATGTGTGTTCAAGTGGTTGTGCATGTATGTGCATCTATGTATGCATGTATTTGTGTATCTGTGCATGTATGTACATCTGCATGTGTGTGTGTGTGCATGTATGTGCATCTGTTTCTGCATGTGTGCATAAATGTGCATCTGTGTATGTATGCATTTGTACATATATGTGCATCTATATAAATGTGTTTCTGCATATATGTTCATCTGTGCATGCGTGTCTATGTATGCGTGTATTTGTATATACGTGGGCATCTGTGTATGTGTGTGTTTCTGCATATGTGTGAATGTGTGTGTGCATGTGTCTATATATATATATATATATATATATATATATATATATATATATATATATATAAGTATATCTGTGTACAAATAGGTGGGAAAACGTGAGATACAAATGCAACAAATAAATACATAAATATATTTGCAACTTATATGCATAAATGTGCATCTATGTACGGTATCTGTGTGTTCATGCATGTATATGTGTTTGTGCATATATGTGAGTATGTGTACATGTGCATTTGTGGATATATTTGCATCTTGTGTACATATGTGCATCTGTGTACATGTGTGTCTGTGTGTGCATGCCTACATGTCTATGTCTCGCTGCATGTGTGTCTGACCTGCTGCTGGCTTTTTTTGTTTATGCCCCTTGTCTGGCTCTTGGGAGGGGAAAAGTCTTTGTGACTACCGTGGTGCAGAGGGGCACAGAGTGGGAGAGCCAAACTCAGAACGGGCTCTTCAGGTGTAAAACCATCCTCACAGAACGCTGCCCTCCCCTTCGTACACCAACTTAATGTTTTATTTATTTTATTTATTTCACTGTTTTTCTATGCCACTCAGAATGATCTTTTATTTAAAGGTCGTAAAAGTGGTTTATAATTATTATATGTAATGAGAAATAGAAATTATACAGTGCTGACAAGGTGCATGGGGCTATGCAACAAGTTGTTACATTCATAAGAATGACAGTGTGTGCAGGGCACATGAGGAATACAAGTGATACTTAGTGGTATAGTCCTACAGTGCTGATCGGATGCACGGGATTGTACAAAGCAGTGCTTAGGACCATATGAGGCATTACTCTATTTACTCAGCAGTGATGATGGGTGTCGACTAGTATGAGCTGTTAAATTTATACAGTGCTGGGCTGCGGGAAACGTTACAATATTCATATGGTGTTTATTGTGCGTGCATTGGACTGTACGAGCTGTTAAATTTATAAAATGCTGATGGTGTGCACTGGGCTGTATGAGGCCTGTATGTATTATGGTTATATGATGCTGACAGAGTATGCTGGGTCCTACTACTACTACTATTTATCATTTCTATAGCGCTACAAGGCATACGCAGCGCTGTACACCAGACACATAAAGACAGTCCCTGATCAAAGAGCTTACAATCTAGATAAGACAGGTAAACAGTCCTCTGCACATTGTTAACCCTGTATAAATATAACATGTCTTATAGCCATGCACACACTGTCAGCACTGTATTAATTTAATTATGCCTCAAATGGCCCCTTGAACCTTGACAGAACTGTATGAATATAATATGGCCCCATGCACCCTGTCAGCACTATGTGAACATAATAATGTCTCATGTGACCCTTACTCTCTGTCATCACTGCATGAATTTAATAATGTTTCATACAGCCCCATGCACCCTGTCAGTACTGTATGAATTTAATGTCTCATACGGCCCCCTGCACCCTGTCAGCACTGTTTGAGTATAGTAATTCTTCATGCAACCCTACACACAATGTCACTGTTCTGTAAATGCAATCATAGTTTTATAACCCCGTCAGCACTGTAGAAATATAATAATCCCTACACTAGTTTCCAAAGTTGTATGGGAGGAGAAAGGAACTTTGCCCTGACTGGCACCAGAAAACCAGAGGGGGCATCTGTCAGACAGGCACAGCTCATCCCCCCCCCCAACCTTGAAAAAACCACAGAGCCCTAAAATATAAAGTTTATTTTTTCAGGTGGGAGGGAGTACAGGTTCTAAACACCCAACCAGACACGTCCCATAAAATCCTAATATTATGCTGAAGAAATAAGCCTGCGTTGATCTGCGTTGATAAAGAAAATCCTCAGAGGCTTATGTGGTTAGCTTTTCACGTGGCTTCGAAATGGTGGCAGCTTATCACCCACTAATTTGAGTTTCTGCAGCTTCCGGGAAAGGTTTAAAAAAAAATCTATAGGAAAAACATTATATAGGACAATAGTTTTTAAAAAATGTTTTTCTCTTTCTGTAGCTGCAGGAAGTTCAATCATGATAAGCTTATTTTTTTTTTCATTTCATTTTACTTTTTAGGATAAATTCATTTTTTAAATTCTAGAAGTGGCCACAGATATAGTTACACGAGGCCTTCCGTCTTCAATATAGGTAATAAATAGAAATAAATCGAACCAGAGAAAAGAAAATAACATGCTACCTTTTTTATTGGACTAACTTCATTCATTTTTTTAATTAGCTTTCGAAGGTAACCCTTATTCTTCAGATCAGAAATGAGACCTTCTTATCCACTAGACTGAGGCATTTTTTCACCCTGGCGTGTACACACTTTGTCTTTCCACCAAAACACTCCAGAGCTAAAAATGTTAGCACATTTCTCATCCGGTGCCGTCTGTTGGGATTTGCCAGCTCTTGTTATATAAAATCTGGGATTGGTTTTGTTAAGCAAGCAAAAAATATATATATCTGTTTTAAAAGGTGATGTGCTTTGGTCATTCTACGCCTGGCTCCGTCCTCAGAGAGGAAGCCGTTTATGATTCATGCTGCCGCTTGCACTGGGGACAGGATTGCTCACTGCAGCAAAGTGCATCGACTCCTGGAGCTGCCAGTTACCTGCGGTTCCAGCAATAATCTGGCTGGTGGGAATAAGGGCACTTTGAACCAGTAGCACCAGGTCCTGCAGACGGCCAAGGTCTTGTTATGCTGTGTGTGCTGAAAAGAGCGTGCAGCCTCCTCGGGCCTGCCTCGCACAAATCACAAACTTTCACTCACATTAACATGCGTGCTTGACATCTGTCCATCTCCTGTCTGTCCTGTGGTCTTTTTGGTTTTTAATATGTGCTCCATCCATACTTCAGGCACTGTTACTGTCGAATATGAACAGTCATCTCGGGCAGTAGCTGTCTGACTCCCTGGCAGACCCTCTTATATATATAAGACATATCCATGAATTCTTTGAGGCCAGCGGCGTGTCCTAGGTACACCCCGAGGTCTCTTATAAAGCCACAGAGCACAAAACTGCGTTCTTATATCCGGGGTGAGTGTGAGCACATGGGTGTAGAAATATGACCTTCCAAAACTGCTCTGATGTTTCAGCTTTGTGCCACTCTACTGAGCTGCCGGGCGGGAGAGCTGGGGTCTGCCCAGCCAGCATCACAACAGAGGTCTTCCTGATGCTCCCGGGTGACCTGGCAGTTTGTGAATTGTACAGGGAGTCTTTAGGTAACTCTTGGGAGAGGAGAAAGGGGGAGTCTGCTTACGAGAGCAGGATTGGGTCTGCCGGTGCTGTTCCTTAACGTGACTTATGCCCCACCAGTGAAATGTTTCATGCATGTGTTGTGTGGGTGTGCAAATTCATTTCAGCCGCTGTAAGAAGCAGCCTGATTGTGGGCTTCTGGAAAGAGGGGAGCTGAGGGAGGGACAGAAAGGTCTTTCATCGCTGGCTGCTTGCAGAAAGATTAATGATGCCGTGTTGCTTTGCGTTAATATATGTTCCTATATTTATGTTGTTTATTTTTATTTTATGTGCTTTGATTTGTATTGTTAGGTTTTCCTTTGTATTGCATTTTTCGTACCCTGCTTAGAATGCTTCAGATATAGAGGGAGGGTAAGAAGTAAAGTTGTATTATTATTATATTTGCTGATGGGAGATGCTACAACATCTCAGGATGCAGATCTGAAGAATTCCTGGATGCGAGTCCTAATCCCCGGCTCTGCCACTGACTCTGTGTATGATCTTGGGGTGAATCACTTTTTCCACCTGTGCATCAGTTTTAAATTCTAGTTTAGTTCCTGCTTTCTCTTGTCACTTTATGCCCCCAAGCCTCAGTTCTAATCCTGATTTGATCCCTAGTTCTTTGTGTGTGACCTTGGAGAGTCACTTTCTCTCTCCAAAACCGTCCGCATCGAATAGCAAATGAAAAGTGCCTGGCTGCTTTCTGAGAAGGACTTGGAAGTTTCTATGGTAAAGAACTTGCAATGGGAATGTGTTCATCAATAAGAAGCTGGAAGACAGTCAGGAAAAGATAACTCTTCCCCCCTCCTCCAACTACCTTGCTTCCCCTCTCAAATGTCGCCCTCCAGAGAGTGGCAAAGTCTGAGAAAGTGCAGAATTCAGAAAAGCATGGAATGAACATACGCGATCCCTGGTATTGAGATGAGGGAGGTGAAGCACTGGGGTAACCTGCACAAAGCGGCAGATACAACCCTAAAAAGTAATGGTGCTGTGTTAAAAGATTACATGAGGGACAGAGGGGAAGGAGGTCTGGATACAGGTTTCCAAATAGTGATATGCAAAGTGGAGAGATCATTGCTGGGCAGATTGGATGTGTCGCTTTACAAAGCCGTTATGCTACCTACTCTCTGCCTCGCCCTCTCGTTTCTTTCCCCCCTCTCATTCCCTCTCTCTCTCTCTCACCCTTTTTCTCATTTCCCTCTCTCACTCCCCCATCTCACTCTTCTCCCTCTCTCTCGCTCTCCCTGTTTCTTACTCTCCCTCTCTCTCAATTTTCTTTGCTCCCCCCTTCTCACTCTCTCTCTTGCTCCCCTGGTTTCTTGCTTACCCTCTCACTTTTATTCTATCGTTCCCTCTCTTTCTCACTCCCCTTCTCTTTCGCTTTCCCTAGCATGCTTCCCCTTCCCACTCTTTTCCCTCTTTCTTTAACTCCCCCGACTCTCACGTTCCCTCTCTCTCTCTCTCTCTCTCTCTCTCTCTCTCGCATCTTTCTCGATTGCCCATCCCTCTTTCTCAGTGTCCCTCTATTGGGGTATAAGCATTTACACCTCTCTTACCTGCACAAATGTTTGGAATATTAACACTTCTTCATGTCAGAAAGTACCAGCAAGACACCAAAGCCCTATTCTGTAATGATGCCTTCTGAAAATCCATATACAATATATTTACACATCTTACTGGAATATTACTGCCCCATCCTTGACCATCTTTAAATCTAGATTGAAAGCCCACCTCTTTAACATTGCTTTTGACTTGTAACCACTCCCCCACATTAATTGATTTGCTTGCTTTATTTTTGTCTATTAGATTGTAAGCTCTTTGAGCAGGGACTGTCTTTCTTCTATGTTTGTGAAGCGCTGCGTACGCTTTGTAGCGCTATAGAAATGCGAAATAGTAGTAGTAGTAGTAACTTACATAGTGCATAATTGCAAGGAGAACATACACACATGGGGTATGACATGAGGGGGGGCATGGGCAGGGCATAGGGACATGGGAGGGGCGTGAGTGGAACATGGGTACAGCAGGGGTGGGGCATGAAGGGGCCATGGGTGGGGCATGTGAGAGGGGCATGTGGAACATGGGTAGAGCAGGGGCAGGGTATGAGGGGGTTTGGGCAGGACATGTAGAACATGGGAGGGGCATGTGGAACATGGGTAGAGCAGGGGTGGGAGGGGCATGTGGAACATGGGTAGAGCAGGGGTGGGGTATGAGGGGGCATGGGCGGGACATGTGGGACATGGGAGGGGCATGAGTGGAACATAGGTAGAGCAGGGGCGAGACATGAAGGGACCATGGGTGGGGCATGAGTGGAACATGGGTAGAGCAGGGGCAGGGCATGTAGGGGCCATGGGTGGGGCATGAGTGGAACATGGGTGGATCAGGGGCAGGGTATGAGGGGGCATGGGCAGGACATGTAGGACATGGGAGGGGCATGTGGAACATGGGTAGAGCAGGGGTGGGAGGGGCATGTGGAACATGGGTAGAGCAGGGGTGGGGTATGAGGGGGCATGGGTGGGACATGTGGGACATGGGAGGGGCATGAGTGGAACATGGGTAGATCAGGGGCAGGGTATGAGGGGGCATGGGCAGGACATGTAGGACATGGGAGGGGCATGTGGAACATGGGTAGAGCAGGGGTGGGGTATGAGGGGGCATGGGCGGGACATGTGGGACATGGGAGGGGCATGAGTGGAACATGGGTAGATCAGGGGCAGGGTATGAGGGGGCATGGGCAGGACATGTAGGACATGGGAGGGGCATGTGGAACATGGGTAGAGCAGGGGTGGGGTATGAGGGGGCATGGGCGGGACATGTGGGACATGGGAGGCGCGTGAGTTGAACATGGGTGGATCAGGGGCAGGGCATGAATGGGGCATAGGCAGGGCTCCCACTTCCACACACATCTTACAAAATATTATAAGTCAGATACACTACTCCTGCATTTTGACACTCAGACTTACACTGGGCCCTATGGCTGGCATAAATGCTGGGGACACAGATACCTGGTGATGGTACCTGGGACCCCAAATGCTTGTAGACTAGTCTCCTCCTGGCAGGTAAATGGATACTCCCCCCTCCCCAGTAGAAAATATCCTATTTCTACTCTGTATTCAGTCACCCCTCTCTTTGTCTGTCTATCTGTCTCTTGTCCCATCCTTTACCAGAAAGGAAGTACAGCTGCATCTCTCTGCCACCAGCCAGCATCAAAGCAAAACAGTCCCCCTTTTCACCCCTCCTCCCCCCCATATACACACGCTCATGGCTGGCACTGCCAGCCTGTGGGCAGGTGGCTTTTCCCAGTCCAAATTGGCTGGCATTACATTTCAGGGGATGTGGGGGATTTGGGCAAGACTGAGGCTTCTGATCTTTAAGTCCCCAGGCATGGTAAAGCAGGCACCCGGTCCCCCATCAGCTGCTCCTCTTCAAGAGAAGGGGGAGGAATAGACAAGAGTGGGAGGGAGGGAGGGACTGCTTAGAGAGAGGAAAGGAGAGAAGCAGGTTTAGATGGGAAGTGGAGAAAAGATAGAGGGGCAGAGATGGAAGAACATACCCTACTAGGTTAGGAGAATGCACAGGAAGATGCCTGCATCCTATTTTGGGGTGACTTTTCTTTGCTACATGAGCACTGGAGTTTGCAGGTTTCAAGGTCTGATGTTTCTACTCCATCTTCCACTGTGAATGATGTCTGGGTTACTGCTCTGTGTGGGGAGGAGGGAAGAGCAGCTGTCCTCCCCATCCAGTAGTGATCCTGTGGTTTTCATGCTTAGGGCTGGGTGGCTGTGCTGTGGAGAAGGGAAGGTGTGCAGGGTGTACAGGGTTTTATAACTGGCCGTAGGTGGATTAGGAATTGGTTATTAGACAGAAAACAGAGGGTAGGGTTAAATGGCCATTCTTTACAGTGGAGAAGGGTGAATAGTGGAGTGCCACAGGGATCTGCAGTGGGACTGGTTCTGTTTAACATATTTATAAATGATCTGGAAATCAGAATGACAAATGAGGTGATTACATTTGCAGGTGACACAAAACTATTCAAAGTTGTCAAAACACATGCAGACTGTGAAAAATTGCAGGAAGACAAAGACCTTAGAAAACTGGAAGACTGGATGTTCAAATGGCACATGAAATCTAATGTTGACAAATGCAAATGATGTACATTGGGAACAATAATCCAAATCATAGTTAACCTGATGCTAGGGTCCACCTTAGGAGTCAGTACTCAAGAAAAATACCTAGGTGTCATTGTAGACAATACGTTGAAATCTTCTGCCAAGTGTGCGGCAGCAGCCGAAAAAGCAAACGGGATGCTAGGAATTATTAGGAGAGGAATGCAAAATAAGACCAAGAATATTATAATGCCTCCGTATCACTCTATGGGGTGACCTCATGTTGAGAACTGCGTTCAATTCTGGTTGCCATATCTCAAAAAAGACATGGTGGAATTAGAAAAGGTTCAATGAAGAGTGACCAAAATGATAAAGAGGACGGAACACCTCTCGTATGAGGAAAGGCTAAAGAGGTTAGGGCTCTTCAGCTTGGAAAAGAGACGGATGAGGGGAGATATGATTGAGGTCTATAAAATCCTGACTGGTGTAGAATAGGTAGAAGTGAATTGATTTTTCACTCTTTCAAAAAGTACAAAGACCAGGGAACACTCAATGAAATGACATGGAAATACTTTTAAAACAAATAGGAGGAAATATTTTTTCACTTAAAGGATAGTTAAGCTCTGGAACTTGTTGCTGGAGGATGTGGTATCTGGGTTTAAAGAAGGTTTGGACAAGTTCCTGGAGGAAAAGTCCATAGTCTGCTATTGAGGGAAACCACTGCTTGCCCTGGGATTGGTAGCATGGAATGTTGCTACTATCTGGGCTTCTGCCAGATACTTGTGACCTGGATTGGCCAGTGTTGCCAATTACCCGTCCCCAAAACCCGCCCAAAAAGTTCACACCCCCGCCCCCGCTGTCATCAACCCTGCCCCCGCCATCATCAACCCCACCCCCACCGTCATCAGCTCCACCCCCGCCTCCCCCATCATCAACCCCACCCAAAACATCATCAAACCCCGCCCAAAATGTCATTAGCCCCGCCCCCAGTGGCCCAAAAAACCGCACAAAAAACCCCCAAAATAGCCCAAAAAACCACGACCCGCAGCGGACAGAAATTTCCCACAGTGGGTCATGGAAAACTGCTCAATTGGGCAGGAAAACCGCCCACCTGGCAACTTTGGGATTGGCCACTGTTGGAAACAGGCTACTGGGCTAGATGGACCACTGGTCTGACCCAGTATGGCTATTCTTATCTTCTTATGCTAATATGTCAAATGATTAGGGGTGACAAACGCAATGCAAATGACCACAGAGCTGGCTGCTAATGAACTTCAAATGGTCCCATACAGTACTTTAATGTCTGCTCCTGGCAGGGTCTATGTGGTCCTGTACTGTCAGTTGGAAGATGTAGAATGAGTGATGAAATGTAGATAGAAAAACAGCATGAATTATTGTGGCTGAAGAAGAGCCTGGGAGTGAGCTATGGGGGTTTGGGAGAAATGGATGAGAGGGAGCAGTGGGGGTTCTGGAGAGAGGAGTGAGAGCGAGTAGTGGTATTGGGGGGAGGAGGGAGCAGTGGGGGTGAGAGGGAGCAGTGTTGGTTAGGGAGGGAGGGTTGAGAGTAAGTAATGGGGGGTGGGGAGGGATGAGAGCAAGCAATGCAGATTTGGGAAGGGGGTGAGAGTAAGTAGTGGGGGTTGGGGAGGGTGATAATGAGAATGAACAGTACAGATTAGGGAGGGAAGCATGAGTGTGAGCTGTAAGGGAGGGGTCAGAGTGAGCCATGTGGCCTGGGGAGGGAGAAAAGGGGTGAGAGTGAGCTGTGTGTGTGTGGGGGGGGGGGGGGCAGGGGTTAGTGAGGGAGAGGTGAGAGGGAGCAGTGCTAGAATTGGTAGCTTCAAGTTTCAAAAGCGTACCACAAAGATTAACAATTGTGAATGTACACAACTCGCACATCTATATTCAGAACTGTTTTATAATATCTGCTTGTATACTATTACTCTGTTTGTTTTGTTTGTTTATTATCATCATGCTGACCAAGATCCTGCAATACTAAATGTTTAACTACTAGCATTCTTCCACTACTCATGATGTATTGTAAGCCACTTTGAGCCTGCAAAGAGGTGGGATAAGGTGGGATACAAATGCAACAAATAAATAAAATTAAAGTTATTGTTGGGGTGGGGGGGGGGGGGGGGTGGTATGTAGGGATGGGCAGGAAGGAGAGAGAAGGCTATGAGTCTCAGATCTACCGGAGATGACAGATCATGAGGGCCAGATGAGAACTAGGTGGGAGGTGTGTCGGCCCATGATGCACAGAGGCTGTTGAACAATTTTCTGTCGAATGGGGAGATTTTCTTAGCTTCTGTCTGTTGCTGTGCTTTATCGATGGACTTTGTACCAGTTTCAGAGTGACAGAATGCGCATGCTTTCACTTTGAAAATTACCCAAGGAAATCCTATGGCCAGACGCATACAGAACACCCGTTGTTCAGTGGGCTGCGTCTGTCCAGCTAGAACATGCCTACCTTCAGAAATACATATGAACTCCCCTATCCGCTGGGAAGGCAAGATGGAAAATTTGCAAATAACCCATAGGCAAAAAAATATCTTGCCTATGATCTTTAAAAAAACAAACAAACAACAACATGGTTTGATTTTTATTAAAGGATGAAGCACTGAATCCACCCCCAGCTCTTCCCCTATTTTGATGTCTTTTCTCCATTCAGGAGTTGCTCTGTTCTCCCAGGCTCGGGATTTTGCCAGTGTCTGAGAGTCTGGTTTCAGGTCATCAGGTATTCTCTCCGTCCTGATGTGACTCTTCCCTCCTCCTGCTGGAGTGTACATTGGGATTTGAAACTGGAGGTTCATGCACTGGTGTGCACTTTGGGGGACAGAGTCTGATGAAAACCAGAACCATCCCGCCCCTGAGAATTTGGAGTTGGATCAAGGAAATGTGGCAGTCTTGAAGAGCAAGGCTATTAGCAAAACAAATCTGGATGAAGCCCTTTTATAATTCAGCGAGGATTTGGCCCGTGCTGTCCTTTTGAGGGTTCAAGACATGCAAAATTACACCTCACATTCGAAGCAGTCCCATTTACAATGGCCACAGTGTTGACACTTGTATCTTGGAAAAAGATATCGATTTATTTATCAAATTTATATCCCGCATTATCAAACTTATCTAAGCAGGTAACAAAAGAACATACATACATCAGAAAAATCAAACAAAATACCCCAAGTCTTACAGAGATGTGAAGGAAAGTTAGGGATTAGCTGGGTCTCAGCAGGGCATCGGGAATGGACGTGGGTAGTCTGGGTACGTCCCACTTTACACCTCACCAGGATTGCGCCGAACTGTGGCCCCTGTTCCACTTACTCACTGGCACCCCCTTCTCCTGTCCCACACAGTTCACCAGAGGCAAGATGGTGGGCTGAGACCAATCTTTGCCCCTTCCATATTTGCTCCCTGAGTGGTCACATGACCCCACAGCTCTTGATGCAGTGCTGCAGGCCATGGACCACAGCGCATAGAATTTTACAGAAAGATGAATCTCTTCCCTCTGTATTGCTACAGAAAATCTCAGATTAGTCCAAACTTATTTCCTCTCTTAGGGGTCCTTTTACAAAGGCGCGCTGAAAATGGCCTGCGGTAGCGTAGGCACAGGTTTTGGGCACACGCAGAATCATTTTTCAGCGCACCTACAAAAAATGCCTCTTTTTTTGCCGAAAATGGACGTGCGGCAAAATCAAAATTGCCGCGTGTCCATTTTGGGTCTGAGACCTTACCGCCAGCCATAGACCTAGTGGTAAAGAATTTGGGCGGTAAGGACCTACGCGCATCAGATGCCACTTGGCTCGCATCCGCTATGCACGCCAGAAAATTAAAAATAGTTTTCAGACGCGCGTAGTGGATGCTCGCCAAAATTGAAATTACTGCAAGAGCCACATGGTAGTCAGGCGGTAACTCCATTCTGGCGTATGCTGGGTGTGTGTAGGTGCCTAAACGTCTTAGTAAAAGGGGCCTTTAATTCCCTTTCTCCCTCCCTTTGTCCTTCCATCCCTACACCTCTCTCCTTCTATCTCTCTGTTCACTTTTCTCTTCCTCTCTCTTCTCATCTCTTTCCTATTCTCTGTCTTCCTGTCTCTAGTTCATTGTACTTTTTCCTCATCTTTTTCTCTTTTTACTTTTCTCCTCATGGTTTTCTCTTTCTTCCCGCTTTTTTTTTTGTTTTTCTTTGATCTGATCCTTTAGAGGGTCCCCCCCCCTCGTTTTTCTTCCCTCCCTTTCTCCCCTCTCTGTCTTCTCAGCTTATTTTGGCTGGGAATGATTCGCTCCGTTTCCATGATTTTTTTTTCTGCTTTCTTCCTCTCCCCTCTTCTCTTGGCTCAGGCTCCCTCACTCTGCTGTCCTATAAAAAGAGATGGGGGTGGGGTTATGGTCCTTTCTAAGCACTGCCCCCCCCCCCCCTCACTATTCTGGGGAAAGTTAAACTCAGCCAAGATTCTCCTCTGGGCATGAAGCCCATGTGCTCTTTCACCACAGGCTGTGCCCACTGCTTCTCCCAGGCAAAGTTAAAGTTTTAGGAGAAACTCAAGCTGGAGTGTGTGTGTGTGTGTGGGGGGGGGGGGGAATCTGTGGAGGAGGGGTGGACGTCCTAGACTTCACAATTGAACCCATTGGGCTTGGGCAAAAGGGAAGGAAATATGTCTTTTGTTATATTGATTTTTGAATTTTTAGGGGGAGTTCCTAATTTGGAAAGTTTTTGGAGCGCACCTCCAGTCAGCCGGTGGGGGAGGCTGAGGTGTGGGGGGTGGGGGGGGGGAGTCTGCCGAAAGTCAAGCTCCAAAATGCAGCTGAGGTTTGGCACAGAGTCACCTTGGACTGCAGTAGAGCAGGCATTGCGGACCTCAGCAGCCAATCAGCAGACAGGGAGGGTTTGTTTGCTGGTGGAAAATGGCCGGCGATGCCCCCCCAACCCCATTTTTTTTATTTTTGTAGATTCCAATTTTTCAGAAAAGGTGGGAAGGGGGAGTCGGGGCATTTTCTCCCCATCTTCTTTTCTTTACATGCAGCGATGAGGAGACCTTTGGCCCTCACACTCTTCGCTCAGGGGCAGATGGAGGACGGAGGGGGCGGTGGACAGCCACTTGGACGGGGGTGGCCTGATACGTGCACTGATTTGGGAAAGCTAAGAGGGGGCCGCAAATGGCACACGGGGGCAAGAAGGGGCGTCGGGCTGCAGTGTTCTGGAGGAGAGTCCAGTGTGGGGGCGACAGGACGTCCCCCTGAGATGCTGCGGCCAAAAGTGATTTTACGCTCAGAAAGTCTTTCGTTCATCCTTCAAAAAATTTCCCCCTCTCTGTCTTTCGCTTTCTCAGTCTCTCCTTCAGTCTCTCTCTCTCTCTCTCTCTCTCTTGCAATGCCCCCCCCCCCCCTAGTTTCAGAAAAGGGAAACAACTCCAGACCTCATTCGCTCTCAAATCTGTCTTTTTATCCAGAGGTTATAGCTAAAAATCGGGGAGATACCCATTCCTTTGTCCTTTTGGGAGGGGAAAGGTGTTTAAAGATGACATTTAATAATGATACATATATTTATATATCAAAGGGTTCTGTGCGCTCCCAGAACAGTTTTTTTTTTTAAATCTCTCTCCCTCAAACCCCCTGACAGATTCCTTCCTTCAGGGGTTTGGGCTTATGCTGGATACTCTTATTGTGAAGAACTATCTCACGACATTCCTGTGGGAACACTCTTATGGTGTTACACAGTAACATAGTAAATGACGGCAGATAAAGACCTTATGGTCCATCCAGTCTGCCCAACAACATAAACTCATTTTACATGGTATGTGATACTTCATACCCGAGTTTGATTTGTCCTTGCCATTCTCAGGGCACAGACCGTAGAAGTCTGCCCAGCACTCTTCTTGTACTAAAAGTTCTGAAGATTCTGGAATCCTAAAGAGTTACAAGATTCCGGAATCCCAATTAGTAGCAACATTCCATGTAGAACCCCAAAGAGTAACATATTTATTTTATTTATTTATTTTATTGCATTTGTATCCCACATTTTCCCACCTATTTGCGGGCTCAGTGTGGCTTACAATACATTGTGAATGATGGAAATACAATGTGTTACAGTACAATTATTATGGGTTACATTATGAGGAGTTGTGGAAAGACAAAGTCAAGTCAAAAGAACGTTCTGAAGATTCTGGAATCCCAATTAGTAGCAACATTCCATGTAGAACCCCAAAGAGTAACATAGTAACATATAGTAACATAGTAAATGACAGCAGATAAAGACCTGTATGGTCCATCCAGTCTGCCCAACAAGATAAACTCATTTTACATGGTATGTGGTACTTTATATGTATAACTGAGTTTGATTTGTCCTTGCCATTCTCAGGGCACAGACTGTAGAAGTCTGCCCAGCACTGATTTTGCTTCCCAATTACCGGCATCACCACCCAATCTCCGCTAAGATTCCACGGATCCATTCCTTCTAAACAGGATTCCTTTGTGTTTATCCCACCAATGTTTGAATTCCATTACCATTTTCATCTCCACCACCTGCCACGGGAGGGCATGCCGTGTATCCACCACCCTCTCCGTGAAAAAATACTTCCTGACATTACTCCTGAGTCTGCCCCCCTTCAACCTCAATTCATTAAACCTTGGAGCTGAGACCCGTTCTCCCCCTACCACCCCCTCCCCCATCCCCTTCAATAACTCTCCAGAAACCAATATTGGGTAAACCTAGGCCGCAGCTTGCTTTATTAACAATTCAACATTGATTAACTTGTACAAACACGCCCCCATACATAGGTCCGCTCGCCATGTCAGCAGACCGGCTATCTCTTCTTCCTGCCGCCATCGTCCAGACCCCGCCATCACAGCAAGGGTCCCACTCTGTGTGGACCTCCACACCTGTCTCCCGGGTCACCCAACCCACCTTCCATGCTCTGCCTCAGCCCCCCCATGAGCCATATCTTTTTGTAGCTCGGGGTTTGTTGTGCTCTTTATTTTTGCTGCTGCTGCGACATTTCCTGCCGATCCTGAAAGACACAATAACACACATCGTCCCCCAAACACATCCCCCCCACATGAGGGTGGGCGGGTGGGAAACCACCTCCGAGGATCGCCAATGCCCTGGCATCCGTCACCACCCCCTCTTTTATCTCCTCGCCCCGCCCCCTTGCTCCTCCCCTGACCAATAGGCAGCTTATCCTCCCATTGGGACAGCTGCCTCTTTCAATCTCGCCAATCACGGCTTCAGCATGGCCTGCATTCTCTTCCAGCATGCCCCAGAGCCAACTCGAACGGGCCCAGCCCTCGTTTAACTGGGCCCTTTGAGACCAGCTCTCGGGCCTCCTATTCCTCTAGTTCTACTGCCTTCCCGTCTCTGGAAAAGGTTCATTTGCGGATTAACACCTTTCAAATATTTGAACGTCTGTATCGTGTCACCCCTGTTTCTCCTTTCCTCCAAGGTATACGTGTTCAGGTCAGCAAGTCTCTCCTTGTACAGTTTGCATCACAAATCCCATACCATTTTCGTAGCTTTTCTTTGCACCACTTCCAGTCTTTTTACATCTTTAGCAAGATTCGGCCTCCAAAACTGAACACAATACTCCAAGTGGGGCCTCACCAACGACTTGTAGAGAGGCATCAACACCTCCTTTCTTCTGCTGGTTATACCCTGCTCTATGCAGCCTAGCATCCTTCTGGCCATGGCCGTCGCCTTGTCACATTGTTTCTTCACCTTCATATCCTCCGACACCAACACCCCAAGGTCTCTAATCTAAGCTTACTAATCTCTTCCCTCCTATCCAGTATCTCTCTTTTGGGTTTCTGGACCCCAAGTGCATCGCTCTACACTTCTTGGCATTACATTTTAACGTCCAGAGCCCTCAACCATTCTTCTAACGTTCAGAGATCCCTTCTCATCGTTCCTACTCCCTCCAGGGTATCCACTTGTTAAGTAGCATCTCCACTCTCCTATTCATTGTCGATGTTCTTCTCACCGTGCCAAAGAGCAGGTCCCGAGAATATATCAAGATGCACTAGGATGTCTTTAATAAGAAAGCAAACAGGAATATTCTCTTTCTGCCACTTTTTGGTCTCTGACTGAATATTTAGCAATGTAAGAGGTCCTCTTCTCTCTCTCTGTACGCTTGGCAGAATAGTCATGTGACATTCACAATCTATTAAAGATGTCATGGTCTCTTTTGCTTTTGGTGATAAGGAATGTCCACCTTTTGTGGGTTGGAATGGGAAAATCTCAGCTGATCTGCTGCAATATTCCTGTGAGAATGCTCTGAGGTACACACTCGGCAGAGCTGTGGAGATAAGGACCCTTTCAAATTCACTATGCAGGGGAGGAGCCTCAGCATTACCTGCACAGGTGAGAAACTCTTAGAGCTAACTGTGAGGGGAGGAGCCTAAGTTGTACCTGCACAGGTGAGAAATCCTTAGATGTAACTCTGCAGGGGAGGAGCCTCAGCATTACCTGCACAGGTGAGAAACCCTTAGATCTAACTGTGAGGGGAGGAGCCTAAGTTGTACCTATACAGGTGAGAAACCCTTAGATGTAAGTGCATAGGGGATGAACCCTTAAATTTTAACTGCAGTTCCCCTTCCCCTGTGGATGTATCTTCAGTTTAGCAAACATTCACTTGTATGCTACCCTCTTCTACCCCCTTTTCTACCTCTCCACCCTCAGTGGTAGTTGCATGTCACTTTCTGGCGTGCTTAACAGTCACTCCCAACCTTTTGCCCCCCCCCTCCCCCATATGCCACATCTTCCTACTGATGTAGGCAGAGTTTACGGGTCAACTTTCTCTGCGGGAATGTCTGTGCTCCTGTTCCTGCGGTAAGTGTGGACTCAGGAGGGTGAGCAGTGTGAGAGTTCTGGGTGCATTTTAGGGGGTCGGTTAGTTACTCTAGTGCTTCACTTGTCCCCTTCCATTTCTGAAGCAGGAAGAGCACAAAGGGACGTTCCCATACCTTAGTCCCTCTGAACCTCTAGTACAGTTGGTGGGTTCTTTTTCCAAAATCCACCCCATGGAATGGATTTCTTTCTACCTCTTCTGCCCTGCACTTTCATTTATGTAAGATACTACTTTTTAAAAATGTTAATGCCTGGCACTCATGTCCTGTCTCTCTCACTCTCTTCCTCTGCCCTGCACACAGCACTCCCCACCATCCTCACCTCCTACACATGAATTGACTGCATTTCATTTGGTTCCCAGCTCAAGGTGAATTACATTCCTTTCTCCTCCATCCTGCATTGTCCTCCCTTTAATTCTTCCATTCCCCCCCCCCCTCCACACACACTTTCTGCTCTGTACCCACCTCTCCCCCCATTCCTCCCTCTCCCTGCACTCTCTCTCCCAATCCTCTGAGATTCGAAAGAGGTGCTGCAGGACAAGAGTGAGGTGCATTGGCAGAACAGTGTGTGAGGGTCTCAGTACCGGAACAGCAGGAGGTGCTGCAGGGCAGGAATGAGGTGCATTGTTAGAGCTCTGTGTGGAATGGGGATCAGTACTGGCATAGCAGGGGGGTGCTGCAGGGCAGGAGTGAGGTCTTTTGGTAGAGCTCTATGTGTGTGTGTGAGGGTCTCAGTACTGGAGATGCAGGAGTGAGGTTCATTGGCAGAGCCCTGTGCGTATATGAAAGTCTCAGTCCTGGAATAACGGGAGGTGCTGCAGGGCAGGAATGAGGTGCATTGTAGTGCCGTGTGTGTGTGTGTGTGTGTGTGTGTGTGTGTGTGTGTGTGTTGGGTACCAGTGTTCCAGGGCAGGAATGAGATACCTTTTCAGGCTGTGCAGGGCTTACTTGCACTTTGTCAGCTTTTAAGAGCTACTTTCACTTTTTCCAAGGACTGCAACTTTATCAGAGGCCTTGTGGTACTTAGGCTGAGCTGAGCTGAAGCCCTTATCTTAAGTAATTTGTTCAGATGCCTCTTGGAGGAGGAGCGGAGGACCGGGCTAGGGCCCTCTCCCTCCCCCTCCTCCCCCTTCCTTACTTTCTCCAGCTCAAAGTTCTCCAGTGACTTTGGTGTTACATGAGGACAGCCTGGCTGCCTGCCATGTCTGGTCTGTGCTAGCTTGTTTTTTTTTCCACTGGTTGCAGGCATTTTAAAGGCACAGTAACCTCCTCTCTCCCTTCAGGAAAGCTGCTAAGAGCCCACTGGTTCCCTGATGAGAACCAAAGGGCGTATGAGAACTCCCTGCCTGAAGAGGGCACTCGCAACAGGGGTGCTGGGGGACAGAGATCCGTTCCAAGCAAGTGGTCCCTGTGATCACCGTCTCATCTCGGATCCATCGAACAGGCTGACCGAATCTTGCTTTGTTGAACTATTCCTCAATCTCCACTATCCGAACTGTAAAGGACTAAAATATAAATCCACGTACGCGACCAGCTTCTCATACATCTGCACGCAGATATGGAACGCAGTACCGAAGGCCATAAAAACAACGCAAGACCTAGCCATCTTCCGAAAACTACTAAAAACAGATCTTTTCAAGAAGGCATACAATAAACATCCATCTTAAATACTAAATAACAACACTATACACGATCTATAGAAAATCGAAATCTTACCACATGGCTGTATAACCTCTCTACTATTAATGATCAAGTACTACCACCTTAAACCTTATGTCGAATAGGGTCGCTCTATAGTCGATGACTTAATGTATGTTACAATCCAAGTTATTACTACTACTACTACTATTTAGCATTTCTATAGCGCTACAGGGCATACGCAGCGCTGCACAAACATAGAAGAAAGACAGGAACCTTCATGCAATACCATAATGTAATATGCGTTACCATGTATGTATGCACATGGTATATATATATACCATGATCTCTTCCATATATGTTATGTTCCATGTATCTTACCATGTATGTCTGCACCTTAATGCAATGCCAATTGTAATCCTGTTACCCGGAAATGGCAACCGCCATTACGGCAAATGTAAGCCACATTGAGCTTGCAAATCGGTGGGAAAATGTGGGATACAAATGCTACAAATAATAATAATAATAATAAAATATTGCAAGGATCTCAAATTCTGGTTTCTCATGAAGGTCCATTGAGAATATCTGAGCTATGGATTCATGAATGCCACAGGGACCTAGGCTAGGACTGTCTTGGCCTATTCGGGGGGGGGGGGGGGGGCTTGGGCTGAGGTGGCCACCTTCCGCCCTGGGGGTGAGGGGCTCAGAAAGTTGCAGGGACAGGCCTGGCCCTTTTGTCCTCTCCCACTGTGTTCTTTTAAATTATGGCTAAAATGATGCAATAGGGCTATGTTTGTCCACTTTTAAAGGCAGTAATTAGAAACGAAACAAAAAGGAAATATGTTGGACAAACTCAAAACACTTTTTTTGACTAGCTTTTGAAGCCACTGTATTTAAGTTTACTGCTGTAATTGTCTATTGCTTATGTTTGATCTATTCTTACTGTACACCACCTTGAGCAAATTCTTTCAAAAAGGCGGTAAATAAATCCTAATAAAGAAATAAATAAGTTAGTGCAATGAAAAAGGTATCATCTCATCCTTTTATTTATTTTTAAATTAGAAAACAGACCTGCTCTTCAGCTGTTTTCAGTGTGAGGCCTGCACAGAGCTTTTCAGCTGTCTGTGCTGTATTCACATGTGTAAGTTTGCTGTCTCTTGCTGTCTCTTTCTCTCTCTCTAGCACAGACACATTTGCAAGGTAGGGACACCATCACAGCAGTGAGATGAAATTTCTAAAACCTGAAAAACATTAACACGGGACGTGAGACTATCTATCCCTCCCCCCGTGCTAATCGAATTTGAACATATGCGCATAACATATCTTTATTTGAAAATAAACAAACTTTTGGGAATATAACAAAGGCCACAGCCTTTTGGTAAATACAAAAATTTTACCTGAGCTGTGAGTAAGAATAAAACTTAAACGTACCAAGCGGCAGACAGCCTGCCATTCATAGCAAAGGAGTCTGAAGTAAACTTTAACAACAAATTGAGAAAACCCCTTACCCCGCCATAGCAGCTAGAACAAGGACAGGCCTAGACCTCCAGACCAGGGCCGCCGAGAGGGGGGGCAGGGGGGACAAAATTCCCTGGGCCTCCAAAGGGGGCCTGGCGCCGCAGTCCCCGATCTCATCCGCCCTCGGCTCCGTCGACCGTCTGCCACCGGGCCGGGGCCCCCGCATTGAAATTATCACAGCGCCTCACCTGTCCGTTCGCTCCATGACTGAAAGCGCAGCCAGCAGCAGCAGATCGGATTTGCCTCCCTTCGGGCCTTCCCTCCCTGTGTCCCATGCTTGTCTGATGTAACTTCCGCGAGGGCGGGACACAGAGAGGGACGGCCCAAAGGGAGGCGAATCCGATCTGCTGCTGCTGCGCTTTCAGTCATGGAGCGAGGTGACTGATGATTTCAATGCAGGGGGCTTGGCCCGGTGATGGACGGAGGGGGGCGGGTGGGGACTGCGGCGTGGCAGCCTGGGGGAGCGGCGGTGACAGCAACGATGACCTCGGGGGCGGTGCCCCGGGCCCAGTCCAGTCTCTCGGCGGCCCTGTTCCAGACCTGAGCTTATGAGCATAAGTCATTGACCACCCGGTGAATGCTAAGGCCTCGTCTAAAGGACCTCCTTTGAAGGTGCTCCTAGTTCTGGTATCCCCCCCCCGAGCTGTGAGAATATACAAGCAGGAAGTAGTGAAATTAAGGGTGGGTGAGAAAGGTAACAAGACGCCTCTGAGGAGCAGGATGAATTCTGCCTAATTCCTGAGCTGTTGAGAGAGACTCCACCATTCTGGCCAAATCAATAATGTTTTGGCCTTTAAGTCCTCCCCCCCCCCCCCCCAAACCCGGCCTGGGCAAACAAGACTCTGTCAATGCCCACCCTAAATACCCAGGCCAACGTTGGTTGACGCTCATCCCTATTAAAATCGGGCTCTGGACCTTTCATACTTGGGAACTTCCAGAAGGCGGTGGGAAAAAATGCCAGTTAAACTGGGACCTGAGTTCTTTATGATCGCTTCTGGATTGATTTATGGTTCTCATTTTAACATTGGATGTTAACAGTACATTAAAATCATTTGAGCTATACTGTGCCTGCTTGGCGGTGAGATTTGATTTTCACCGTTCTCCGGTTTAGTGAAGTGAATAAGACTGAGAAGTGCTGCCTATCGGAGACGCTGGCTCAGTTCCTACTTCCAGCGAGTGAAACCAGTGAGCCCCTTGCCCCCCCCCCCCCCCCAGATATTTCGACACAGGGCTCTCGTCCTGCGATTGTACTTTTCTTGTTTGAGATCAGTTTGTAATAGGTCTTTGTGCTTCAGGATTTTGCAAGATTGTTTAGAGATGCTGGGGTGGGGGTGGGGGGGAGGTTGTTTAGTCCTGCAGGACAGGTTTCTTTCTAGGACATATTTGTTTTATTTCTAATGGAGTGTTTTTCTATTCAGTATACCACATTTCTATAAATATAAGCAGCAGCCCTTTTTTTCACAGTCACACCTCTAGACTTTGCTCCTCAGCTGTCTATGCTGTATTCATGCTTTACATATCAGTGTGAGGCCTGTAGGATGCTCTGATAAAGAACTGTTCGTCAGCTGTCTGTGCTGTATTCATGCTTTACATAAATCATTGTGATACCTTTGGTGTTACCACTCATGTGTTTGGACCCCCCAGGGCTAATTCTGTCTCTTCAAATATGCTCTTGCATTTTTTTTCTAAGTAATCACCAAAATTCAAACTCTGCTCCCCCTGCCTACCTTCCCAAAGGGCAGTTTGGGGTTGGCACCTCAGCTCAGGTCAACCAGGATGGACTAATGGCTCAGACCCATTTTGGAATCTGTTGTTCTCCTCTTCCTAGATGATCAGCCTTTTAAATGTATCTGGAATGAACTGACGACCCTATAAGTGAAGTTCTGGCTTCTTCGCAGTGCAGCCCTGCGAGGGGGGGGTGCAGGAGAAGGTGGGGGGGGGGGATCATCGTTCCTGTGTTCACTGGCAGCAAGGATGGAGTGGGAGGGGGAGAAAGTGCATTTTGGGTGGGAACAAGGGTGGTGTGGGCTGACATAGCCCTGAAGCAGCAGACGATTCTCTGCCTCCACCACCCACTTGCCCCTCCCTCTGGCGTCTCTTAACATGCATGGCTGCGGCGGCGGTGGCGGCGGCAGCAGCAGGTTCCTTTCGCAGCCCGACCCGGGAATCACAATATTTTGACATCATTCTCACATAGCCTCTTTGCTCTTTTCAAACTTCCTCTCCTCATTACGGGCTTGATGAGTGTGTCTTCTGTAAACAGGAGGAAAGGTTGGCGTGGAGTCCCCCCCCCCCCCCCCCCCCCCACACCCTGTCTCGGCTGAAGAACCAGAGTAGAAAATTGGGAAATGCAATTTTTAAAAAAACATACCCACCCTGCAGCTGAAAATGTCAGTTTCAGGGGTTGGAGCATCTTACCCTGGCGTGGCGTACAGCATTTATTAATTCCTGAATTTATCCATTCTTATATCCCACAATTATCCAAAACCAAGTTTTGGTTCAATGTGGCTTACGTTCATCAGATTGGTTACATTGTTACTAAACATTTACAATCCGATTGAAACATTTGTTACCAGTGGTGGTTACTCAGTAAGATTTCTTGATAGAAGGTGTTTGAGGTTCTCTTTTAGTAGAGGAGTGTGGTAGCCGTGTTAGTCCACAAAATAAAACATGGAAAAGAAAATAAGATGATACCTTTTTTATTGGACATAACTTAATACATTTCTTGATTAGCTTTCGAAGGTTGCCCTTCTTCCTCAGATCGGAAATAAGCAAATGTGCTAGCTGACAGTGTATATAAGTGAAAACATTCAAGCATTACTATGACAGTCTGACAGGGTGGGAGGATGGGGGTGGGTCGGAGGTATGCATGGGGACATCAAAGCATATCATTGATATTCTAACAGGATGGGTGTGGATAGGTGAGGGGTGGGGTGATCAACAGAGACATACAGCTTTATGGTTTATAATGGGCTAGGGACCCCAGATCCTTGTTTCTGTTGGTTCTCTTTTGAAATGGAGGTAGCTACTGGTGTTTCTTGTGACTCTTACAATATTTTATTCACTTACAATCTTTTGGTAACATTTGGTTACTGTGTTTTTATTTCTAAAATATTGAATATAAATACTCCAGACCCAAATTGAAACAATATCAAAAATATTTATTAACGAACACACATCATACTAACCACATTCGTAGTGCACACACATACACACACGCACATGTAGTATGAATGTGGTTAGTATGATGTGTGTTCGTTAATAAATATTTTTGATATTGTTTCACTTTGGGTCTGGAGTATTTATATTCAATATTTTAGTGATATATCTATACTCCAGTTTTTTTTCATTGTCCCCAGTTTTATGGTTTAATTGTTACTGTTTTTATTTGCCATAAACGACAAGGATGTGAGGGGGGCGGAGGGGGTTTCTTGTGAGTGTCAGGGATTGCAGTTCTCTATGCATTTAATAACGTTTTTTGATTAGCCATAGAACTTTTTGAAAAGATGTGTTTTTATTTATTACATTTGTATCCCACATTTTCCCACCTATTTGCAGGCTCAATGTGGCTTACATAGTGCCGGAGAGGTGTTACAGGCTCCGGGGTAAACAAATACAAGGTGAATGTTGTGTTAGGATAGGTTCATGTGGTAGGACCACATAAAAGACTCGTTCAGCGGAAGAGTTGTGTAATGTCCATTACGATCTTTAGTGACGTTGTGTCACAGGGATCAGTGGTTTATGTTTTTCATTCTCTTCTGAAGCAGAGATAGTTGTCTGTGCTTTTTACAGCCTTGGGAATTGTGTTCCACCATTTGGAGCCCAGATTGTCGAAACCTGCTGTATAGATGGACTTGTAGGTTATGTTTCTGCGTTTGGGTAGGTTCTCTGGTTCCTGGCCATGCATTTCTTGGTGATAGTTCAATCAGATCTGACATGTATTCAGGAGACAACCCAAACAGTATTTTGAAAATTGTCGGGTCAGTCTCGAGGGAATATACTGACCTTCATTGGGAGTCAGTGTAACATGACAAGCAGTGGTGTTACTCTTTGGTATTTCGACTTTTTTGAACATTAGTCTTGCTGCTGTGTGTTGCATTCAATTGTAGCCCCCTTGAATGGGGCAAAAGCATCTGCTCAGCCCAAGCTGTCTTCTGTGTAAGGTTGCCCCATGGGTCCTGATTTGCCAAATGGATTATATAGTAACATAGTAGATGACGGCAGAAAAAGACCTGCACGGTCCATCCAGTCTGCCCAATAAGATAACTCATATGTGCTACTTTTTGTGTATACCTTACCTTGATTTGTATCTGTCTTTTTCAGGGCACAGACCATAGAAGTCTGCCCAGCACTAGTCCTGCCTCCCAACCACCAGCCCCGCCTCCCACCACCGGCTCTGCCATCCAATCTCGGCTAAGCTCCTTAGGATCCATTTCCTTCTGAACAGGATTCCTTTATGTTTATCCCACGCATGTTTGAATTCTGTTACCATTTTCATCTCCACCACCTCCCGTGGCAGGGCATTCCAAGTATCCACCACTCTGTGAAAAAATACTTCCTGACATTTTTCTTGAGTCTACCCCCCTTCAATCTCATTTCATGTCCTCTAGTTCTACCACCTTCCCATCTCCGGAAAAGGTTCGTTTGCGGATTAATACCTTTCAAACATTTGAACGTCTGTATCATATCACCCCTGTTTCTCCTTTCCTCCAGGGTATATATGTTCAGGTCAGCAAGTCTCTCCTCATACGTCTTATAACGCAAATCCCATACCATTCTCGTAGCTTTTCTTTGCACCGCTTCAATTCTTTTTACATCCTTAGCAAGATACAGCCTCCAAAACTGAATACAATACTCCAGGTGGGACCTCACCAACGACTTATACAGGGGCATCAACACCCCCTTTCTTCTGCTGGTCACACCTCTCTCTATACAGCCTAGCAACCTTCTAGCTATGGCCAGCCACCATAATCCTGGGTTTACCTGTTACAGGCAGGGTCTCGTACTCTTGAATTTTTTTAGGGAAGTCATCAGGCAAATTAGGACTACAGTGGATTGGAACCAGCAGGTCTGCATCTGGAGGGGATGGGTCATCAGAAATCCAGGACTGGCCCAAAATCTCCCTTCTAAAACTGGATGTTGGGGGGGGGGCAGCAGTTACTTGGTGGAAGGGGCATGAACAGCCTTCCCCCCCCCCCCACCACCACCACCAACTAAAGTGATCCTAGACCTTCTACATTTTCATGGCATTGCCTGGGCCAGAGATGCGGACACTACGGGGGGGGGGGGTCTTTTATTTATTTATTTTAGTACATTTATATCCTGCATTTTCCTACAAAAGCGGGCACAATGTGGCTTACAAAATTACAAAAGTTACATATCAAAAAGGGTAATAACTGTTGGAAACAGGTTCAGTCAAGAGGAAGGAATAATAATGGACATAACACAACTCTTCCGTTCTCGATTCCCTAATGCGGCTGTGCCACATGAACTTGATCTTACCACAACATCACCCTGTATTTGTGCAAAGGCCTCTCTGGTACTATATAAGCCACATTGAGCCTACAAATAGGTGGGAAAATGATGTGGGATACAAATGTAACATAAATAAGAAGGTGTGGGCTGAGTGATGTAGTTGGGATATGCCTTCTCAAACAAGAAAGTTTTTAAGGATTTCTTGAAAATTTGATGATCGTCTATCTCCTTTAAGGACCTTGATAGAGTGTTCCAAAACTTAGGGCTGACATAGGTGAAGGATGAGGAAAGGAGCAATTTATATTGAACAGATTTATAGCTTGGAAAGCGTAAGTTGAGGTAAGATTTTACTAAGGAACGCTCACGTTTTTGGCGTGCACTAAAATTGTAGGCATGCTAAATGTTAGAGATGCCAACGCATTCCTATGGGTATCTCTAATGTTTAGCGTGCCTACAATTTTAGTGCACGTCAAAACGTGAGCGTTCCTTAGTAAAGACCCCCTACATGTCTGAGGGGCGAATTAGAACTACAAGGACCAATCATAGAACAGGGTGAAGCCAGGCCAGTCCAAGTGGGATGATGACATTCCTCCTCCTTCAGGCTTTCTATGGGGGTGGGGGGGGGGGGTTGCTCTTGTTTTCAAGCACACAGTGTTGAATCTGTTTTGGACCATGTCAAGTAAGATGTCGTAAGTGATATAAAGTATGGCCCCCCCCCCCCCCCACTCAATAGTCTGGTCCAGGTTGTGGGAGGGGTAAAAGTTGTCTTGACAATCATCAACCCCAACCCAATAAGATATTTCAAAATGAGCTGAGAGGAAAGACAGCAGAAGCCCTTCACCCTTCCCAATGACATGAAGACTGCGATGTCATCTCACCAGGTTATGACATCATTGGGACTTTTAAATCAAATTGCGGGAACGAATGAATAATGAACACAATGGTATTTTTTTCTTTCCCCAAATAGTGTGTATATGTGTGTTTTGTGGGGAAGGGGCAGATTGGGAATTTTTTCAAATTAAAAGTCAGAACCAACCGTGCAAAACCCCCAAACTGAAAGGCAGTGATGAGTTTTAGAAAAAAGCCTTATTAGGAGAAACAGAGAAGATTTTGAGCCGGCAGATTGCAAAAGAGCAAGAGAAAATCCCTTGTGAAGGGGAGGGCTGAAAGAAAGAGGCAATTGTTTGCTGATCTGTGACTCCCGAGGTGGGGAAGGAGAGTGGCAAAGCCCTCTCCCCAGCCTCTGGGCACCACCACCCTCTTGGCACGTTTCAAGCTCCCTGAGATTTAACAAATACTTTTCTCTTTTCCAGCTTCATTGGAAGTTTAAGAGCAGCGTCTCTGGCAAAAAAAAAAATCAGAATTAACCCCCCCCCCCCCCCCCCCCCCCCCCCCACACACACACAAATCTGTGCAAAGCCTCATGTTCCCTGATAGCAAGTGAAAAAAAGAGACACAATTTGGAGAAATTGTCTTTGCTCTGAGATATAAATTGCCTTTCACAAATGGATTTTACTGTATCATCTTGTCCCTGCCAGTTCCCCAGTGCTGGGGCAGTTTGGTTCCCCACCTTCAGGTCGCCCCAGTTAACGTAGGAAAAGTGTTTCCAGTTTTTCTATTCCACCCCCCTAAAAACCTCAGCTCCCTGCAGGATGGAGAGGGGAGGATGCGGGGCTGGCCTCAGGTGAATGAGAAATTGTAGTGGATTAGCAGAAGGGGCGGTGGGTGGGTGGTGAATTTTGTGGTTAAAGGTTGGTTACTTGCCTTTCTAAATTACAAGCATCAGGTTCTTGTTTGTGTGGTCCTGGTCGGAGTAACAGGATGGAGCACAGCATTTCCCAGTGTGCAGAAGGCTTCCCTTTCCTCCTCACCTGTCCAGTTTTCCATGTGGCCCCCAAAAAATGCTTAAAAGAGAGAAACCGTGTTGTCATCCTCCAGTCCTCACAACACAGGTAGTGGAGTAGCCTAGCGAACTTTGATCCTGGGGAACTGGGTTGATTCCCACTGCAGCTCCCTGTGACTCTGGGAAGTCACTTAACCCTCCATTGCCCCAGGTACAAAATAAGTACTTGTCCACTTTGATTGCAATCATAGAAAGACAATATATCAAACCTCATTCTCCTTCCCTAGTCTCCCAGGAGGACCAGCCTCTATTTGTGGAAGTCACAGGAGGAGCAGTGGGCCAGTGCCCCCCTCCCCCAATCTCTGTGTTTGACAGTATGCAGGGTTCAAGGAGTGATTATTTCACAGACACTGCTCTGTTGCAGACTTTGCTACAAGGAAAGTGAACTATCAGACAGCACAGACTAGTATGAGGCAAGTGGAGGAATAGCCTAGTGATGGAGCTGAGTATCAAGGGAGCCAGGGTTCAAATCCTCACTGCTCCTTGTGATCTTGGGCAAGTCATTTCACCCTCCAGTGGAACCTCAATTTGGAAACTTTACTTGGAGCTAAATCCATGGCTCCTTTCTCTATCACATGCACTTATCAGATCGTAGTAATCCATTCCATATATCTTCCTTCCTACAATATCCATCCTCCACGTTTGATTTCAGTCTTTCACTGGACGAAGCATAGAACCTGCTCTCACAGATGCATAATATTATAACACTGCACCTCGACACCCTTCATTCAAAACTCCAGATGTGATCGTTGCATGCTTTCTTCAGTTGTGGGTCAGTTTCTCTCAAAAGTTCCTGCAAAAGAACTTCACAGGGGGGTAAAAGAAAAATAGTTGCATCCGAAATGCTGCTGGAGAGGTTTGCACCCAGATGATGAATGTGAAGAGGAGTGGCCTAGTGGTTAGAGTGGTGGACTTTGGTCCTGGGGAACTGGGTTCAATTCCCACTGCAGGCACAGGCAGCTCCTTGTGACTCTGGGCAAGTCACTTAACCCTCCATTGCCCCAGGTACAAATAAGTACCTAAGCCACATTGAGCCTGCCATGAGTGGGAAAGCGTGGGGTACAAATAAAAAAAAAACAGCTTTCCCCAGTCACTTTTTATACACAGTTTTAACTTCTTCTACACCTGTGTACGAGGGGCTTATGGGAGGGAGGGAATGGCATATGGGGGATAGAGGAGAGAAGTTATTTGGATAAATATCGACTTTGAAAAGTTTCCCCCCCCCCTAACTGACAGGGGGCCATTCTATGAACATTTACACTAGGGGTCCCCAAATCTAGTCCTTGAGGTCCACAACCCAGCCTGATTTTCAGGATTTCCACAATGCATATGTGAGGTGTGGTAGCCGTGTTAGTCCACTTTTAGAGTTAATCAATAGAAATAAAACATGGAAAAGAAAATAAGATGATACCTTTTTTATTGGACATAACTTAATACATTTCAAGCTAATCAAGAAATGTATTAAGTTATGCCCAATAAAAAAGGTATCATCTTAGTAACATAGTAGATGACGGCAGAAAAAGACCTGCATGGTCCATTCAGTCTGCCCAACAAGATAAATTCATATGTGTATACCTTACCTTGATTTGTACCTGTCTTTTTCAGGGCACAGACCGTATAAGTCTGCCCAGCAGGATTCCCCGCCTCCCAACCACCAGTCCCGCCTCCCATCTCCCGCTCTGGCACAGACCGTATAAGTCTGCCCTCCACTATCCTCGCCTCCCAACTACCAACCTCTCTTCCCCCACCTGCTCCGCCACCCAATTTTGGCTAAGCTTCTGAGGATCCATTCCTACTGCACAGGATTCCTTTATGTATATCCCACGCATGTTTAAATTCCGTTACCTTTTTCATCTCCACCACCTCCCGCGGGAGGGCATTCCAAGCATCCACCACCCTCTCTGTGAAAAAATACTTCCTGACATCTTTCCTGAGTCTGCCCACCTTCAATCTCATTTCATGTCCTCTCGTTCTACCGCCTACCCATCTCTGGAAAAGATTTGTTTGCGGATTAATACCTTTCAATATTTGAATGTCTGTATCATATCACCCCTGTTCCTCCTTTCTTCCAGGGTATACATGTTCAGGTCAGCAAGTCTCTCTTCATACGTCTTGGAACGCAAATGCCATACCATTCTCGTAGCTTTTCTTTGCACCGCTTCCATTTTTTAAATTTTTTAAATTTTTTATTTTTCTTTTCCATGTTTCTCAATGCATATGTATGAAGTCTGTTTGAATTCACTGCTTCCATTGCATGCAAATAGATCTCTTACTTATTCATTGTGGAAATCCTGAAGACTAGGTTTGAGGACCCCTGATTTATGTGCATAAAGTCTATGACTGAGGTAAGCATTAGCGCTTAAATGCACCACTTCCGTACATAACTTACAGCATTCTATAATTTATGCATGTAAAGGTTAGACCTGCCCATGCTCCTCCCTGTGACCCCCCCCCCCTCATATTTACGTAGAATAGCGATAAACACTCTGTGCACTCTTTTGCGCATAAGCGTACCTTCACCTGAGTAAGCGCTAGGTGCTCTATGCATTTAAGTGCTCGTTGTAGAACAAGAGGGTAATGGGTCAGGAATGGGATGACCCAGGGCTAGGGTGGAGAGAAGGTGGTGCCAGAAGAGATTTAACTAGCCCCTGCAGACTTTATTTATTTATTTATTGCATTTGTATCCCACATTCCTCCACCTATTTGCAGGCTCAATGTGGCTTACATAGGTTTGTTAATCTGGAAAGCTCCAGTCGCAAAAGCAGCTGATCTTTCCTCAGCTAGACATGGAGAGAAATTTCTGCCACAAACTTCTAGCCACTTCCATGTATGTCTTTTGAGGTGGATCCTGCCTGCTCTGGGGGCATTTTCATTTGAAATGTTGTCCCTGGTACAGAGGGATAAAGTGACTCATCCTAAGGACACAGACAAGAGTTGTTGGTGCTGGAGCTGGGGACAGGTTATATCAGAATCAAGTGTAGCCCTCTGTGCCCCCTCCCCTCCCCATGCGTTCGTATTCCTGCTCCCCTTCCCTCCCGCCTTTCTGTCCTGACTTGCTGATAAAAGATTAAAAGTCTCGGTCACCTGGACAAAGGTCCAGCATAGCAAGAGAGAAATAATTTAAAAACAGAGCCTGTACCAAAAAGTTAACCTGCTGTCAGAAAGTTTCTTCTAACTGCCCCAATTTTTCCCTGATCTGCCTCTGATTTCTTAAGTTTCCCCATCTTTGCCAGGTGGAAATTGGTTTCCTTCCACCCAGTCCTCATCCATATAGTGCAGTATAATTTGAAATAACTAGTAGAGGAGGAGGGGTCGGGGGCAGTGCATCTTTTCTAGCAAAAAAGATGCTAGTACTCAAATGCCAGGCCACCCTTCAGGTGTGGGATGATCACTGAGGGACTCATCCCACATTAGCCAGGCCCCCTGCAACCAGTCACAGAATCTATAACAAGGCAGAATTGGTGTGTAGAGCCTGAACTCTTTCATTAAAACTTGGGGACTATGGGTCAATTTTAGTAGACAATGGAAAAGGTGCCGGTACTCAGTACCCGCTCAAAAAAAAGCCCTGGATTTTGGTGACAAAGCTAATTTTCCTGCAATGCTGAAGTTTTCCCTTTCCACAAAATGGAGGGTGTATGTGTGTGTTTTACTCTGAATCCTTTCAATGGTGTGAAAGTGGGGGACAGGATGGACACTCTAAGTAGAAAACATATACATGGAGGGTGCCATTGCCTCACTATCTGCCAGTGTCCCTGAGGTCACACCCCAAACATAAGAATAACCATACTGAGTCAGACCAATGGTCCATCTAGCCCAGTATCCTGTTTCCAACAGTAGCCAAGCCTGGTACAAGTACCTGGCAGAAACCCAAAAAGTGGCAACATTCCATATTACGAATCCCAGAGCAAGCAGTGGTTTCCCCATGTCTGCTGTCTCAATAGCAGACTATGGACTTTTCCTCCAGGAATTTCTCCAAACCTTTTTTAAACCCAGATACACTAACCGCTGTTACCACATCCTCCGGCAAAGAGTTCCAGAGCTTAGATATTCGTTGAGTGAAAAAAATATTTCCTTCTATTTGTTTTAAAAGTATTTCCATGTAACTTCCACGAGTGTCCCCTAGTCTTTGTACTTTTGGAGCAAGTAAAAAAATCGATTTACTTCTACTCGTTGTACACCACTCAGGGTTTTGTAGACCTCAATCATATCTCCCCTCATCCGTCTCTTTTCCAAGCTGAAGAGCCCTAACCTCTTTAGCCTTTCCTCATATGAGAGGAGTTCATTCCCCTTTATCATGTTGGTTGCTCTTCTTTGAACCTTTTCTAATTCCGCTCTATCTTTTTTGAGATATGATGACCAGAATTGAATGCAATACTCAAGGTGAGGTCACACCATGGAGCGATACAGGTCTACATCGGTTAGGGAAATTTTGCTGATGCTTGTTTTAGAAGTGTTATTCAGGGTTTAGAGGGGTATAATTTACATTAAATAAATGCCTAAAACTGAGTGGCACTAATAAATAAATGTGTATTCCCTATTTTAGAAGAAGAATGAACGTCTATATCTAAAAAGATAGGCATTGGGATTTACAAGTGCTATCTGGGATGTCCCGGTTTGAGAGAGTGTCCATCTGGCAAGGAAATGTAGATGTGCCACCATGGAGACTTTTTGTGTCCATCTGGCAGAAAAATGTGGATGTGCCACCATAGAGACTTTTTGCGTCCATCTGGCAATGAAATGTAGATGTGCCACCATGGAGACCTTTTGTGTCCATCTGGCAATGAAATGTGGATGTGCCACCACGGAGACTTTTTGTGTCCATCTGGAAATTAAATCCAGATGTGCCACCATGGAGACTTTTTGTGTCCGTCTGGAAATGAAATGTGGATGTGCCACCATGGAGACTTTTTTTGTCCACTTAGCAATGAAATGTGAATTTGCCACCATGGAGACTTTTTGTGTCCATCTGGCAGTGAAATGTGGATGTGCCACTATGAAGACTATTCTCGAAAGAGAAGGACACCCATCTTTCGACACAAATTGGAAGATGGGCGTCCTTCTCACAGGGTCATCCAAATTGGTATAATCAAAAGCCAATTTTGGACGTCCCCAACTGCTTTCCGTTGCAGGGACAGCCAAAGTTCAAGGGGGCATATCGGAGGCGTAGCGAAGGCGGGACTTGGGAGTGCCTAACACATGGATGTCCTTGACCCATAATGGAAAAAAAAGGGCATCCCTGATGAGCACTTGGACGACTTTACCTGGTCGTGTTTTTCTTACGACCAAGGCACAAAAAGGTGCTCGATATGACCAGATGACCACCGGAGAGAATTGGGGATGACCTCCCCTTACTCCCCCAGTGGTCACTAACCCCCTCCCACCCTCAAAAAAATCTTTAAAAATATTTTTTGACAGCCTCAGATGTCATACTCAGGTCCATCACGGCAGTATGCAGGTACCTGGAGCAGTTTTAGTGGGTGCAGTACACTTCAGGCAGGCAGACCCAGGCCCATCCCCCTCCCTACCTGTTACATTTGTGGAGGAAACAGCGAGCCCTCCAAACCCCACCAGAAACCCACTGTACCCACATCTAGGTGCCCCCCTTCACCCATAAGGGCTATGGTAGTGGTGTACAGTTGTGGGTAGTGGGTTGTATGGGGGGGGGGGGTGGGATATTAGTGTTGTTATGCTGTATATTACATGTGCACTTGGGACTAGATTCTCTACATGGTACCTAAAAAATTGGCACAAAAAATAATGCTTAGTGCTATTCTATAAACCACATTTAAAGTTAGGCACTGTTTACAGAATAGCGCTTAGCCCCGGGAACAGCAACTACATTTAGGTGTAACCATTTACACCTATGAAAACCTGGTGTTAATCCTCATGTGTAAATTATTGTGCAAGACGTACTAAGTTTGAGGTTGGGGGGGGGGATCTTGTGTGTTCATGAGTGCGTGTGTGCATGTGGGATGTGAGTGTGAGCATCTGAGTGATATGCCTGTGTTTACGAGAGTGCGTGCTTGTGAGTTCGGACACAGAAGGGCATAGTTATCAATGTGGGCTATGGTTGCCCACATTAATCAAACAAACAAACACAGTGAGGGTGACAATGAAAAGAGCAGCAGACGATGACCAAAGAATCGCACATTTAATAATGTCTCCTCGTAATTAAAGAGAAGAGAAATGTCTGTAGAAAGTGAAATCACTGCGCTCTGTAATAAAAGTGAGCCAAGTATAGGACAATCGAGCCACTGTGACATCACTGATGAGGTTGGCTCTTATTGTTGGAATGAGACATTATGACATCATAATATCGGAAGTGAGCCAAGTATAGGGCAATCAAGCCATTGTGACATCACTGATGAGGTTGGCTCTTATTGGTGGAATGAGACATTATGATATCACAATATCGGAAGTGAGCCAAGTATAGGGCAATCAAGCCACTGTGACATCACTGATGAGGTTGGCTCTCTTTTATTACATAGACCAGTGATTTCACTTTCTAGAGACATTTCTTTTTTCATTGATTAAGGGGGGACATTATCAACGTGGGCTCCTGTTAAGGCGGGTTATTTTACTGTTACCCCCCATTATTAATAAATAGTCTCATTGCATAAAATGGATCCTGTGCTAAAATAGCACCAGTTAGTGGTAAAATAATAACATGTTGTAATGGGAGCCCATGTTGATCATTTTCTTGTTTTAAAAAAAAGTAATTTACACGTGACAATCTGCATGGCAGTGTAATCAATGATTTTAGAGAATGGTTCACCTGTGTACCGCAGCATGTGCAGATATAAGTGGCTGTATTCTTGGTTTGGTTTGGGGGCATCTTCAAGTTATATCAAAGAGTTTCCACAGGGCATTTACAATCACTGTCACTGTGGGCTGATTTCTCACTTTGGGCCTAGGGCTTGGCAGGAGAGAGGGAGGGGGGGGGGGGAGTTGTGTTTACCCTTTAGGAATTGAAAACCTCCTCAAAATGCCAAAAATTGCGTTTCCAGGCTCCATAACGGTTTCACTGTATATGTGCAGTTATTTGAGCAATGTCACTCTTTTATCTGGTTGTTCCCATTGTAGTTGGTACCAATAAACATCCCCCCCCCTCGCCACTTTATATGTATTTTGTGAAAGACTCTGCATTTGGCCAGCCCTTTGTAAAATAAACTGCAAATTTTTCATGGTGTTAACTTTGAATGTCCCTTTCCAGACCTGAGCTTAACAGTGTGAGTGTGTTTGAGGAGGGGCTTCTCTGCATCCTTTCCCCCAGCCCGATTTCTAGCCCATTAGGGTGAGATTAGGAAGGTACAGATGAAGTGAGAATGTCCGGAGCAGCAGGACCCCAGCGGATTATTAGCCAGTGCTTGGGAGGAAAAAATGGGGTTCTGAGAGTGACCTAATCCCTTCTGTATATTTGAGGTGACTGGTTAATTCCCCCTAACCCCCCTCCCCATGTACCTTCCTGTGGAGGACATGTTTTTATATGGCAGGTCTAGTGCATCTTCCTTTAACCTCGCTCCAGTTCTCGCTTTCCTCCTGGAGGGGAAAAAATTTATAAGCCTGATGACATCTCTTATGTGCTGTTCACTTTATTTGCTGTATTGTGTTTGAGTGTTATCAATAAAAATTGATATATAAAAAAAAAAATAAATGTGTGGAATGAAAAAATGTGTAATTCTTTGTTTCACTTTCCTTTCTCTGGATGGATTATTCAAATGTCTTGGCCGAAATAAATGGAAAAGGGGATTAGAGCGAAAAGAGAAGCTGCATTTATGGAGACATTTGGAAGAGAGAGAGAGAGGGGTGGAAAGAGAGCTGGGAGAAGGGAAGAATGAGTGAGAGAAACAGAAAAGGAGAACAGGGATGAGACAAAACGGACTGAGAAAGAGAAAAGCAGAGAAAGAAAGAAAAGAATTAAATAATTGAAAAAAGAGAGAGGACAAGGATGGCAGAAGTGGGGAATAGGGGTGTCATGGAGGCAGGCGAAGAGATGGGGTGGCAGTAGTTGTGGATTTTCACCCGTCACCAATATTGCAGTCTGGACAAAACGGTAGAATTTTCTATTAATTTTTAAATAGTAGAGCACAGTGGTTGGATCGGAGAGAAATTTGCTTCCACAGTCCATTTTCTTTCCAGCAGAGGACATGGAGTTGTGAGCAAGCGTGTTACTGTGTGTTTCAGTGTGTGTGCGTGTGCACAACCTGTGCAAGTCTGTTTGTTTGCAATGTGGGTCTCAGTGAATTAAATTTAAAAGAAAAAAAAGCTTCAGAGCACAACTAAACAAGCTTTGCTGAATTTTTAGGGTTTTTGGAGTCCTGCAATACTTACTGAGGGGGGAGGGAGGGAGCGGAGGGTTCGTATCAATGCTCTTTTCCTGGACGCCCCACCTCTTTCCTGCCCGGAGGGGTTAAAAATGAAAAATTTAAGGGAAACAGAGCTGCTGGACTGGATTTTGGCTTTTGCTATTTAAAAGATTACTTTAAGCTGCCTCCGTTTTTCTTTCCTCGCTTTCGGTTTAGAAAAATAAAAATGGGAGTGAGACGGGGTTTGTGGCAGCTGCCGGGCGACCGAGGCCTTGTGGGACCTGGAGATGGTTTCGGTTTAGGGAGCCTTTTGGAGGGGAGTGTTATTTTTTTTTCTCTCTCCCTGCTTGGCAGAAGGTGCCAACTTTAGACAGTGGCACAATGGAAGAAGTGAAAAAATGTAATTAAGAAAATAAACATATTAAAGAAAAATGTAAAAGTGACAGGTAGGACCCCTTTCATGCCCTCCCCCCCTTGATGAAAAGCCGCCACTGGGTTTTGATCTGTACTGTACTGTTCCTCCCTCCTTCCTTCCTTTGCTATCTCCATTCCCCCCCCCCCCTCTGCACACCCCCACGCCCCCCCCCTTTTCAGGCAGTCATTGGCTGCGTTTTGACTATGTCTTTGCCAAATAGGTGGTTCCTTTTGCTTTTGCCTGGCATTGGCACCAGGCAAGCAACCGAGGGAGGGAGGGAGGGAAGGGGGTGGGTGGTTGGTTCAGGGTAGGGGTGGAAGGGGGGAAGAGAGAGAGAAAAGCAGAGCGTGAAAAGGAAAACGAGAGCCGGAGAGAGAGAGAGAGAGAGAGAGAGAGTTTTTATTTTGGGAGAGGGGGAACGCACGGGTATTCTTACCAACGGGCACCACTGTGCTTCTCAGCTACAAATCCGTTTGCTGTCCTTGCCACCCCGCCCCCAACAACCCCTCCCACGCCCTGGCCCAGGCTTTAGCATTATCTCTTTTTTTTCGGGGAAAATATTCGTGCCATGCGATCCCTCGCAGATTGGCGAGGGGGGAACAGCGAAGTTTTTGTGTTTGCTTCAGTTCGCCGCGGCCTCTGCTTTTCCCCCCTCCCTCCTGTGGTTCTCCCAGGCAGCCCCTTTTCTCCCCAAGATACTTCAGCAATTTACATTTCATACATTTTACATTATTTTTCCTGTTCCCTTTCCTCTTACTAACTGTGCACGGATCCATCTCCCTCCAACCCCCACCCCCCAAAAAAATTAATTCTGGAAGCGCTTTCTTTATCCGGTCAAGTTGTTCAGCCGCGGCAGAAAGAGCCGATCGCTTATCCCCTTCCCTAATTTTCCCCCCAATGTATGGCTTTTATTTTACTTTATAATTTTTGTTAAATAGATTGTTTTTGTTTTCATTATGTTTTCTGTTCTCTTTTCTTTTCCTGGTTTTTTGCCAGTGTTTTCCCTGGCAGAGATCAGTGCCCCTAACCTGGTCTCCTGTCTTCTCTCTCCATTTTTTTAACACCCCCCCCCCCACCTTCACCTACATTTCCCCCACCCGCAGAACAAAGTCATCTGACACTGCAACTCCCCCAACTAGATCAAGCAAACACACTTTTGACAAATTTTCTTTGCAGTTCACTCCTCTCTCATTTGTGTGTGTATTTTTTTTTTGAGGTGGGGGGGGGGGTCTTTGCCCTCTCTCCTGCTCAGTTTTGGAGCCAGAGGGTCATAGAACCTGTGGTGACCTAGAGGCATGGTAATTATGAATATATATATATTTATGTATGTATATATGTTTTTGTGTATATATATATTTTTTTTTTCTTTTTAATTGAAAAATATTTATAAATTTATTTTGAAGAAATAAAATGGGGGAAATAAACATAACTCCCTCAAAAAGATTTTGGTACCAAAACTGCAACCACTCAATAAATGTATTCTGATAAAATAATTTTAAAAAATTTTCTAGAGCCAAATGTGTTTGTTTTTTTGTTTGTTTTTTTAATCTCTTTAATTTGTTAAATTTTAATAATTATGGGGGAGAAGAAATTATTGTATAAAAGTTAGATATGCCAGGTCAAGGGTGATAGCGTCTGAGAGTTTTGTGCAGTATGACATGGGTGTCAGACATGTTTTTTTTTAAATTCTGTAAATTTTAATTCAAAGAGCCTCTCACCTTCCCCTTGTTTTTGTTGCTGTTAATGGCGAGTGTGGAGGAGCGTTATTTATTGTATTCATGCCTCTGCCATCTCCGCTCCCAGGTCAACGGTCACTAATATGTTTCTTGTCTTTGGTTAGGATGAATTTCACCCCTTCATCGAGGCCCTGCTCCCTCACGTCCGTGCCTTCTCCTACACGTGGTTCAACCTGCAGGCCCGTAAACGGAAAGTACTTCAAGAAGCACGAGAAGAGGATGTCGAAGGACGAGGAGCGGGCCGTCAAGGACGAACTGCTGGGGGAAAAGCCGGAGATCAAGCAGAAATGGGCCTCCCGTCTGCTGGCCAAACTCCGAAAGGACATTCGGCCTGAGTTTCGAGAGGACTTTGTGCTGACCATTACCGGCAGAAGGTGCCGTGCTGTGTCCTGTCCAACCCCGACCAGAAGGGCAAGATCCGAAGGATAGACTGCTGCGGCAGGCCGACAAGGTCTGGCGTCTGGACTGGTGATGGTCATTTTGTTCAAGGGAATCCCCTTAGAAAGTACTGACGGGGAGCGGCTCTACAAGTCACCCCAGTGCTCGAACCCGGGCCTCTGTGTCCAGCCCCACCACATCGGGGTCTCTATCAAGGAGCTGGACCTGTACCTGGCCTACTTTGTGCATTCTCCCGGTAGGTCCGCAAGGCGGAGCTTTTTCTTCCCCACTTATTTTCTGTTTGCATTATATTTTATATTTTTTCCTTGTTTATCATTTGTTTACAATTTTTCCTCTTGTTTGGATTGAGCTGGGGTGGGAAGGGAAATGGGGAATAGTGATATGCTGGGAGTGGGGGTATCTGGAAGCCACTTGTTAAATTATTTTTATGAAAAGAGGGGTGGAGGTGTGAGGGGGGGGGGGGTGTCGTATAGGGGAGTAGAGATGGCAAAACCCCTCCTCCTCTCTTCACCTCCGTAGGAAATCAGGGCAGATTCTGTCTTGGCAGAAGTCGGGCCAGAGAAGGGAGTGAGAAAAGTTTTTAAAGCTTAGGCCTCAGGCCTTCTTTGCTTTCATCTTGGCAGTAAATAGTTCTATTTTCCCCGCTGGCTATGCTGTTCCTGGAACAGCGCCGGGCAGGCAAATGTCATATTTGGAGGTGGTGGTGGGGGAAATTCGTTATTACCACAAGTATAACCTCTGTTACTGTTTGAAGAGACATTTTTTTTTCTATTTGTTTATCCACCCTCATCCTCTTTGCCCCTTTGCCTTCCGTCTTCCTGTCAGCCGTGTGTGCGCCTGTGCATGTGTTTTGTTTGTCCATGCAGCAGAGGGGACTGGGAAGGGGAATGCATTTCTTTTGCATGGCCTACACATTTTTTTCCTTTTAATAATAATTTAAACGGACATTTTCTCCAGCTTCCTGGTCCTGTTCACAGTTTAGGTTTTGTGCGTTCAGATCCTGTTGTACCCTGGTTTATTGCTGCCTTCCTAGCCCCTCATATTTCTAGTGGGTGTGCTCCAAATACACAGACAGTCCCGCACACACACACAAAATCCAAAATACACAGAGTCACAAACGTACACACACAGACCCACAAATACACACACACACACAATCCAAATACACAGACAGCGCTACAAATGCACACACAATCCAAATACACAGAGCCACAAACACACACACGCTCCAAATACACAGAGCCACAAACACACACACACAATCCAAAATACACAGTCACAAATGTACACAGACAGACCCACAAATACACACACACACAATCCAAATACACAGTTACAAACGCACACACAATCCAAATACACAGAGCCACAAACACACACACACTTTCAAATACACAGACAGACTCACAAATACACACACACACACACACACAATCCAAATACACAGACCCACAAACACACACACATTCAAATACACGGATAGACAGACAGACACACACACAATCTAAATACACATACACAGATACACACACATCCAAGTACACAGACAGACCCACAAATACACAGATAGTCCGCCAACACACATCCAAATACACAGACAGACTCACACACAATACAATACACAGACACACACAAAAACTCACATACGCCCCTCCCACACACACATCCAAATACAGACATACAAACACATGCACAGAACAACATATACACACAGATACAAAGTATACACAAATACACACATACAGAAAGACATTTACACATTCAAATGCACACATATACTGACACATAACACTCATGCAAACCTACACGCCAAATATACAAAGAGATGCACGTGTTCAGACACTCACAAAAAGATCCGTATCTGAAACTCATGTGACTGCACTGCTTTTGACCTCTTCACTTCGTCTTCGCTTTGTCCTCGCCGTTGTCAGAAATTTTTCTGGATCCCTCTAGTATGCTTTGGTGTCCTGCTCCAGGATGCTTGAAAGATGGGTTAGAAATATTTAATAAAGTATAAAAGTGTTTATCCCTCACCGGGGCATGGTGTGGGGGAGGGGGGGTGAGAATATGAATTTAAAACAGCGACAGAAGTGTTTGAAAGACTTGGCTGGGACGTGGCTGGAAATGCTTTTTCCTGATCACTGGTTTACCAAAATACATGAAAAAGAAATTAAACCGCTAGCCAATTCTAATAAAGCCGGGAGGGGGGAGGGGGAGATGAGGATAAAGAAAATCAAAATCTCCCAAAGGACTCTGGAAAAGAAGGAAGGGAGAGATGGCGTTCTGGGCGGAACGGAGCCCAGAATGAAGCTGTGCTCTGGGAATATTTCCAAAGGATTGTCCGCAGATCATGAGAAAAGGAGGGAATGGAGAGGGACCCTTTGTTAGAAAGAGAGAGAGAATCAGAATCGGACCACCATCAGAACCTGTTGTTATACCCGATTTCTTCTTTTGATGGCTCTGGAATGGTTAATGCAGCTGGCTTTGATCCTGGTGAACTGGGTTCGATTCCCTCTGCTGCTCCTTGTGACTCTGGGAAGTCACTTAATCCTCCATTGCCCCAGGTACAAATAAGAACCTGTATATACTATGTAAACCGCTTTGAATGTAGTTGCAAAAGCAGAGAAAGACAGTGTATCAAGTCCCATTAACAAGATTCCAGGCACAAAGTCAAAGAGTAGCAACATTCTGTGTAGAATCCCAAAGAATAGCAAGATTCTGGAATCCCAAAGAGGAAGGAGTGGAAGAGTAGCCTAGTGGTTAGTGCAGCGGACTTTGATCCTGGGGAACTGCAGTTCCTTGTGAACTTGGGCAAGTCACTTAACCCTCCATTGCCCCAGGTACAAATAAGGACCTGTATTTACTATGTAAACCGCTTTGAATGTAGTTGCAAAAGCAGAGAAAGACAGTGTATCAGTCCCATTAACAAGATTCCAGGCACAATGTCAAAGAGTAGCAACATTCTGTGTAGAATCCAAAGACTAGCAAGATTCCAGAATCCCAAAGAGGAAGGAGTGGAAGAGTAGCCTAGTGGTTAGTGCAGTGGGCTTTGATCCTGGGAAATTGCAGTTCCTTGTGACCTTGGGCAAGTCACTTAACCCTCCATTGCCCCAGGTACGAATAAGGACCTGTATTTACTATGTGAAGCGCTTTGAATGTAGTTGCAAAAACCACAGAAAGGCGGTATATCAAGTCACATTAACAAGATTCCAGGCACAGTGTCAAAGAGTAGCAACATTCCATGTAGAATCCCAAAGAATAGCAAGATTCGGGAATCCCAGCCTAGTGGTTAGTGCAGCAGACTTTGATCCTGGGGAACTGGGTTGATTCCCACTGCAGTCCTTGTGACTCTGGGCAAGTCGCTTAACCCTCCATTGCCCCAGGTACAAATAAGGACCTGTATATACTATGTAACTGCTTTGATTGTAACCACAGAAAGGTGGTGTGTCAGATCTCATCACCCTTTCTCAAAGTAACTTTCAAACCCATTTCCCAGGTAAAACAGTGCATTAGAAGGTCCTTTTACAAAGGCACGTTAATGATTAGCACCTGCTAAATGTTAGAGATGCCTATAGAAATACATGGGTGTCTCTAACGTTTAGCATGTGCTTATTTTTAGTGCAGAAAGGTTTCTGGATCAGGGGATGGAGAGAGAATTTGCACTTAATCCGGATTTGTTTAAAATTTCAGAAGAAATAGGCTCAAATTTTCCTTGAAAAAGCAGCAGCACAATTTAGCAGGTGAAAATGTGTGCAGGTATTTTTTGGCGGGTGGGGAGGGGGTGAATTTTGTACAGTTTCACTATGAAAATTCAGTTAAGCCCACAAACTGAAGGAAGTGTGCTGCAAGCACTTAAAAATCACCCTTTTCTGCATTACGTTAATAAATTCTGAGGCCGGGAAAGTGTCCTGCGTCTGAATCCGAGAGACGGGGAGAGAGAAAAGCGAAGGTGGAGGCGGATGAAGGTTTGGGATTGTGAGTCCCACATGCAAAGAGAAATAACTCAGGTAGAAAGAGTCGGTGAAATCTGAAATCCAAATTCTCAAATTCTCAATGATTTCACTTTATTTCTTTTAATTAATGAATTTATTTATTTTTGGAAAGGAAGGATATAGATATATTGCATACCTCCAGCTGATGGAAGTGGGTATTTGAGTTTTCCCACAATATGACTGGTCCAGACGGCTTCCCCTTTGGCATTCTATTAATTTGAATATTGTATGGTGGGGTTATGATTTTATGATTTTGTTCAATGACGTTCTATAAATTATGAATACTGATATTTTGTTTTTTTTTTAACTTGCCTGTCACCTAGAGCTCTAGATGGATGATAATTAAAAATAAATAAATAAAAACATGATGGCAATTGTACTCAGGTGAGTGGATTTTCAGCTGCCTGAAATTATGCATGCATTTTCAGATGTTGGAATTGCTACCTTCATGCCCTGACATGCCACCGGTCCAGATGGCTTTCCTTTTAGTATTATAGAGTCACCCTGCTTTAGGAATGTGCTGTCAGGGAGAGCACAGCAAGGTAGGGGAAAGAGGAAAGTGAGGGTGAAAAAAGGGGGGGGGAGAGAAGGAAGAGCGATAGTAAAAGGGAAGCAAGAATTAAACAAAAAAACAACAAAATTAAAAACGAGGGAGAAAAAGAAAGGTAAAAAAAAAACCTGTAAAAGGAGAAGACCAGAGACCCTACAGAGCAACACCAGAACCCAGGGATTGTCATTAATATTTCTGTTTATTTGTTTACCAACATTTCATTCCACATCTCACGTATATGTTTTTATTTTTCTCTTTTACTTAACCACTTTGGAGTGAATTTTCAACAGGGCTTCTTCTGCGGAGATCTGCACCTCTTTTCACCTGCACAAACCCAGCTAATTCTCAAATACCGGGTAGCCACGCCAAGCATCTGAATATCGAGAGGCCGGGCACCCATCTCCCCATACACTTCAAAATGACGGTGTGACATCCGTGTGTTAGCAGCTTAACCAAAATGCACCTTTTGTGAAGGGGGGAAATTCAGCCTGGATGTGTACTTTCCACACGCTGCTCCCCCGAGTTCTTTCATAATTTAAGGCAGGTGAAAATCCACTCATCCGGGAACGATCGCCACTGTTGTATTTATTTTATGGTTTTTTCTCTCGTCCATTTAGAGGTCTAGGCAAAAGGCAAATTAATAAAATCAGCATTCATAATTTATAAAGCAGCCATTGAACAAAATCATACAATCATAACCCCACAATACGATATTCAACAAAAAAATATTCTATCCGCACATGAATACCAGAAAACTAAGCAAAAATGACGAATCAACCCGCCTAGACCTGTGTACTAAAAACCTAAGGGGGCTGAGGTTTAATTTTACCTGGTTATAAGGGGTCCAGTGGGGGAGGAGAAGGAATTTTGGATTTAGTTGAGGTCTTTTTCGATGGTACTTCAAACGAGTTGCATTTGGGTACACTAGTTATTTCCCTGTCCTCGGAGGGTTTTTCAGTACAGATTAATGGTTCTAATTCACCAGTATATTCCTAGTTGGGGGGGGAGGGGAAGGGGTCAAGTGTAATGTTTCTGACACTGGCAGTACAGAATGACATGGGGATGAGCTTTGACCCCCCCCCAATCCCTGCAAACTCAAGCTTCACAGAAATAGTTCCATCATTTTCGATAAAAGACAATTGTTTGCTTTTTGTACGAATCAGATTTTGTACAGTTGCGGGGACAGGGTGGGGATGGCGTTTGAGTTTGTGGGGTGGGGGTCACTGTGTCATTCTCAAGTTTGCAGTCCGTTTGTACCTGAGGCAATGTAGAGTTAACCCCATTGTAGGGTCTAGCTGAACGCTCTTCGCTATTCTGTAAAATGACGCACACAACTCAGGGGTCCTTTCACAAAGCTGCGATAGAAAGTGCGGGTTTCCCCCCCTAGTAGGACCACTTTTACTGCAGCTGGAAAATGACTGATTTTCTGTTTTCCCAATTAAGGGCGGAAGCCCCTTCTGCCACCTATTTTGAAGGCGGTAAAGTCTCACGCGCTAATCCCATGCTTACTGCACAGTAATATGGATACATTAACTGATTAGCGCAGAAACGCTGAAGCTTTGCCTCCAGACACGCCCCCCCCCCCTAGAAAAATGTCAAAATACATTTTAGCATGTGGTCTGCACATGCACATTAGGGATTCATTGTAGGACTCCTTAGCATGTCCTGCAGAAATCCCTTTTAAGATGCGGGGAACACACGCTAGTGCTCAGTGAAAGGAGCCCTTGGTTCGTAGACGCAAGGGGGTGTTCACAGGGGCGGGGCATGGGCAGAGACTACATTACATGCGTGTAACTTACAGAATACTGTACATTCTATGCTAAAGTACCTCATTTAGTGGACTCGTCTAATTCTATGACTCTGCATCCAGGTTGCCCAAGCTGTGGCAGTCATTTATACAACTGATCTCTAAGTGACTCTCCCCAGATTGCAGGTTTTTGAACCCTGGCTTACCTGGTTCTCTGCTCTAACCTTTAGGCTGCCTCTCCCATCCTTTGGGTTTATCCCTAGTTGTGTCTGTAGGAACAGAGCGGAGTGTTTGGGGGGTCATCAATCCCTTCATGGGTTAATCCAACAGCGTGTGTGTAAACTGCCAGCACCGAGAAGGACTTTCCTGCGTCCTGAAAAACGAAAGCACAAAAGGCCAAAGAAATGTGAGCGAGGAGATGGGAAAGAGAGAGAGAAAAGAGGGGTGGGTCTGGGATAGAAAAAGCTCTGCAAGAGCTGAGCGAGAGTGTCTGATGGGACTAACTTCTTATGCCCCCTTAGTACATACCCTAACCTATGAATATTCAAATTCTGGTGTCACTTCAGTAACAGCAACACAAATTCCCTCCTCTCCTGGACCCTGTGATGCAACACAAAACTCTGTGAAAACCAGTCAGCTGCCACATCATAACAGCACTAACTATCAGGATTTATTCAGTAAGTAAGAAAAGGCAGTAGGGCGAAATGGTATACCAGACCTAGAACACCAATACACCTGCCTGCTAGGGAAAGAGACCAGGCAGACCCATTCACTGACCTGGCAGTGAATGGGCAGTGGCCTAGTGGTTAGGCTGGTGGACTTTGGTCCTGAGGAACTGAGTTTGATTCCCGGCACAGGCAGCTCCTTGTGACTCTGGGCAAGTCACTTAACCCTCCATTGCCCCATGTAAGCCGCATTGAGCCTGCCATGAGTGGGAAAGCGCGGGGTACAAATGTAAAAAAAAAAAAAAAAAAAGCTCAGTGCAGGCGCCTAAACACATCCCAGGGGAATCCCAGCTGATTAGGTTTTTGGGCTATCCACAATGAATATGCATGACACAGATTTACATGCATTGCCTCCATCCTAAGCAAATCTCTTGTCTTCAGAGCATCATTTGTGTAGGACAAGCCTCTCACCTCTGTCACATGCACAGGACACAGACAGATTTGCACCAAATATGGAAAAAGGTTCCACAAATTAAGATATAGAAATGTGCAAACATGTAAACCCCATGAAGCCGGGTAGCATTGAACCTCACAAGCTGACTTCTGTTGTTAATCTGCTTTAAGAATAATGGACCCAAAGGGAATTTGGATTACGGCTGTGGGTGAGGGTATGAAGACGGCAGAAAACATTTAATTGTTCAGCAAGGTTTCTTTCTGTTTTCTCTCTACTTTTTGGCTTTCTGGCTGGGGAGTTCTACATCTGGCACAGTGTCGTGGAGGAGGGAGGAGAAGGTTCCCAGTGCCCTTCAAATTGGTGGGTGATCTTTAATGTTCATGGTCAGGACACCTGGGTTCCAATCCCTGGCTCTACCAGAAATGCTGCTCTAGGATCCTTGTCTAGGCCTGTCCACAGAGAAGGAAAGGAGTATTCATTTGGTTTTCTGGGAGTAATCTTTCTTTGTTTAGCCTCACAGGGTAATGCTGAGTGTTAGTGGATGTTGAAGTTCAAGCTGTGTTTTCTTCCTTCCCTCTTGCCTCCCACTGGTGACATCTTTAGGAAAGAGACTGGGTGGGAAGCGGAAGGATGAACACTTTGGAAGTTCAGGGTAATTAACTGGTTTTTAATTAATAACTATTTCCCTCCTAGCTCTCTACACGTTGAGGGTATATGGTGGTAACCATGCCAAAAGTTTCTAGATTACCCCGATGACACGAGCCTGTATTCTTGTACGTGGCTTAGTGGAAGCGTATTCTGGCGCAGAGCTGGGGTGAATCATAGGTAGATTTCACACTGCTTCTGAGTAGGTGAAAAGGTTCATGGCTTCATTTCAGGTGCAAGTTTTATAATGAACAGAGACCCCTATGTATGTCTATAATTAGGATTCAGACTGGCACCTTCTCCCTCTCAGTTTCTGTTTAATACAGTTTGCAAGAGATCGCCTTTGGGTACATGACCTCTTCCGAAGTTACCCCTACTGAATCTTACTGAAGTATCATCACCTGTGCCTGTCAATCCCTCCTCCTCTTCTCACTCTGCACAGGACAGTGTCTGACCTGAATTCATACTTCATGCATTAAATCTCTCTCACCCTCCTCCCCCCAACAGACGTTTTTCCTTCACCTTTTCTATAGAGGGTCAGGTGTATATAGGTACCCTTTCCCCCTACCTCAGCTTGGCCCTCTGTTGCCTCTGAAAGAGAACTGCACAATGGATCCAGGGGACGGGGACACCCAAACCATGTCCATATTCCTAGCACAGGTACAAAAGGAGCTTTACAGGGTCTCAGTCCTTTTCCAGCCTATTGGTGAAGTACATTAAGAGAATTTTCTCGCTGAGATGTCCCCATGAAAGGAATTCTTTGCGATGCCTGTGAGTCGTTTACTGACAGTTTTTAATTTCTTTCTGCTTGTGCTTAACATTTATTTCCAAAGATGAATCAGAGACGGATGGTTAACATAAAAGTCTGCTACTAGAACTGATAATATGGGGGTAAATCAAAATATAGGTATCAGAACCATAAACTATAACTCAACAAATTTTTGTTACTGTTAATATATTTTTGTGGAATATGCAAAATCTTTTATTCAGACTGCTATAAACATATGCATTTAAAATCCATTACAAACTAAGGAGGTGGAATGAGGAAATCTGATGCACTAAAGATAACCTCAAAAATCAATCCCCGAGACCTAACCACAGTCTATAATAACAATATCACAGTTCACAGAAATATTCCCAAATCAGTGCAGATCAAACTGTTTGTGCTTCCAAAGTCAGTGTCTTGAAGCAGCTCAAAAGAAGCCAAATATGATCATTTGTTCAGGGATAACCAAAATCAAACCTCCTTGATCAGAGGATTTTTTTTTTCTGATAACAGAAGATTTGGTGAAACTTTTAATCTTCGGAGATTGAAAGAGGAGGGGGTGGTATCCCTCATGGACTTTTCTCATATAGCCCTGATCAAGGGGGATGGCTTTTGGTTATCCCTGAACAAATGATCATATTTTGGCCTGTTTCAAGCTGCTTCAAGACACTGACGTTGGAAGCACAGTTTGATCATCGCTGATTTGGGAACATTTCTGTGAACGGTGATATTGTTGTTATAGACTGTGGTTAGGTCTCGGGGATTGATTTTTGAGGTTACCTTTAGTGCATCAGATTCCCTCATTCCATCTCCTTAGTTTGATAATGGATTTTAAATGCATATGTTTATAGCAGTCTGAATAAAAATTTTTGCATATTCTATGAATGTATTGCCAGTAAAAGTAATTTTTTTTTACTTAACATAAAAGTCTGGCAGTTTTTAGAGAAAGATAAGGTGCCCATCAGGAATGGTCTGATTTTATATATATATATTTTTAATACATTAGTAAATTTCTCCCCATGGCACAGATTTTTCATTTTAAGAGTGGAGGAGTGACCTAGTGGTTAGAGTGGTGGACTTTGGTCCTAGGGAACTGGGTTCGATTCCCACTGCAGGCACAGGCAGCTCCTTGTGACTCTGGGCAAGTCATTTAACCCTCCGTTGCCCCAGGTACAAATAAGTACCTGTATATAATATGTAAGCCGCATTGAACCTGCTATGAGTAGGAAAGCGCGGGGTACAAATGTAAGAAAATAAATAATAATAAAAATAAAAAAATTAAACTTTAATACATTATTTGAAAACTAGTAAAAAAAGGCCCGTTTCTGACACAAATGAAACGGGCGCTAGAAAGGTTTTCGTCATTTTGCTGTTGCCTGTGAGGTGCGATGCCCCCCTCCCGGCGCCATCCCACCCACGGCGATGCAGCTGGCCGCAGCCATCCGACCCACCGTGCCCATCACACCCACCTTCGCGTTGGTTTGGCGGTGGGGGACCCGGAACCCCGCCACCACAAGTCCTGTGTGCTGACTACGGCGTCATCTTTGGCGTTGGTAGCTGTGCAGGGCGGAGTTCTGTGCATCTGATGTCATGGACGTGCAGGATGTCAGACGCACAGCCCTGCCTCCACAGGCTAGGAAAGCCGAAGATGAGGCCGTAGTGAGCAGACAGGGCTTGTGCTGGCGGGGGTTTCGGGTCCCCTGCCGGCAAAGCAACGCGAAGGTGGGTGTCTCAGGAGGGGGTTGTTGCGGGGGGGGGGGGGGGTGTTGGAGGTCCTTGTTTTCAGCTGCAGCTTTGGGGGGGGGGTGTACGAATCTGTGGGCGGGGCTTGTATTTTTTGAGGTTTGGTGCCTTTCCGCGGGTGGGTTGGCAGGGGGAGGAGTAGGGAAACACTCACCCTGCGTAGGTGCGAACCGTTTGTTTTGTTGAGTTTTTTTTTCCTGTCCTCGACGTCATGACGTTTGACGTGAGGGCGGGGCACGGGTCAGTGGGGTGGCTTCACCACCATGAATCCACGAACCGTTCTGGGAGACTGACTGACTTCAGTGACGTCAGTGTCCTCAGAACGTTGAGGTTGCGTTTTATTATAGTAGATACCACTGTACCACATTGTGTCATGAAAGAGGACAGACTGCGCAGAAAGAGTGAGTGCTTCTGTTGCACTTCTCACTTTGAGGCAACAGGGATTGAGCAGAATGACTGAGTTTTCCTGTATCACTTCTCACTGTGATAGAGCGAGGACTCTGTAGAAGGAGTGAGTGTTTCTGTAGTACTTCTTACTGTGAGATAACAGGGACTCTGCAGAAGGAGTGAGTGTTCCTGTAGCACTTCTCACTGAGACAACAGAGACTGCGCAGAAAGACTGAGTGTTCCTGTAGCACTATGAGACAGCAGGAAATGTTCAGGAGTGAGCGTACCTCTAGCACTTCTCATGATGAGACAACAGGGACTGTGCAGAAGGACTAAGTGTTCCTGAAGCACTTCTCAATATGAGACAGAAGGGACTGTGTAGAAGAGTGAGTGTTCCTTGAGCACTTCTCATTATGGGAAAGAAGGGACTGTGTAGAAGGAGTGAGTGTTCCTGTAGTACCGTGAGACAGCAGGGATTGTGCAGATAGCAGAGGTTGTTCGGAAAGACTGAGTGTGTCTGTCAGAAAGTCTTCCCCACTTCTCCTGGGGAGACACCACACTCCTATTTTTAGTCGGACTACTGCTCAGGCCCAGCTAGGCGAGAGCATGTCCAGTGGCTAATTATAACCTGGCTGGCCGGGAATATTAATAGCACTGGCAGCGTCTCTCGTGGCAGACAAGGCTGAGGAGAGCTCCATGTTGCTCAGTGTTGGCAGGGGGTTACAGAAGGATGGAGGGGAAACATGAGAAAACATTCTTTTCATCTCTTCTCCTCTGGGAATGGTGCAAATATAGGAGAAGCAGTGAGGTTTGGCGAGTGAGAGGAAAAAGGAAAGGGGAATCTGTGACATGTGGGTGGTAAGGCACTGTGCCTTCCTGCCAGCAACGCCATATTGATTTTAGGAGGATGAGGCAGTCTTATCCAGATACGAGCATCCTCTGGCATTAAGACTTTTGATTGGCTGTCACCCTGCATCTGTTTTTGCTGGGTTTCAACCTGGGCTGGGGTGCAGCTGCAAACCACAGCCAAGCCCGCCTGCCGCCCACAGGATCTGGGTTAATGCTCTGCCATGCAGAGGTTTCTATTTCTAGACATGCCATTACCCCCTCAGCAGGCTGCTGGCGCCGCGGTGTGCAGCTCTGGCAGATGTGAGCGCCGCCAGGGAAGGGACTTCATGGAGGTCAGAAGGTCACAGAGCAGGGCAGCAGAACCTGGCCTCTGGACGTGCCCTGGACATTGGTTTCTACCACACAGATTCTTCAGGGCTGTGTTTAGGAGAAAGACATCTCAGCAGCATCGTCTCAGAGGCAGTGAGGTGCCAAAAGAAAACTGAAGCAGGAGGAAACCCACAAGTCACTGAAAAATGTGTTAACAAAACATTAGAAAAATATATAAATATATGTACATTTAACCAGCTTTGAAGGCACTCAAAAGCAAGCTCAGCCGGTGGTTCAGTGGTTGTACTGAATCCTGTCCTCTGATTGGGCCTGGGTTCAGTTCCCGGCTTGAGTCTTCTGACATCAAGTTGAGCAGGAATGAGGATGCTGCTATCCTGGGTTAGAAAGAGGAGAAGGGACATTAGCCTTCAAGCAGTGGCCAAACTTAAGACTGGGGTTCTGGACTTGCAGGACCAGGAATGAACTGGAAGAGGACCAGCACTTCAGGAAATTGGGCAGAAAGGTTCACGATACCGGGTTCTAGCCCTAGTTCTGATTCAGCTGAAAACACTGGGCCAAAAACAAGACTTGAATGACAAATTCCAAGCATGCTCTGTATCTCCAGGACTGCACACGTGTGTCAGTGTGGCAGTTGTTCCCAGGAAGGGAACTGGGGGTAGGAGCTGTGGTATTTGTGTGTGTCTGTTTTGCAGCTGTTCTTATCTCATTGTGCTTCCTCATTCCTTCTCTTGATGATCATCAAACCCTTTTCCCACCAGTCCAGCATCACGCCAATACACATACAGTGCAAATTCACATGGAGTGGAGTCACACTAATATACATACAGCATGAATACAGCACAGATAGCTGAAGAGTGTGTCATAATCAGAGCCTTATGCATGCGTCACACTGATCTACATAAAGCATGAATACAGCACAGACAACCGAAGAGTGGATGCAGACTCCACACATAAACCATGAGTACAGCATGAGGTAAGTAGTGGGATGGGCTGTGGGCAGGACCACAGGACACTCTGGTAAAATGCAGGAGAACACAATGGTTGAAAATACCAAAGCAGAGTGGCAGAATACAGAGAGCACAGGGACTGAAAATTCCAGAAGTGACACTGGCAGAATTCAAAGAGTGTAGGGAATGAAAATAGCAACAGAGACTCCAGTAAAATGCAGAGTGCATGGGTTAAAAATCCCAGAGGAGACTCCAGCAAAATTCAGAGAGTGCAGGGGCTGAAAATAGCAGAGGAGACCCTGGTAGGATGCAGAGAGCACAGGAACTGAAAATAGCAGAGTAGATTCTGATTGCATCATGCTGACACTGAATCAGGTTTATCTGAGGCCAGGAAGCGAGCTGCATGTGGTGATGGCAGAAGGGTGATGGTGGGTGCCCTGATGCAAAGCTGCCTTTTGTTGCACTGGGTATGTTCTGTTCCTGTTTGCTTAGGCCTGTCCCAGGGCTAACAGTGCCCTTCAGAGAGCTGCTGACTGAGCAAACAGCAGCTCAGTGAAAACCAACAGCCAGTGGCCTCCCAGCTTCCAGGGCAGGAGGAAGCCCCATCCTGTTTTCCATTCTTTGCTCTCTTTCTGTCTCTGCTTACCGGATATCTCCAAGTCAGCTGGGGCAAGCTGGTCCTGGGTTTGTCACCCAGGTGCATGCTGGTACGTGTAGTTTCCTGGAAACCACCAGAAAATCAAGATTGGGAATAAAACTGACACCTGACTCCCTCACTGACCTGGGTCTATCTGCTGATCCCTTTCCTCCACCTCACACCAGCTTTCCTGTGGTCTTAACTCCATGCTGTGGCTACTCCAGAATCCGGTTATGGTTTTATGACCTTTGCTCTCCTTCCCCAACATCTCTGGTATAACTGGAGTGGGTCTTGCCACATCATTCCCTACTCTGATTCCATCCTCGGCAAGCGGGGGTGGGGTGGGGGAATCCTATCGCCCTTCACTCGAAGACACAGACGGTGGGGTTTTGTATGCTCTTTATCTGCCTCGAAGCTTAGGCTCTCAAAAGTAGTAGCTGAAAAGGAAAAAGAGTTTAGCCTTTATAAACTACAAGAGATCACAGAAAGAGGAAGACAAGTGATAATATCTGGAAAAGCTAAGAAAAGCTGGGATAGCAGTCAGGAAAGCAAAGATGCAAATGGAAGATAAAATAGCCAATACTGTAAAATGAGGGGACAAGACCTTTTTTAGATCTGTTAGTGATAGGAGGAAGTGCAAAAGTGTCATTGTGAGACTCAAAGGTGAAGGGGAGGAATATGTAGAAGCTGATAACGATAAGGCGGAATTGCTTAACAAATATTTATGTTCTATGTTCACAGCTGAAGGGCCGGAGCAGGACCACAGAAGACAAACACAAATAGTAATGGAGGGGTGGTGGTCCCTGAACAATCTTCAGAGGTCTGTGTTCGTGAAGAGCTGACTAAAGGTGGACAAATGATGGGGTCGGATGGCATTCATCCGAGGGTACTGCAGGAACTTAGGGAATTTCTGGTGGCTCCGCTGGCTTCTCTAGAGTGAGGAGTGGTCCCGGAGGACTTCAGAAAAGCAGATGTGGTCCCTCTCCACAAAAGCTGAAATAAGGCAGAGGTTGGGAACTACAGGCTGGTAAGTCTGATTCCTGTAGAAAGTAAATTAATGGAAACATTTTTAAAACAGAGAAAAGTAAAGTTTTTGGAATCCAGTGGATTTCAGGACCTGAGGCAACATGGTTTCACTCGAGGCAGGTTGTCAGACACATCTGATTAAGTTCTTTGACTGGGTGACCAGAGAGTTGGATCGAGGGAGAGCAATAGATGTGCTGTTTTTAGGTTTTAGCAAAGCCTTTGACACATTTCCTCGTTATGGGTCCTAAAGTGACTGACTGGGTTAGAAACTGGTTGAGTGGAAGGCAACAGAAGATATTGCTAAATGGAGCTCATTCTCAGGAAAAGGATGGTACCAGTGGTGTGCCGCAAGGTTCAGTTCTTTTTAACATTTTTGTAAGCGATATTGCTGAAGGGCTGTCTGGTAAGGTTTGTCTCTTTGCGATACCAAAATCTGTAATAGGGAAGACACCCCTAAAGGTGTGAATAACATGGGGAAGGGCTTAGAGAAGATGAAGGAATGGTCTGGAATTTGGGAACTTAAATTTAATGCTAAAAAATACAGGGTCATGGATTTGGGCTGCAAAAGCTTGAGGGAACAGTACAGTTTAGGGGGTGAAGAACTTTTGTGCAGGAAAGAGGAGCAGGACTTGGGTGTGATCGCAAATGATGATCTTAAGGTGGCCAAACAGGTAGAAAAGGCAATGGAGAAAGCTAGAATGATGCTTGGGTGCATAAGGAGAGGACTTGCCGGTAGGAAAAAGGAGGTGATGAGGCCCCTGAATAAGACTCTGGTGAGACCTCATTTAGAATATTGCTTACAATCAGTGGTGTTCCTAGGGGGGTGCGGTGGGTGCGGTCCACCCCAGGTGCACGCTGCCGGGGGTGTGTGTGCCGTGCGCGCCTGTCCTCCGTTGTTCCATGCTTCTTCTCTGCCCCTGAGGTACACCAACTGACAGTGGGATAGAAGTAGAGGAGGATCCACTAGAGTATACACTAAAGGTATGCTGGGAGAGATAAGAAGAAAACCAGGAAAGAACAGAGCCCTGAAATCCAAGTGAGGACAGCATATCAAGCAGTAGGCTGTGATCAACAGTGTGAAAAGCAGCAGATAGATCGAGAAGGATGAAGATAGAAGAGAGACCTTTGGATCTGGCCAGGAATAGATCATTGGAGATTTTAGCAAGCGCTGTTTCAGTTGAATGAAGGGGGCGAAAGCCAGATTGAAGTGGATCAAGAATAGCTTGAGATGAAAGAAAGCCAAGGCAAGGCTCCATGGGATAAATGCACAGGAGGCGAGTCTCTCAGTTGAAAGGAAGCTCTGGAACGATGGGGCATAGGATGAAGGCGAAAGGTGTAGACTCAGAAGTAACCTGAGGAAATACTTCTTCACCGAAAGGGTGGTGAATTTGTGGAACGACTTCCCAGTAGAAATGGTGGAGTTGAAAACCGGATCTGAATTCAAGAGAGCTTGGGGCAAATTGATAGGATCTGTAAGGGAGTGATAGGGAGAGTAGGTGGAAAGGATGGCCCGACTGGATAGGCCACATGGTCTAGCTCCATTTGACACCTGCCTGATGCTTCAACTCCTCCCTCTCCCTCCCCGCCCCATGGGGTTGGCCAAACCCAAACGCTCTCGCCCGACTATCTTCTGGTGCCGCTGTCTTGTCCAAGGTGTCTGCATAACAGGACAGAATTAAACAGTGGATGCTTGTTGAGGCAAAGCAGAAAATGGTGAACACTGCAGATACAGTGTAGATCCCTTGCCAAGATCCGGAACGAGCTTTTGACTGGGGCTGTTGTCCTGCAGCCTTCATCCCTTACAAACCAAATCCAAAGTTCTGATACACAAGCACGTGGGATTCACTGTCTGTGATGATGCTCCAATATCTTTCCCAGCCTATAGGCTCCTGACCCATAGCACCTAACCCCAGTTCCTGACCCATTGTGCCGGTGAATCCTGGACCAGAGGAGAAGGATCCAGTTCCTCTCTGGTGCAGGTGGGACTAAGATTTAGGGTGGGGTCCATCCCATTTCCTCTTTATGGGACCTTGTAGCATTACCCGGGCTCAGAAGGGTTAGAATAACCTTGTTCTGTGATACATTACACTCTACCCCGTCCCACCCCACCCACCATTCCCCCATCCTCTAGGAATATACTTTTAAATGAGCCAAGGGATGAATTAGAACTGTTAATTCCAGGATCTTAGCACAGGGTCCCCATTACCACCCCCACTCTCATTATCCCGCCCCCCCATACTGGATTATATTTGGATTTTTTTTTTTTGTGGGGGGCTATAGCATTCATTTTGCTAGGGTTCTGCTGTGACTGGCTGCCATGGATCCTGGATTCCAGTGGCCTAGTCTCTCTCTTCCTCCCACCAACCCTGCGGCTGAGCAGGTCACTCTTAGAAAGGCAACACAGTGTTTCCCGAGCATCACCCTGACCCGGACTGACTCTGTTGTAAGGATCCAGACAATTTTGTTCCTTCCACCTGAACATCACACAAGGCTTTCTAGCACACCCTTACTCAGTGCTCACCTGCAGGGTCTGCCACTTGTGACTGTCCAATCTCAGCCCCCTCCCCCTGCATCAGCCCGTTCAACTTCTCACCCTCTCATTCGCTCTGGACACTTTGACCTTGTCTCCCTTGGGGTCACCTCTGGGTAGCTCTGATAGTTTGTCTTTACCTTTCATTACCCCCCCCCCCAAGAACCCCCCCCCCTCTCCCCCAATGCTTCTATTTATGTATTTATTTATTGGGATTTATTAACCACCTTTATGAAGAGATTCACCCAAGGCGGTATACAGCAGGTACAGTTTAACATCAAATTTACAATTTTAACAGCATAACAATAGTAAAATAACCAAGAATAAACATAAATACAATAAATGAGGTAAACTTGAAAAAAGTAGATTGAAACCTAATAATAGAACTACCATGAAACAGTATCAAAAATCTACACATTTGACAGCACTGGAATTCAAACTGAGTTCACTCAGACTCCTGCCTAGGAGAAGGCATTTGGAGTTTCTGTGATGCAAATCAGTGATGAACCCAGCAATCAGTCCCGTCACTCCCTGCCTGCCACGTGCCACAGTGGGTTTCTATACCAAAGGTCCTGACCTAGCAGTCATTCCACATTGACCTGTGACCCTCAGCACTAAATAGTGTGAAAGTGCCCTGGGGGTTTAGTAAAACAGCTTTATTAGCAGGTACCCTCACTGTTCAGTCATGTGCCTTCCCTTCCCCCTCCTAAACCAACTCAGCATGTACCTTCTCTCCCTGCTCACTGCATAGTCAGGTGCCAACTCTCCCCCTCTCTCACCATATAGTCATGTGCCTGCTCTCCTCTCCTTCTCTCACTGCACAGTCATATGCCTGCTCTCTCCTCCCTCCCTCACTACGCAATCATGTTCCTGCTCACTCCTATCTTCCTCACTGCGCAGTCATGTGCCTGCTTTCTCCTCCCTCACTGCGCAGTCATGTTGCTGCTCTCTCCTACCTCACTCACTGTGCAGTCATGCTTTTGCTCGCACCTCCCTCCCTCACTGCGCAGTCATGTTCCTGCTCATTGTAGTCTCCCTCACTATGCAGTCATGTGCCTGCTCTCTCCTCCCTCCCTCACTGCGCAGTCATGTGCCTGCTCTCTCCTCCCTCTCTCACTACGCAGTCATGTTCCTGCTCACTCCTATCTTCCTCACTGCGCAGTCATGTGCCTGCTTTCTCCTCCCTCACTGCGCAGTCATGTTCCTGCTCACTCCTATCTCCCTCACTGCGCAGTCATGTGCCTGCTGTCTCCTACCTCTCTCATTGTGCAGTCATGTCCCTGCTCACTCCAGTCTCTCTCACTGCGCAGTCATGTGCCTGCTCTCTCCTACCTCTCTCACTGCACAGTCATGTTTTTGCTGTCTCCTCCCTCACTACGCAGTCATGTGCCTGCTCTCTCCTCCCTCACTCATTGAGCAGTCATGTGCCTGCTTTCCCCTTCCTTCCTGACTGCGCAGTCATGTGCTTTGTCTCATCGCTTCTCTTCTATTTTATTCTTTTCCATCCTATGGAAGTTGTAAATAATAATACAAAAGGGGTTGAGAATGTCTGTCTGTCTGTCTGGAGGCAAACCAACTTTCTGAAAATTTAGCATAACAGCATGAAACTTGGCTGGAGGGAAAATATGGTAGAAAGACACACAGTTAGAAAAGGGACCAAATCTGACAGGGAAAGTCTTTTGATTTTCTTCACATCTCTTTTTGCATGTTGCTCAGTCCAGGAGCAAATGCGTTTCTGTTTTCGACTTCTCCTTTTCCTCAGGATTATAAAGTGTATTTTTTCCTGCTCGGTCTTTGATTCTGATCTCTTTATATTTTGCTGAGTACAGGAGGCAATGCATTTCTGTTTTTATTTCTCCTCTTCCCCAGGACAGAGTTTTTCCTCCTCGTTCTTGAGAAGTCTTGATTTTCTCTCTCTCTTCTAATGCATTTCTGTTTCTATTTCTCCCTTTCCCTCAGAATTCTACAGTTTTTCCTGCTTGTTCTTGGGAATTCTTTCATTTTCTCTCTCTTCTCGCTTTACATTTGCTCAAGTACCGAAAAGAAATGCATTTCTCTTTCTATTTCTCCTCTTTCCCCAGGATTTATACAGTTTTTCTTGCTCATTCTTTGGAATTCTTGGATTTCTGTTTTCTCTTTTTGGATTTGCTCAGTAATTGCATTTCTGTTTCTCGTTTCTCCATTGTTTGCACTATGTTCTGAGCCTGGCTTCTTTAGGGTTCCAGTTCAGTAGGCGTTTTATTTTTATTTTTTAAATATATTTGTCTGCATGGCTCTAATTCTAATTTGCAGTCACTTCTGCATTGTTGAGTGTCTTTTGTGTTCTGCTTGGCTCTCCGGTATAGAGGGGCAGACAGGGTAGGTTGTACAGTCTTTTTCTGTTGCCTTTTACTTATTTATTTTACTATTTTAATCTGCACTATGTACTATTCTAGGTGGTGTACAAACAATACACCCATAATTACAAATCAGAACTCAAACAGGTTAACACTAACATTAAATACATAATCAATGCCTACATTACGTAGTCAGAGCATATATATGGTTCAATTCAGCAGCTTTCTTGCTACATTATATTATTGTCATTGCAACATGTGCTCTCTTTAGATAATTTTAACTTTGATCCATACCATATGCCTAATGAAATTAAAAGAAAGTCTTTAGTCCTTTTTTGAATGCATCCATATTCTGCAGCATTCTTCAATGGCAATCTCGGATCAATTATTTTAAAAAATTGAGTTATGAAACTTCTGTAATCTGATAACAATCTGATCTCACGGCCCTTGGTGGCTGAAAAATCCTCAGATTGTTTTATGGGTGACTATGGTGAGGGATTTGGTTAACGTGTGCTTTCTGTGAACAGATCTGTAGTCGTCCAGTTGTCTGTAAGAAGTGCGTTGGGTTTTTAGGGACCCGTTGTAATATTTATATCCTTTTCCATGTCTCCTGCCCGCTCTGTTAGACAAAGACCGAGGATATTCAGAGCACTGCTTTCCTTCTCTCTGACATCTGGAGTGCACCAAGTTTGTCCAAGTTTTTAAATCCTTGATTTTCTTACATGACAGAGGCAGAGCCTGGGCAGTCCATGGAGAAAGTGGCAACAGCCATACTGTAGGGGCTAAGCTGAGTCATTCAATGGGGGAAGGTGCACAAGGCTGACATCCAGAGGGGTTGGTGAGGGGAGGCCATGCCACCTCTGTCTGTCCTGACAGAGAGGTGGATGTTTATTACCCCCATGTAAACATACCAGCCCCAGAGCTCCAATCCCCACAGGGTCCTCTGACAGCTCCTGCAGGAAGGGATTAAAATCCCCAGTGTGTCGGGCTGAGTTACCTGGTCAAAGACCTGGAATAACCCCTCTGATAGGGATGTGAAATACCCTGCACTGCAATTCTGGATCTTGACTGGAGGCCACTCCCCCAGATGTTTTTCACTGCTGCACATCTGGTGAAGGGTGGAAACTGATTGAGTTGAGGGAGGAGGAGAGCTGTAACTGGAAAAAAAAGAAGACAAGAAAATAGTTAAGTTAGACAGTACAAGCCAAGAAGCCTGACCCATGTTCCCCCCCACCACCACCAGAAGAGAGCAAATTCTACCCCACACTCCTGCACCCTTCCAGCAAAATATAACTGAAGCCAGTAGGACAGCTCTCTTAGGAGGATACACTGATGCATGTGCGCATGGACTGATATGCATTCACACATACTCTGGGACATGGGCTGACACACATAAACACGGGCTGACATACATTCACACACATTCTGAGATGTGTGCACACAGGCTGCCCCACACAGACATGGGCTGACATACATTCACACACTGAGATGTGTGCACATGGGCTGACACATATAGACATGGGCTAACATGCATTCACACACACACTGACATGCACATGGGTTGATGCACATAGACATGGACTGACATGCTTTCACACACACACTCTGAGATGTGTACACATGGGCTGACACATACAGATATGGGCTGACATACATTCACACATACTCTGAGACATGCACACGGGCTGACACACATAGACACAGGCTGACATACATTCATGTACATGGGCTGACACACATAGACACAGGCTGACATACATTCATGCACACGGGCTGGTGCACATAGACACAGGCTAACATATATTCACACACACTCTGAGACATGTGCCCATGGGCTGATGTACATAGACATGGGCTGACATACATTCACACACACTGAGAAATGCACATAGGCTGACACACAGACACAGGCTGACATGCATTCACACAGTGAGATGTGTGCATATGGGCTGACGTACATTCACACACACTCTGAGCATGCACTTGGGCTGATGCACATAGACAAGGGCTGACTCAAATAGACATGGGCTGACATGTAGGCGGAATACACTGCCATGCATGTACATGTACCTACCGTTCAGTACATTTGCAAAGGTTTAGCTCCCAACATTTCACAGCCCGTAGTAAACGGAGGTGTGCCTGGATGCCTAAAAAACACATGTACATGAAAGATTCAGAAACATGGGCTGTGCTTTCTACCGCTTGGTCAGAGGGGGTATTAGCCCATGTTCAGATGCAAAGCCCATGGGTTCCATTCTGAACACTGGCTGCTTTTGAGTGGCTGTCTGAGACTCTGGTGCAGAGCCAACCCAAAACTGTCCCTTTTTCAGACAACAAGCTGAGTCCCCTCAGGTTTCCAGAAGTGTTCCCCCCTCCACACACACACACATACACCCATCCACCACCCTTTACACTCTTCCCCACCCCCACTTTTCCTCATCCTTCATACCTGTTTGCATGTCTGGTCGCTTCATTCATTCACAAAAGTGCAAATCACACAAGCCGCCCCCTCTCTATCCCGAAACTCTGAAATTACAGCCTGGTGAAGCAAAGAGGAAAGAAGGCTGATGGATTTAAGAGAAAACAACCATTTGGGTGGGTGAAAGTGGTTATTAAGTGCTTGACATGGGGTATTATTGGGAAAGTGAGGGAACCCTGCCATCGTCACCCCCTCCTCCCAGCCTACCATGTCTTTAGTCTCTTTTATTTATGCTGTAGCGGGAGCCCAGAATGCACCTAAGTAAGTGGTTGGGGAAATTGGTGGTACAGAGAGCTGGGGGGGGTGGGGGCACCAGAAGTCTGCTCACCTCCCTTCACTTTTTCTCACAGGAGGAGGGGACAACCACAAAAGTTCTGCTAATTTAAGGAGGATGCTGGAGAGGGGTGATGAACTTCCCCAGCTTTTCAGGCTACAGATTCATCCTTTTACTGATATCAGGTGTAATGGAGGGGTAAAGTGATAGCAAACAGGTTCAATGTCATGTTAAAATTTAATGTGAAAAGTAAAACAGCAAAATCACAGCCCCAGCCCTGCTGGGATGAGCCCACATTTTACAGTTTGGACTGAGGAAAAATTTCAAGGCAAAGACATGGTGCATCTCCTTACCTAGTGCTGCAGGGAGGAGACAGGGAGCAGGTCTCCTTACCTAATGCTGCAGGGAGGAGACAGGGAGCAGGTCTTACCTAGTGCTGCAGGTAGGAGACAGGGAGCAGGTCACCTTACCTAGTGCTGCAGGAAGGAGACAGGGAGCAGGTCTCCTTACCTAGTGCTGCAGGGAGGAGACAGGGAACAGGTCTTACCTAGTGCTGCAGGTAGGAGACAGGGAGCAGGTCACCTTACCTAGTGCTGCAGGAAGGAGATAGGGAGCAGGTCTCCATACCTAGTGCTGCAGGAAGGAGACAGGGAGCAGGTCACATTACCTAGTGCTGCAGGAAGGAGATAGGGAGCAGGTCTCCATACCTAGTGCTGCAGGGAGGAGACAGGGAGCAGGTCTTACCTAGTGCTGCAGGTAGGAGACGGAGCAGGTCTCCATACCTAGTGCTGCAGGAAGGAGATAGGGAGCAGGTCTCCTTACCTAGTGCTGCAGGGAGGAGACAGGGAGCAGGTCTTACCTAGTGCTGCAGGTAGGAGACAGGGAGCAGGTCACCTTACCTAGTGCTGCAGGAAGGAGATAGGGAGCAGGTCTCCATACCTAGTGCTGCAGGGAGGAGACAGGGAGCAGGTCTTCTCTTAAAACAAAGGTTTTTCAAGGTGAGAGATCCCCCCCCCCCCCCCCCCCCCCCCCCCATAACTGGAGCTTAGAAGTTTTTCCTACAGGCCGTGACTGGTTTCTGGGTACATTGATTCCAGATGGCTTTAGAACATTTTATTTCAGGATTACCTGATGCAGAGATTTGGGAGAAGGTTTTCACTTGGATTTAGACAATTCTCAGAATGTTTTTCTAAGATCAAGGCTGCTGGAAATCCTACAGCCCAAGTTCCCTCCATACCCCAGAGAGAAAATTGAAGAAAGGGGCCTCTTAGCAGTCTCCCAGGTCCCTTCCTTTGTGTACTGAGAAGATACTTCTGGGTTTCCAAGGAATTTTTCTAGCTGTAATAATAACTCTTTCTCAGTAACCAGCCATCCTCAGTTTCTTTAACAATGTCACAATTCAGGCTCCGTGACATCACCGCTCCTAAAACATTCTCCAGTGATATCATAATCCAGGCTCTATGACATCACCACTCCTATATTCTCCAGTGATATCATAATCCAGGCTCTGTGACATCACAGCTCCTCCCCTTTCTCATTCTCATGGTGTCACAATCCTCATCAGATGCTGAGGCTCAGAGGGGGTCCAGGGAACAGGCTTTAGAGTGTTGAGGACAGGCCCCCTCTCTTTAAAGCACTGCACTTCTGTTCCCTTTAAGGGCAGTGTACCTCAGATGCTTTTCTCTCTTTCCCCTCCCTTCTTTTCCATGGAAAGCTGTTTTTTTTTAAAATATGAAATCCGTTTTTGCCTGAAATAGAGCCCTCCTGGGCTCGCAGGAGAATATTAGATGTTTCTGACTTTTTGCCAAACAGATGCAAAAACCTGGACGTGAACCAGCCTGCTCTTTCCAGGCTGCAGCCTGCAGTGAGGGACATTTTTATTTTCAGGCACCGGTTCATTTTTACTGTTTATTTCTTTCACCAGAGTCCTAATCCCCGGCTTTGTTGATATTCAAAAGGTTTATATTATTAAAACCAGTTTCTAGCCATATACATTGAACCAATTACAAATTCCCCCTTCCTCTTCATCCAGCAGAAATTTGCACAAAAATAAATTTATCCAAGTGAAAAAAGGGGCCAGATCAAGAAGCATTTGTGCACGTTTAGTAACACAGTAGATGATGGCAGAGAAAGCCCATCTGCCCTGTGAGGTGGCTGGGGTTATAACTGCAGTCCCATGCAAGTTACTCCTCTTCCCATGTATTTGTTTAGGATTTTAGCTTCTCAAAACTATATTTAGTCCTAACCAGTTTAATTTGTTTTTCTAAGTATTTGCCTTAAATGTAACAGCATAAGTTTTGTGTAGTTAAAGTTAACTGGTTAATTGTGGCTGAATAGGTCAAATTTTAACTGGTTAATTTTGCATTCATTAACTTTTTGGATATCAGCTCTTCTGTGTGTGACCTTGAGAGTAATAAAATACATTCCATGAATTATATATATAAAAAAAGGTCAAAAGATGAATATGCAACTGCCAGGGTGTCTACATACTGCTGTGAAAGAGCATATAAAAGCCAAAAAGAAATATTTTAAAAAATGAAAAGAAGCTAGTGAAGAATTAGTAAGACACATAAACAGCAAATCACTGACACCTGATGGTATTCACCCAAGATTTCTAAAGAATGCAGGTATGAAACTATAGACCTGCTACTGGTAACCTGTAGTCTAGCACTTAAATCTGCCTCTGTACCTGAGGAATGGAGGGTATCCAGTGTGTTCCCAATTTTCAAAGACCATCAGTGCTGGGGAAAATGGTAGAAGTGATTTAAGAAGAAAATCACTGCTCATAAAGATAACCCTGGTTGAATGGGGAAGAGCCAGCATGGATTTAGAAAAGGGGGGTTGTAGCTGCTATTGAAATATCAGAATTATCTGGAGATGTGAATTAGTGCATGGATAAGTGAGCTGGTTGATGTGTATACCTGGATTTTCAGGAGGTGTTTGATAAAGTCCTTGTGAAACTAAAAAGATAGGAGAAAAGTCTTACTGCGGATCACCAACTGGTTTAAAGATAGGAAGCAAAGAATAAGGCTAAATGGTCAGTTTTCCCAATAGAAGGGGTAAATAGTGGAGCATCTCTGGAATCTGTACTGGAACCAGTGCCCCTTAACATATTCACCAATAATCTGGAAAATGAAGTAATGAGTCAGTTGATCAGATTTGTAGATGACAGAAAAATATTCAAAGCCGTTAAACCTGGATAGATTGTGAGAAATTGCAAGACCTTGTAAGACTGGGAGTCTAAATAGTATATAAAATGTTATTAATAATTTGGTTTTAGCTCAAGGTGAGTTACATCCAGGTACATCCCTGTCTCCGGGGGGCTTATAACTGAGGCGGTAGAAGGCTAAGTGACTTGCCCAAGTATGCGTTACCCAATTATAGTTACATGATTGTAGGTTCCACCATATTAGGAGTTTGTGCAGTGCTGCGTACGCCTTGTAGCACTATAGAAATGCTAAATAGTAGTAGTAGTAGTAGTAGAGTCACCACTGAGGAAAAGGATTTAAGAGTCATTGTGGACAGTACCTTGAAATCTTCTGCTTACTTGGGGTGGTGGCCAAAAATGCAAACAGAATGTTAGGAATTATTAGGAAAGGAATGGCGAAAAAAACAAAGAATATCATGATGCCTCTGTATCACTTCATGATGTGACCTCACCTTCAGTATTGTGTGCGATTCTGGTTGCCACATCTCAAAAAAGATATAGTGGAACTGGAAAAGATACAGAGAAGTGTGACCAAAATGATAAAGGGGATGGAAGGACTCTCGTATGAGGAAAGGATAAAGAAGTTAGGGCTTCTCAGCTTGGAGAAGAGATGGCTGAGGGGGGATCTTGGGGATGCACCAGGAAACTAACAGGTAGTAGATTTAGAACAAATTGGAGAAAATATTTGTTACTCAATACACAGGTTGTAGAAGTTCATGCAGTCAAGGCAGTTAGTACAATTGTTTTAAAAAGAGATTTAGACAAGTTCCTGGAGGAAAAGTCTATAATGTGTTCTTAGTTAGACTTGGGAAAGCCATTGTTCATCCCTGGGCATGATCTGTATTGTGCACTCTCCTCTTTTTCTCTTCTTCCTCAGAGAAGAGACAGCTGTCAGGAAAAATCAATGTATCTCTTAAAGTTGTCTGCAGGTGAGTAGAGGTGATGTAAACCTTGCATGGCTCCCCTCTACTCTCATTCTCCCATGGTGGGGAAGAGGAAAAGGTAGCTCATACACCTCAATTGATGACGTCTCCTCCATTGTGTATGATCCGGTACCTGGAAACTGTCCTAAAGTCCAGTGAGAGTTCCCAACTCAGATCGACTCCAGTTTTCCTGGAATCCACCTGCTTCCTCATTGGGCTTCTGCAGTGTGGCTGTGGGAGCAGAAGTGCAGGATGTGTTCCACCTCTGCTCTGCGATTCCCACCACCCCTTAGTTGAATGGAATCACAAGTTGATGCCATGGGGTGGGGGAGGAAAAGGCTAAAACCAGGGCTGGCTCAACCCTGGTCATTCTGACATGGTGCTCTGTAGTAGCCCCTTGGGCAGTACTCTCTTTAAGGATGTGTATGGTGCCCCCTTGTGCCAAGGCCCTGAAATACAGCCAGTAATAGATTTAGCAGACAACAGTGATTGATAAACATTGGCACCCTCCCTTCCCCTTACATTCATCTCATTATTTACCATGGTCAGTGGGGGGGGGGGGGGCATTTAATGAGTGCTGGCAAGGCTCTAGTGATTGTGTGTGTATCCTCCAGATAAAGGACTGTACAGGAGGCTAGGGGTACTGGGAGAATTTAAGGTGCTCCACTGGAGGCCCATGGAAGGAAACCCCTGGTGGGTATAGGGTCACAGAAACACAGAAACTCACAGACAGATTTACAGACACAAACACACACTCAGAAATGCATTCATACATAAATGCACACAAACACATGTACACATTCACAGAAACAGATACACACACACACTCACAAACAGATACTCTATCACACAGAATCAGATACACACACAGATAGAAATAGATACACAGCAATGCATGCATACATGCACATAGAGATAGAAATAAACGGCCATGCAAGCATGTACACATGCACATGTGCACACACAGAAAGAGATACTCACATACATACAGAGATAGAAATAGGTACACAGCAATGCATTCATTCATTCATGAATGCACACACACACACACACACACACACACACACACACAGTCAGTGACAGAGTAGGGGATAATGCGATTCATCCTGAGGTCACGCAGAGAAAGTCAGTGACAGGCAGGGATTAGAACTCAAGCACAGAGGAATAAGATGACTCACCTGGAGGTCACACACAGAACTTTGAGGCAGAGTAGTTTTTCTGTGTATCTCCTCTGCTTTCCCTCCTCACCTTCCACCCCTCCCTTACTTTGGTGAGAGGCAGAGTTGGGTCTTCCTGCCAAGTGAAATCCAGAACAGATGTTGAAGCAGCTGTAATTAGCACCTGTGTCACTTCTCACATACAGGTACAGATTAACCCTGCTGTGTTGTGCCTTATTCTGTGTGGGGTGAGGTATGAGGTGGGGGTGATATCAATGAAGTGCATGAGCAGCAACAGGCTGTAAATGCAAGACAAAGCTCCCAGCTGTACTCAGGATATTGTGAGACTGCAGGATGATGCACAAAACACACACACACACAGATATACATAAACATACATGTGCACACATGTATATAAACATACATAAACGCACATAACATATATATACATGTATATATAAACATGCATAAACACACACACACATGCAGACATGCATAAACAACTCAGAACATACATATACATACATAAGCACATATACACACAGACATATTTATAGACATACATAAACACACATACAACATACATACATAAGCACATATACACACAGACATATTTATAGACATACATAAACACACACACAACATACATATACATAAGCACATATGCACACAGGCATTTTTATAGACATAAACACACACACACACACACACACACACTATATATATATATATATATATATATAAACACACTCACAACACACATATACAGACACTCAACAAAAAAGACTCTTTCTAAAAATTGGAGCTGAATAGGACTTAATCAAATCAACCCACAAGATGGAGTCCAATCAAAAATTTGGAAGGGAAAAGCGTCAGTTCCCTACCTCCACCCTATATTTAGCTTTTAGAGGTGGCAGGATTTCAACAGGATTAATACTCTTCACAGACATTTAAAAAAAAAAAAACCCGTCCAAAACAGATTACTAAAACTCCACTTATCTTCAATTTTAATGGAGCCAAAAAACGTGACTTAAAGAGAAAAAACCCACACAAGCAAAAAACTTAGCTTTGGTGAAAGGTGCTCATCCACCGTCAGGTGTTTAAATAGTACCTTTCACCAAAGTCACCTCTTTTGGTTCCATTAAAATTAAAGACAAGTGGAGTTTTAACAATCTGTTTTGGAAGGGTTTTTTTTAAATGCCTGTGAAGAGTATTGACCCTGTTGAAATCCTGCCACCTCTAAAAGCTAAACTTAGTGTGGAGGTAGGTGACTGAGGCTTTTTCCCTTCCAAGTTTTTGATTGGACTCCATCTTGTGGGTTGATTTGATTAAGTACTATTCAGCAATAATTTTTAGAAAGAGTCTTTTGGTGAGTGAAACATTTTGTTTCTTTCTATTCTCTTTTGCATTAGAAACACAGACAGACAGACATAAACACACACACATGTACATAGACACATACACATATATATATAATGCAAAAACACACACACAAAGGCAGACATACATAAACACACACATACACAGATAGGCATATATTGCTACACATGTGACTGGAGGGTCAGCCTCCTATATCATTATGGAGACGAGGCCAGCAGGGCATGAATGAAGGTCTTCGGAGCAGCAGCTGGAGGATTCAGGGGGAGACACTTTCTGGGTTCTGGTGCTGGTCCAGACAGTTCTTGATCAAATCCTGTTTCTGGCCCGCGAGCAGGATCCCACAGATTTTTCTGCTGTTTTTCCTCTTTCCCCAAGACTATCCAGAGTTTTCCCTACTCTTTATTTGCTGAGAAGTCTTTGATTTTCTGGCTCTTCCTTCCTTGCATTTTTCTCAGTACAGGAGGAAATGCATTTACTATGTTTCTATTTCTCCTCTTTCCCCAGGATTATACAAAGTTTTTCCTGCTCTTTATTTGCTGAGAAGTCTTTGATTTTCGCTCTTCTCTTTTTGCCTTTTGCTCAGTACAGAAAGAAATGCATTTTTGTTTCTATTTCTCCTCTTTTCCCAGGATTATGTAGAGTTTTTCCTGCCCATTCTTTACTGCGAATCCTTGATTTTCTCTTTGTTCTCTCTCTACATTTTGCTCAGTCCAGCAGGAAATGTTATTTCTGGTTTCTCTTTCTCCAGTATTGCACTGTGTGCAGAATCTGGCTTCTTGGGGTATCCAGTTCAGTTTTTGTCTTTTTATTTCTAATCTGTGGTCCCTTATTCTGTATCTAATGAGGATTTCTTTGTGTTCTGGTGTTTAATTTCGGTGAGGGATTCTGCTAGCCTGCAGTTTCTGTTTAGGGATCTCTCTCAGTCCAGTCCGTTCTGTTTTCCCAGTGTGAGGTGTACTGGTGTTCCCGGACTGGCGTGAGATTTGCTCTGCTGCCTTTCCTTCGGTAGGGTTTTTGCTGAGTGATTTGTGGCAGGGTTGCTTCCAAGGCTCCGAGTGTGGTTTTTTTGCTGTATTATTATGGAGTGCTGGGTAGTGGAGGGAATTAGTGTTATTATCACTGAAATCAAAACTGAGGCAAAAAAAGGTCGATATACTAATCAGTATAAAAGAGAAAAAACAAGGTCCAAAGGCATAAAAAAATTATTGAGAACACTTTCGTAACATCTAATAAAATTGTCAAATGTTTAGCAGTGACACTAGTCATTTTTATAAAGATACTCGATTAAAAAGACGGAGTTGTATTAAAGAAATGAGGGAAGAGGTGTGTTCATTGTGTTCATGAAACACCTGTAGAACAGTGCGTGTGATTTAATCATGGCATGTCAGACAGACTATGATGTCATCTTCCTAACATACAAATTAGTAAATTTAATACAAATCAGAGAAACATTTTCTTCACTCAACGTGTAATTAAACTCTGGAATTCGTTGCCAGAGAATGTGGTAAAGGCGGTTAGCTTAGCGGGTTTTAAAAAAAGGTCTGGACGGCTTCCTAAAGGAAAAGTCCATAGACCATTATTAAATGGACTTGGGGAAAATCCACTGCTTATTTCTGGGATAAGCAGCATAAATGTTTTGCACTTTTTTGGGATCTTGCCAGGTATTTGCAACCTGGATTGGCCACTGTTGGAAACAGGATGCTGGGATTGATGGACCCTTGGTCTGGGGGAGCAGCAGATCGGAGTCCCTTCTAGTGCCAGAAAGTTACTTGATCTTATCACTCCCCTGTTTCCTACAGACCATCGGACAAGCTGCTTCTTTTGGTTTATAAGGTTCTTCATTATCTTCTCAATTTTTGCAGCCTTGCTGCCCCTTGAGAGCTCATCTTCCTCTCAATCTTATCTTTCTCAATTCTCCTCGCATCAGAGTGTTTGTCTATCCTGGATCAGGAAATGGTTCTTCAGTGTCCAGGGTCCACTTCTCTGGAATTCTGTTCCAGTGGATCTTTGAGTGGAGCTTCCTTTTATCTTGCTGCACCTCACACCTGGAATAGACTTCCTGAGCCTGTACGTCTAGCCCCGTCTTTGTCTGTCTTCAAGTCCAAACTTAAAGCCCTCCTATTTACCACTGCTTTTGACTCCTAACCACAACTCACTTGCCCTGTCCTTTTATCCTCATCTCTTTATTCCCTTACCCTTAATTGTTCTGTCTGTTTAACTGTCTTACCTAGATTGTAAGCTCTTTGAGCAGGGACTGTCTTTTTGTATGGTGTACAGCGCTGCATATGCCTTGTAGCGCTATAGAAATGATAAGTAGTAATAGTAGAAGCTTCCCTTACCTGTGTTTAAGGTTAGGCTAAAATCTTAGCTGTTCCACAAGGTATATGGGGCCTTAGGAGTCCTGTCGTTGCATGGCTGGGGTTGGGGTTTGGGGTTGTGCAGTGTTGGTCTCAGTTTCCTGCCTCTTTCCTTTCTCATCTTGTTTTATATCTTTTCCTTTTCAATTGTTGTAATTTATAACCGCTTTGATAATGTACTCTAAAGTGGGCTATGAGGTTGAAATAAACTTGAAACTTAGAGGTGTGTAAAACAATTCAGTGGTACTCGGGGAGAAGGAACGATAGTCCAACAAGGAGCCGGGTTCCGCTGAAGCTTCTACAGGGAGGTTCATGCAGGCAAATCCAAAGATATTTAGAATTCAGTGAAGCATAACATGGTACCAGAGATGAACATTTTTACGGAAGTGACATCAGAATTTGAACATTCTTTTATTGTGGGTGGTGAGGATTAAGGAGAAGCGTCTTCTTCTGCTCTGCATCCATTTTTGAGTGTTACTCTGGCTGCTGAAGACTTGCAAAACTGGAGGCGCAGGGTTTCCAATGGGTTCTGTCCCATTCTGTACAGTTTTGGGTTAACGACAGACCCATGAACCCCACCCCCCAAGTTTTTATTCCCTGTTCATGAGCTCAGAGTCAGTCTCTGTATCTCCCTGCATTGGAGCCGACTCTGTGGGTGCTTGAGCACCCCCAATATTAAGAAAGTTCCTTGTATGTGTCCAGGGAGGGATTATTTTCATTGGGTTTAGCACCCCCAATAATTTTGAAAAGTTGGCTCCTATGTCTCCCTGTGGCTCAGTTCTAATCCCCGGCTCTGGCACTGATTCTTGGTGTGTGACCTCAGAGTCAGTCACTGTATCTTCATGTGTCTCAGTTCTAATCCCCGGCTCTGGCATTTATTCTTGGCGTGTGACCTCAGGGTCAGTCACTGTATCTTCATGTGTCTCAGTTCTAATCCCTAGTTCTGGCACTGATTCTTGGTGTGTGACCTCAGGGTCAGTCATTGTATCTTCATGTGTCTCAGTTCTAATCCTCGGCTCTGGCACTGATTCTTAGTGTGTGACCTCAGGGTCAGTCACTGTATCTTCATGTGTCTCAGTTCTAATCCCTAGTTCTGGCACTGATTCTTGGTGTGTGACCTCAGGGTCAGTCACTGTATCTTCATGTGTCTCAGTTCTAATCCCCGGCTCTGGCATTTATTTTTGGTGTGTGACCTCAGGGTCAGTCATTGTATCTTCATGTGTCTCAGTTCTAATCCTCGGCTCTGGCTCTGATTCTTGGTGTGTGACCTCAGGGTCAGTCACTGTATCTTCATGTGTCTCAGTTCTAATCCCCGGCTCTGGCATTTATTCTTGGCGTGTGACCTCAGGGTCAGTCACTGTATCTTCATGTGTCTCAGTTCTAATCCCTAGTTCTGGCACTGATTCTTGGTGTGTGACCTCAGGGTCAGTCATTGTATCTTCATGTGTCTCAGTTCTAATCCTCGGCTCTGGCACTGATTCTTGGTGTGTGACCTCAGGGTCAGTCACTGTATCTTCATGTGTCTCAGTTCTAATCCTCGGCTCTGGCTCTGATTCTTGGTGTGTGACCTCAGGGTCAGTCACTGTATCTTCATGTGTCTGAGTTCTAATCCCCGGCTCTGGCACTGATTCTTGGTGTGTGACCTTGTGTTTACTTCAGTGCTCCCCTGGTGTTCAGTGCCAAGGTTAGCCATTAGACGGGGTAGAAGATTATGAAATGCAGCGAGGCCTTCTGAGGTGAAGCCATGGTAGGATGTTCTCCTGTGGCTTCACTTTAAATGCCACTCTTGTTTTCTAGCCTGTTTTGCATTGTATTCTTTTTCTTTTAATTCGATTTCGGCAAGGCCGTTTCCAGAACCACAGAAATGAATCTTGAATGCGCTTTCTTACAGAGTTGTCAGGGAAAGTCCTGCGCCTGGAAGTCTGAAAGTAACTGAGCAACAGGGCCTGTGTAGCTGGTATGCAAATAGTGCATTGGCACAGGGTGGTATCGGCTGGTGGCAAAACAGGCTGCCCTGACAGCCCCAGAAAGTCAAAGAGTGGGCACAGTTATGCAGCCATGCCGATCACTGCTTTTCATCTTTGTCTTTCAGGTGTTATGAATGTTTTTAATAGTCGCTTGACTCACTTTGCGTCTGATGAAGCCTTGAACTGCTAGGGATAGGTGCTAAATTCTCCTTGGAAATGGACAGCTGGGTAGGAATACCTGCTTATTTCTCTCCTCTTCTCTCTCCCAACCACAGTCATGGGAGAAGGAGGTGTCAGACCACAGGGATTCTCTCTCCCACAGTCTCCTTTGCTCTGCTTCCTAGCTGTAGCCACCTCAGAAGCGTCCCAGAAGATTTGCTGGGCTTGGAGGTTAATGCATTAAGCCATTTCTGTGTGTAAACTGAGAACAAAGCTTTTAGAAAATATTTTGCATCCACATAGGCGTGCTAAAATTAGTTTGCAGGGGTAGAGAGCGCCCTCCTTTGCCTCATCTGCATGCAGACATTTCCAGGGGTGCAGTTCAGGCAGAAAAAAAGGCAGAGCTGGGATTTGGACACGTTTTTAATACAATACACAGGTGTGGACATAGAGTGCACTTTTCTCAGAGTGGGTGGAGATATGAGTGTGGGCATTTGCGCACTATTGGATTGGTTTTGGTGCCTATTTAATGAAGACACACAGCAGATTTAACCAGTGCTGTTCGAGGGATGGAGAGAGCAGCAAATTTTGAAGCCATACAGGGCAGTGTGAACCCCCTGCAGTGATCCTGGTGAGCAGTCTGGGCAGAGTGTGAAGGTGATGTCAGCTCCAGGGCAAAGCAAGATTTTTCTCTCCCTCCTGACCCCCAAGAATGCAGCAGAGACTTTGTCAGCATACTGAGTGTTCAGTCAACATTCCCCCAAAGGAAACAGCAAGGACTTTCTCACTGGATGGAGTGTGCTCCCAGACTATCCCTTCCCCAGGAGAACAGCAAGGACTTTGTCATCAGACTGAGTGTACTCCCGATGTACCTTCCAGGAAACAGCAGGGAATTTGCTGTTGTACTGAGTGGCCAGAGCAGTAAAGTACAGCTCGATATCATTCACCGAACAACAGACTTCCCTTCTCTCATACCCCGTCCCCTCCAGACATAAACTGATTTATTGTAGATTCATACTGGTACGACAACCCCACACTTCTGCTCAGTGTGTGACATCTCCACTGTATGCCCACCCATGTGTGACATCATCCCAACCATCTCTACTCTGTGACATCATCAAAAGCTTCCCTGCTCTGTGTGATGTCACGATGAGACTCCTGTAGTCCGATCTGGTTTAATACTTCACAGGGACATAGTGCAATTAATGGTTTCTTGTTCCCCTTCGCACAGCCTGGGGAACCTCGCAGTCAGACCGCTGCTGCTTTCTGGGTTATTTTACAGTACTGGAGAGCTGACAGCAAAAACAATCCCGGCAATAATCATTCCCTGGCTGGCGGAGATTAATCACGTCTTTAATATAAATTCTTTCCATATGTAGGGAGTGGAGCTAACCCAAAGATTCAGCAGAGCTGGGACCAGGCCAGCAAGAAGCAGGGTAGAAGGTCACGTGTGGAGAGGGAGAAGGAGGGGAGAGAGGGAGATGGAGATGGAGGGAGAGGTCACATGCAGAAAGGAGATGGTGGAAGAGGAGGAAAGAGAGGGTGATGGAGGGAGATGGAGAGAGAGGAGGAAAGATAGGGTGATGGAGAGAGAGGTCACATGCAGAGAGAGAGAAGGGGGGACAGGAGGAAAGAGAGGGAGAAGGGGAGCGGTGGAAAGAAGGAAAGAGAGGGAGATGGAGGGAGAGGTCACGTGCAGAGAGGAAGAAGAAGGGGACAGGAGGAAATAAAGGAGCAGGTGAGGGTGATATGAAGTTTATGGAAGGAAAGGATATTTTGTGGATGGGATATGCAGAATAAACCCTGGGGATAGGGCAAGAGATGAAGACTTTAGCAAGCAAAGCCACTTGGGAACAGGACCTGAGGGATTTTGGATTTAGCTCAGGTTTTTTCCAGTTTATTGTTTACATTTTCTATACTGTTTCTCACTACAAAGATCAAAGCCCTTTGAAAACACACAGAATAGAAAGTGAACTGTTTTGCCATCAGTGCAGCCATAGCCAAGGTATTTCTCTGTCCCTGGAGGGCTCATTGTGGGGGTGTTAAGAGACTTGCCCAGGATCACAAGGAACTGCAGTGGGACTTGAACTGGGCTCAGATTTTGTGGGTGTCGCACCTTCTCCCATCTATCTCTCTCCTTTCCCTCCTACGCTGCCCTGACCATGTCCTATGGGGGGGGGGGGGGATTTCTTTCCTTTGCTCAATAAATCTATTCCAGGGACACATGAGGAGTCCTGATCCTTGCTGTGCCCTGCTCTGTCACACCTCTCCTGGAAGGGGTCTGAATCCCTCCCTCTACCTGTGCAGGTCAGCCCACCCCGCAGCCATCTCACATGGAAGCTCTTCTGTTCCTTACGCTGCCTTTGGGTCCAGGAGATGATGTGGCCTGTGCACCTTTCAGCTTATTCGGCTGAGGGAGTCTTATCTTCATTCATCCCCTCCCCCCCCCCGCCACGTGCACACACTAGGCTTGCCAGTTGGCTCCAGATTTACCAGACTGGTCGATCCAGTTCTGGGTTTACCCCATTGCATGCAGGGACTTGTAGTCTTGCTTTGCTGAAGGAACCCAAATAGTTCTGAAGAAACCAGAACTACAAGTCCCTGCATACAATGGGGGTAAACCCAGAACTGGATCAACCCTATTGGACGAATCTGGAGCCAAATGGCAAGTTACCAATAGACTCCATTTTTTATTTTGCAATTGTTGGGTACCTGGGAAGACCAGGACTGGATTCTTCTAGTGGAGGTGACTGAGATAATGTCAGGAATATGTGTGCGTTTCTGTCTGTTGTCCAGCGATATCCTTAAAAACATTATTTTAACATGGACAAGGAGCTTGAGATCCAAGATGGTGGCGTAGCGTTTAATCGCACCAGACGCGCCCAGATACCTGATCAAAGAACTGCTGGGAAAGGCTCCAGATCTCCATAGATAATCGGGAAAAGGAGAGGGAAGGTGCGGGAGAATCTCTCAACCCCCACCGGGACTCAACTTCACCACCAGATCACCTTGGATCAGTTCAGGTTAGCGCCTGGTCCCAGGCAAGCCTCTTCGCCTGCTGTCGAAGCCGGGGCATCAGCGCTGGCCAACAGTGTCAACGGGGTCTCCCTGAGCCCCGTCCAACGTGTGGCTCCCCCCCCCCCAGCCAGGAAGGAACAACGTGGAGTCAAGTCCTGCAGCTCAGGCTCCGAACGTAGGGGACCTCAGTGGCGTAGCCAGGTTGGGCGCCAGGGGAGCGGCTGCTCCCCCAAACGGAGTTCTGCCGGCACCTATTTATTTTTCATCCTGTTGCACTGAAAATGTGAACCAGCGGAAGTCCGCTCTCGCTTCCCCTGCGTCGTCAACCTGGCTTATCCTGGCTCAGCTTCTGTGGGACCTGAATGTGCAGGGAGGGAACCTGCCCGCGCTGGGAGAAACGGCTAGGAGCACCAGGCTGGAAGAACAAAGCAGTACAAGTATTGCCTTCACAGAGAAGTGAGTACTTTGAAACAGTCTATTGAAGCTCCTCTAAACCAGCTGTATTGACCATGGAGTCACTTTGGGACCTGACATTTAACATTCAGTCTTCTTTACAAGTTTTGACAACTAAAAATACTAGTGAAATTAAGGTATTGTCTGAAGCAGCTATTATCCAGGCACAGGTAACAACAATCCTCTGAATTGAAACTTTTAGATGAAAAAATTCAAAAATTGGAATTTGTGGGACAATTCTCAATTAAAGATAGAAACTTTACCTTTCGCCATTTGGAATATTTAGAAAATCAATCTAGGAGGCTTAATTTGAGGCGGACGAATTTTCCTAGATCACCTTTAATTACACCTATAGAAATGGTCAAAAAAATATTTGGTTGAAATCCTAGGAATGTCTGGGGATTCATTGCCTCCTTTAACTCAGGCACAGTACTTACCTGATTGCATCAATCAATTTGTCACCTATGAACACTAACGCACTACCCCCTTATCTCTTATGCCTGTAATGAATTGCTTATCCAATCTACTTTGTAATTTACTTCTAACATTTATGAACTTTACTGTAACATTACTTTGTATTTCTCACTCCAGAAATGGCGATCGCCATCACGGAATAATGTAAGCCACATTGAGCGTGCAAAGAGGTGGGATAATGTGGGATACAAATGTAACAAATAAATAAATAAATGTAAAATCTTTACCTGGAACTTCTCAAACCCAAGTAGGAGATGCTATGAACCTCACATCCTTTTTGGAATGCTCATTAATTACCCAGAGAACTACTTTGGTGGTTTCCTTTGCTCTGGAGATGGATCGAGATACAGTATTGAGACTCTCCTTTCGTCATTTGGATTCTTTATTCTTGGGGTCTAAAATAAGAATTTATCCAGATTTGTCTAGAGAAACACAGAAAAGGCGCAAAGCCTTTTTGGTTTTACGCCTAAGGACTTTGGCATTAGGTGCAAATTTTGTACTTAAATTTCCTTGCACATGTCGTATATTATTTCAGTCTAAACAATTTCAATTCTTTGATCCCAAGCAGTTAGAAGATTTTTTGCTGTCTAAAGAAGAGGTTAATGTTATTGTCTAGTCACAAATGTACACTGTAGGATAGCTTGAAGTACGCTACCTGGGTAGCATTAATTACTAATTATTTCCTAGATACAATGTTAAATATTGTTTTTCCTTTCTCGGTTCTAATTTACTTAATGTATAGTGGATGAAAGAGGTGAAAAGATTTCAGTTATGGATAACTTTGAATATCTCTTTATGTAGTATTGCCAATTTCTTGTATTATTACTCAATGAGTTGTATAATATATAATTTAATAAAAATAATGAATATAAAAAACATTTTTAAAAAATCTTGTAAATTACCTGGAAATCCTATCATCCCAGAGCTTCCCCATTAGATACTAACTTACTAAAGTCTTTTCCCCTCTCCACTGGCTTTTTTTAGTGCTTATATCCAGAATTTCAAGGTTACCCACTTCCTGGAGGGAGACTTCTAGGCCAAGGCTGGTTTTGAATTCATTTCCCAAGGCATTGTGGTACATGTCGTCCTTCTTTGCCACCTCTTCAAACTAGCCTTGCTGGTCCCATAATGCATCATATGAGGGTGTTGCCAGAAATCCAGAAATGTCCCAAAATCTCCCTCCTGGAACTGGGTGGCTTGGCAGCTCTGTAAATCCAGTCATTGAACCTGCATTTTAGCCGACAACCCAGAGGTTTTAGGAAACACATTAAAGAAAGTTTTAGAAATGACACTAGCAGGGATTTCTTTACCTTGTGGAAATTTCTGGGTGCTTATTCCACCCCATTTCCAACCACCCAGCACCCTCTGCTGTTTTTGTCCTAGGCCTTGGGGCTGAATAAGAAATGCCCGGTCAGCGGGCAGCATTCTCTACAGGAGCCTCCTGCAGGCCGCCAGCTACTAAGATGGCTGCCAAGGTCTAAGATGGCTGCCAGAAATGAAACAGAGGGAAGTGTGTGTTCAGGCCAGGCCAGCCGTCCCCAAATACACCGTGCAGACACGAGGCTTCCAACCTTCCTCCTCTCCCCTTCAACAACAAAAAAACCAGAAACACAACTTGGCCTCTGCCGGGGTGTTAAAGGAAATCTTCTACCATATCGTGCTGGCTTTTCGGAGCAACATTATATGATGTATTTTTACTTTCTGTTGATATATTTTGAACATGTTCATGCTTTTCAAATTGTTATGTAAGGCACATTCAACCTGAGTTCTACTCAGGCTAATGTGGGATATAAATGTCATAAATAAATAAACGTATTTGTGGGTCTCAATTTTTGATTTACATGGAAGCAGGATCCTCCAGCACCCAGAACAGCGAGAGACCGGGTTGGGGAGGGGAGGAAGATGGGTTATTCAGTTTATAAAGGTTGCTGGTTTAACAGAACTGAGGGGGAAAACCCCTACCCTTACCCCACTGGGACGGGAACATAACCGCAGCATACAGCACAAAGGTTCATTACACAGAGGGACAGTCTAGACCTGTGCCTGATCTCTGTGGGAAAGGATCTGGGATTGGTAACCTCCCGTTCTTCCCACTGGAACAGAGAGATTAGCGTACCCACAATCCTTTTCATTATTATTGATGCAGTGTGAGCTCCTTGGTTAAGTCTGCCCCTTTCGGTGTAATCAGTGCAGCGTGCGCTGCTTTCGTTAAATCTGCCTCTTTTCGATGTTATCTGTGCAGTACGCATAACGCACTCATTTAATAAATCATTCCTTTTTTTGGTAGCATTGGCACACTGCGTGTTGTAGGTGCAGTATATCTCCTCTGGTAAATCGGCCTCTTGTGTTATCAGTGCAGTGTGCACTCTTTTGGTATACCAGCCCCTTTTTCAGTGGTGTTGGTGCAGCTTGTTCTTCTGGTGTTATCCGTGCTGTGTGCGTTTCTTTGGTAAATTGTTCCTGCTCCAGTTGTTTTGGCACTGTGTGTATTATCAGTGCAGTGCACTCCAGACTATGTTACCGGTTAGTGATCTCTCCTCTTTAGCCCTTTGCCAAGTCACTGTGTGCATTTTGGTTCTACTGGAGCGAATATTGAATGGAGGTTGATGCTTGTTGAGAAGCAGCACACATATAGTGAGTGCGCAGTATTCTCCTCCTCACCACCTCGTATTTCCCTTCCCTCCAACCCCGAATACTCAGGAATTATCTCATCTTTTCTGTCTGTTTTGTTTTGGGTTTTTTTTTTCTATCACGAGCAGCTTTTAAACAAAACTGTAATTTGCACATTGGTAATTAATTCTGTAATGGATCATTTGCATATATTATTCCTTAAGTACGTTGGTGTTTTCATTCTGGGAGGGAGTGCTCCGTGTTCCTGGCTTTTGCTGTGATGTGTCCGCAGGGTTCCCAAATGACTTCAGATGCACCCAACAGGGCTGATCCCATAGCATGCTGGGAATTGTAGTTCTGATTCCCAATTGAACTCCTTTGAGACGAGTCCCTGCATACAGTGGGGTAAGCCCAGGACTGGATCACCCCTGTCCACCCCTCTGTGTGTTTCAGGAGCTGGAAAAGTGGCCGGGGTAGAGATGGGCATCGTGTGAATGGTTCCTGTGTGCCAAAGACGGGAAACAGATTACAGGGTACCCGTCAACCAGTGGTGTAAATTCCACCCAGTACAGGGGCTCTTGTATCTTCTGAAGTGGACCCCTGACGTCTGGAGCCCCTTTTGGCTTGGGGGAGGGACCCTTCATTTGATCTTTTTCCACTGCTCTGCTGTTAGCATCATTCTTCCTCATTTGCCTGAACCCAGGTGTTAGGACTGGTCTGCCTCACAGATGTAGGAAACATACCTGGCCTGATGGTTTCTGCACATGTTGCCAGAAAAATAGATTTAAAAAAATTTACAAGCATTTGATATACTGTTACGCATCCCATGGCACAGCATGAAAAAATAGAACAAGAAAAATGTTATTAATCTTTCTTTCTTGTTTTCTTCCTGACAGAATCGGGACAGTCAGAAAGCGCTAACCAACAGGTAGACGTCGATATCAAACCCCCATTGAATGGTAAGGACACCCACCCCCCGGTCTCTGGATGTTGCTGTGCTGCTGGGATGGAGAGGTGGGAGGGGTACAAAAGGAGAAAAAGAGGGCATGACAACCCCTGATGGGCCACAGTGATGCCCCTTGAGCCAGTACCCCCTGACCCGCCTTTGGGTTTTCTTATAAAGAGTATTTGGCATGACAATAGGTTATTAGAGGAAGCTTTTTTATTTTCTGGGGGAGCAAAATGTGTGTGCTGCACCTCCTGTTTTGAAAAATCTCCCTTTGTGATTTCATTTTTCAGCTATCCGTGCTGTTTTCATGCTATATGTATATTCAGTGTGATGCCTGTGTGGAAATCTGATGAAGATGTGTTTTTCCTCTGTATGTGCGGTACATAAGTACATAACTATTGCCATACTGGGACAGACCGAAGGTCCATCAGGCCCAGCATCCTGTTTCCAACAGTGGCCAGTCCAGGTCACAAATACCTGGCAAGATCCCAAAAACAGTGCGGTACCTACTTGGGTCTCTTATGAATGGTTCATATTGAAATTCATATTTTAATTATTATTTATTATGACTATCTGCTGTAGCTGTGAGGTGGGATCTGGGTCTTGCTCCCTCTAGTGGAGAGATGTTGCAGCACATGGGTGTATGCTTGCAGCCCTATGAGAGTTCCCAGCTGTGCAATCCCAGTTAACAGCTGCAGCACAGAGGAGCAGACCCCCCTCCCCTTCAAACCCCTGGCAGGGAAAAGCTGGGGGAGTGAGATGGGTGGGCTCCTGATCCATCTTGATTAATGTGGGAGACATGCCAGTGGCGGCCTGTGGTTACATGATTCCCTCCCCGTCCAGCAGCCGACCTTGGATTTACAACATGAAGTGACACGTGGCCACGAGAGTCCTGTGGTTAAGAGAGTGTAGATGGGAAATGGCACCCCCTCCCCCTTCCCATGAATCACACCAGAGAGCCATTATACACAGCTTATTCTTACCCCTTCCCACCCAGCTGTCATCAGGGACTCATTAGACTAGTCCTTTCTCTTCTTGCCCCTTCCCACCCAGCTCACATCAAGGACTCATCAGTCCTCTCTCTCCTTACTCCTTTCCACCCAGCTCTCATCAGACTAGTCTTTTCTTTCCTTGCCCTTTCCCACACAGCTCTCATCAGTCGTCTCCCTCCTTACCCCACCCAGCTCTCATCAGGGATTCATCAGGCTAGCTCTCTGTTCTTACCTCTTTGCAGCTGGCTGTTAGTGTGGCAAGGATCTGCTTTAAGTTTAAGAGTTGGAAGGATGTGAATGAATAGATATTTGAGACATTTCTCCTCTGAGTATGTTTATACCACTGGGTTACGGCTGTCAAGTTTTCTGGGTTAGTCTCACCAGTAACAACAAGCCCTGCTAATATATAGGTGATGTTTTTAATAACAATCAGTCTTAGTTAGTACAATATTCAGTAAATTTTGAATGGAAGAAAAAAGCCTCAGATGTCCAGTCACATTCCGTGACTTATCTAGTAACCTCATTGGCAAAAACCCTCCATACGTAGGTGTATTAGGCCTTCAAGCAACAGGTAGTACCCAGGATTAATTAGGTCATAGTACGTAACTCACCGAGCGGTGGGGGTTGGGGGTGAACGGGGAATGACATGGTACAAACGTTTCCGTTTAAGGGAATAAAACATGGAGCTTAAGATGTTATTGGTTTAGAAAAAAGCACCTCCCCCCAAGCCACGGAGGTGGGGGGGGGGGGGGTAAATATTTGTATGTGGAGGTTTATTTGGGGGCACATGTCTCTGTGTGTGAATGTTTAGTGATGTGTGTGACGTTTGTGTGTGTGTGTGGTGGTGGTGGTTTCTCTGTTTTTGGAGATTTATGTGTTGGGGAGCAGGTCTGTGTGTGAATGTTCAGGGATCCATTGTGATTGTGTGTACATGTGTGTGTGGGAAGGAGGGTCTGTGTACAGAGAGTCAGATGTTGAGGGGGGCAGGTCTATATGTGTATGGGTAGGGGGTCTGAATGTACAGAGAGTTAGATGCTGGGGGAGCAGGTCCGCCTTTGTGGGTGTGTTGGAGAGGAATGGGTGAGTTAGAGCACAGATTCTTGCCATGCACCGCACCCTCCACCCTCTCTATGTTGCCTGGTGGTATTCCTGACTACCCCTCCCCTGGAACCTCAGGTATCTATCCCTTTGTTCTGTACCTTAAGTTCCAAAATAGACCTTCAGTATAAAGAAAGTAAAGAAAATTTAGAACAAGAGCTGATATCATAGGGCAGATCTTCATCAGGACCCCATGTAGGTGTCACAATGATACACCTAAAGCATGAATACAGCACCGACAGTTGCAGGTATTTATCCCATGCAGGTATCACACTGATCCATGTAAAGCATAAATACAGCACAGAGAGTTGAAAAATGCAAATATGGAGGGACATTTTTGAAAATAGTATGAGGCTCCCAGTGGGTAGGCCCAAAATGAATAATAATATCACCTTGGAAAGGTGATGTGTACCCCAAACTATACCTATGTCTCCATGAGGGGTGGTGTCTGAGGGCTAATACCTTCCACCACTGTGGATTTGATTGTGTTACTTTTTGCACTTCCCTCCTGTCATGTTCTCTGCTTCTAGCAGCTAAACCAGCCTGTGACCTGTCTCTCTTCTCTGTCTTTGTCTTCCCAGGCCATTTGAGTTTCCAGGACTGTTTTGTCACATCTGGAGTCTGGAATGTCACAGAGCTGGTTCGAGTCTCCCAAAGTGAGTATTTACAGAAACCCCACTTCCAGCATCTGGCCACAGAGTCCTGAGGTTTTCCCCACCCCCACCCAGTCAGAGCACTTGAGATTAGTACAGTAGGGACCACAGGTGGATGTGCCAAAACCTCAAGAGCAGCCAGTCAGATCTCCCTTCTGGAAGCAGATAAAGCTCCCGCATCTTAAGCCTGTGTCATTACCTTCCAGCGCCGGTTGCAACAGCATCGGGACCGAATTTCTCTCTCGCAGACCTGGAGAGTCCCGGCTACTACAATATAAACCAAGTGACATTGGGGCGACGGTCGCTGACCTCCCCTCCTTCCAGCAGGTGAGATCTCTATGCCATTTTCCCTGCTCCTCTCCATAACTGGGTGCACAGCAGTCGATGCAGGGGTAGGGGGAAGGGAAGTCGATCTCGAGGGTAGAGTCAGAGATATCACAGCTGCCCTTCTCTCCTCATTCCACTCCCCAACAGCTCCACGAAGCGTCCAAAATCCATCGATGACAGCGAAATGGAAAGTCCTGTGGATGACGTATTCTATTCGGGGACAGGCCGCTCCCCGGCCGCAGCTGGCAGCCAATCGGGCGGGTGGCCCAACGATGTGGACACAGGTAGGGTCATTGCCCCATCATCTCCAAACCCTGCCCCTGGATCTGGGTGAGTGTAAGAGAAGGGTTAGGGAGAACAGTGAAGAGTGTAATCCTTGTGGCGCTCCTTTCATGTCCCTCCCTGTGCGATGCTCTCACACATGCCTAATCCTCTCTGCTGCTGCAGTCTCACTCATTTGTCCATCACACACCAAGAAAGAGGCTCTCTCCCACCCCATCCCATCTGTCACCACATGCCATGATGAAGTTTCAGTCCTTAATTCTGCCAAACCTGACCTCAAGCACCATGATGGAGTCTCACCTAGTTACCTCTCACCCCCCCCCCCCCCCCAAATTTATTAAGTGTTGCTCCATTTCACTCTCTGTGGGATGGCCTGTCTTTATATGGCAGTTCATGAGTGCAGAGCTTATTAAAACTGACTCTCCCCCCACCACCCGTCCCCAGTATGAGCTTCGTCCAGTTCATGAAGTGTCTGTGGCGGAGAGGGAGACACGCAGAACAATGACGCTATTCATTGCTGGATATGCCACATCGCCCCCTTCTCCAGTGGCCCCCCCCCCCCCACCCCTGCAGACTCTGCAGCCTGCCCTGGGATGCATTTGCTAAGCAGTGAATGCCAGCTATCAGCAAAAGATCTTAATATCTCAGAGCCTGGCTGCCTCTACTCCCAGGGGTGCAGGAAATGTAAAGTCATATCAATATAATGTCTTGGCAACCACCTCTGGAGTCCTGGTGGTGGTTTTAGAAAAATAAAGCATTTGCTAAAAGTGAAACCAGAGCATTAGAGGAAAAAATAATAAATCCTATAGAGACAAGGAGGGATGGGGGTAGCGGAAAGTGAGAGAGGCGGGGAGGGCAGAGGGAATGCAGGAGAGCTCCCTGCTGCTGGGAGATGGTGGGAGAGGGAAGGTGAGAGAGGAGGGGAGGGGAGAGGGGATGCAGGAGAGCTCTCTGCCACGGGGAGATGGTGGGAGAGGGAAGGTGAGAGAGGATGGAAGGGGAGAGGGGATGCAGGAGAGCTGCCAAGGGGAGATGGTGGGAGAGGGAAGGTGAGAGAGGATGGGAGGGCAGAGGGAATGCAGGAGAGCTCTCTGCCACGGGGAGATGGTGGGAGAGGGAAGGTGAGAGAGGAGGGGAGAGGGGATGCAGGAGAGCTCTCTGCCACGGGGAGAAGGTGGGAGAGGGAAGGTGAGAGAGGAGGGGAGAGGGGATGCAGGAGAGCTCTCTGCCGCGGGGAGTTGGTGGGAGAGGGAAGGTGAGAGAGGATGGGAGGGCAGAGGGAATGCAGGAGAGCTCTCTGCCACGGGGAGATGGTGGGAGAGGGAAGGTGAGAGAGGAGGGGAGAGGGGATGCAGGAGAGCTCTCTGCCACGGGGAGATGGTGAGAGAGGATGGGAGGGCAGAGGGAATGCAGGAGAGCTCTCTGCCACGGGGAGATGGTGGGAGAGGGAAGGTGAGAGAGGAGGGGAGGGCAGAGGGAATGCAGGAGAGCTCTCTGCCACGGGGAGATGGTGGGAGAGGGAAGGTGAGAGAGGAGGGGAGGGCAGAGGGAATGCAGGAGAGCTCTCTGCCATGGGGAGATGGTGAGAGAGGAGGGGAGAGGGGATGCAGGAGAGCTCTCTGCCACAGGGAGATGGTGGGAGAGGGAAGGTGAGAGAGGAGGGGAGAGGGGATGCAGGAGAGCTCTGCCATGGGGAGATGGTGGGAGAGGGAAGGTGAGAGAGGAAGGGAGAGGGGATGCAGGAGAGCTCTCTGCCACGGGGAGATGGTGAGAGAGGATGGGAGGGCAGAGGGAATGCAGGAGAGCTCCCTGCTGCTGGGAGATGGTGGGAGAGGGAAGGTGAGAGAGGATGGAAGGGGAGAGGGGATGCAGGAGAGCTGCCAAGGGGAGATGGTGGGAGAGGGAAGGTGAGAGAGGAGGGGAGAGGGGATGCAGGAGAGCTCTCTGCCACAGGGAGATGGTGGGAGAGGGAAGGTGAGAGAGGAGGGGAGAGGGGATGCAGGAGAGCTGCCAAGGGGAGATGGTGGGAGAGGGAAGGTGAGAGAGAAGGGGAGGGCAGGGGGAATGCAGGAGAGCTCCCTGCTGCTGGGAGATGGTGGGAGAGGGAAGGTGAGAGAGGATGGAAGGGGAGAGGGGATGCAGGAGAGCTGCCAAGGGGAGATGGTGGGAGAGGGAAGGTGAGAGAGGAGGGGAGGGCAGAGGGAATGCAGGAGAGCTCTCTGCCACGGGGAGATGGTGGGAGAGGGAAGGTGAGAGAGGAGGGGAGGGCAAAGGGAATGCAGGAGAGCTCTCTGCCACGGGGAGATGGTGGGAGAGGGAAGGTGAGAGAGGAGGGGAGAGGGGATGCAGGAGAGCTCTCTGCCACGGGGAGATGGTGGGAGAGGGAAGGTGAGAGAGGAGGGGAGAGGGGATGCAGGAGAGCTGCCAAGGGGAGATGGTGGGAGAGGGAAGGTGAGAGAGGAGAGGAGAGGAGAGGGGATGCAGGAGAGCTGCCAAGGGGAGATGGTGGGAGAGGGAAGGTGAGAGAGGAGAGGAGAGGGGATGCAGGAGAGCTGCCAAGGGGAGATGGTGGGAGAGGGAAGGTGAGAGAGGAGGGGAGGGCAAAGGGAATGCAGGAGAGCTCTCTGCCACGGTGAGATGGTGGGAGAGGGAAGGTGAGAGAGGAGGGGAGGGCAAAGGGAATGCAGGAGAGCTCTCTGCCACGGGGAGATGGTGGGAGAGGGAAGGTGAGAGAGGAGGGGAGAGGGGATGCAGGAGAGCTCTCTGCCATGGGGAGATGGTGGGAGAGGGAAGGTGAGAGAGGAGGGGAGAGGGGATGCAGGAGAGCTGCCAAGGGGAGATGGTGGGAGAGGGAAGGTGAGAGAGGAGGGGAGGGCAGAGGGAATGCAGGAGAGCTCTCTGCCACGGGGAGATGGTGGGAGAGGGAAGGTGAGAGAGGAGGGGAGAGGGGATGCAGGAGAGCTCTCTGCCATGGGGAGATGGTGGGAGAGGGAAGGTGAGAGAGGAGGGGAGAGGGGATGCAGGAGAGCTCTCTGCCACAGGGAGATGGTGGGAGAGGGAAGGTGAGAGAGGAAGGGAGAGGGGATGCAGGAGAGCTCTCTGCCACAGGGAGATGGTGGGAGAGGGAAGGTGAGAGAGGAGGGGAGAGGGGATGCAGGAGAGCTGCCAAGGGGAGATGGTGGGAGAGGGAAGGTGAGAGAGGAGGGGAGAGGGGATGCAGGAGAGCTGCCAAGGGGAGATGGTGGGAGAGGGAAGGTGAGAGAGGAGGGGAGGGCAGAGGGAATGCAGGAGAGCTCTCTGCCATGGGGAGATGGTGGGAGAGGGAAGGTGAGAGAGGAGGGGAGAGGGGATGCAGGAGAGCTCTCTGCCATGGGGAGATGGTGGGAGAGGGAAGGTGAGAAAGGAGGGGAGAGGGGATGCAGGAGAGCTCTCTGCCACGGGGAGATGGTGAGAGAGGATGGGAGGGCAGAGGGAATGCAGGAGAGCTCTCTGCCATGGGGAGATGGTGGGAGAGGGAAGGTGATAGAGGAGGAGAGGGCAGAGGAAATGCTGGGGAGCTCTCTGCCATGGGGAGATGGTGAGAGAGGAGGGGAGAGGGGATGCAGCTCTCTGCCACAGGGAGATGGTGGGAGAGGGAAGGTGAGAGAGGAGGGGAGAGGGGATGCAGGAGAGCTCTCTGCCATGGGGAGATGGTGGGAGAGGGAAGGTGAGAGAGGATGGGAGGGGAGAGGGGATGCAGGAGAGCTGCCAAGGGGAGATGGTGGGAGAGGGAAGGTGAGAGAGGAGGGGAGGGCAGAGGGAATGCAGGAGAGCTCTCTGCCATGGGGAGATGGTGGGAGAGGGAAGGTGAGAGAGGAGGGGAGAGGGGATGCAGGAGAGCTCTCTAGCATGGGGAGATGGTGGGAGAGGGAAGGTGAGAAAGGAGGGGAGGGCAGAGGGAATGCAGGAGAGCTCTCTGCCACGGGGAGATGGTGGGAGAGGGAAGGTGAGAGAGGAGGGGAGGGCAGAGGGAATGCAGGAGAGCTCTCTGCCACGGGGAGATGGTGGAAGGTGAGAGAGGAGGGGAGAGGGGATGCAGGAGAGCTCTCTGCCATGGGGAGATGGTGGGAGAGGGAAGGTGAGAGAGGAGGGGAGGGCAGAGGGAATGCAGGAGAGCTCTCTGCCACGGGGAGATGGTGGGAGAGGGAAGGTGAGAGAGGAGGGGAGAGGGGATGCAGGAGAGCTCTCTGCCATGGGGAGATGGTGGGAGAGGGAAGGTGAGAGAGGAGGGGAGAGGGGATGCAGGAGAGCTCTCTGCCACAGGGAGATGGTGGGAGAGGGAAGGTGAGAGGAAGGGAGAGGGGATGCAGGAGAGCTCTCTGCCACAGGGAGATGGTGGGAGAGGGAAGGTGAGAGAGGAGGGGAGAGGGGATGCAGGAGAGCTGCCAAGGGGAGATGGTGGGAGAGGGAAGGTGAGAGAGGAGGGGAGGGCAGAGGGAATGCAGGAGAGCTCTCTGCCATGGGGAGATGGTGGGAGAGGGAAGGTGAGAGAGGAGGAGAGGGCAGAGGAAATGCAGGGGAGCTCTCTGCCATGGGGAGATGGTGAGAGAGGAGGGGAGAGGGGATGCAGCTCTCTGCCACAGGGAGATGGTGGGAGAGGGAAGGTGAGAGAGGAGGGGAGAGGGGATGCAGGAGAGCTCTCTGCCATGGGGAGATGGTGGGAGAGGGAAGGTGAGAGAGGATGGGAGGGGAGAGGGGATGCAGGAGAGCTGCCAAGGGGAGATGGTGGGAGAGGGAAGGTGAGAGAGGAGGGGAGGGCAGAGGGAATGCAGGAGAGCTCTGCCATGGGGAGATGGTGGGAGAGGGAAGGTGAGAAAGGAGGGGAGGGCAGAGGGAATGCAGGAGAGCTCTCTGCCACGGGGAGATGGTGGGAGAGGGAAGGTGAGAGAGGAGGGGAGGGCAGAGGGAATGCAGGAGAGCTCTCTGCCACGGGGAGATGGTGGAAGGTGAGAGAGGAGGGGAGAGGGGATGCAGGAGAGCTCTCTGCCATGGGGAGATGGTGGGAGAGGGAAGGTGAGAAAGGAGGGGAGGGCAGAGGGGATGTGGGAGAGATTCCTGCCACTTGGACATGGTGGAAGAGGGGAGGAGAGGGGATGCAGGGGGGGAATGAAAATGAAGGTGAGAGAGAGAGGAGTGGGGATGTAGGACAGCTCCTTCCCTCAGGGTCATGTTGAACTGGTCCTTGTTTTCTGAACTCTAGGCTCCCCAGCCACGTGGTTCAGTCTGTAGCAGTGGCGTAGCCACAGGTGGGCCTGGGTGGGCCAGGGCCCGTCCACTTAGGGTTCAGGCCCACCCAACAGTAGCACATGTTTAATGGTAGCTGGTGGGGATCCCAAGCTCCACCAGATGAAGACTTCCCCCTGATGGTAACGAAAACGCTACTCTCCATGATACCGGCACCTGCGCATGCTCAGTTTTCAGCGCATGCCTGCTGCAGACTGCCAAGGTGGATAGAAGCGTTTTCCCACCAGCTGAGATGTTTTTTTTTTTGGGGGGGGGGGGGGGGGGGAGAAGACTTGTGCCCACCCACTTCTTGCCTAGGCCCACCCAAAATCTGTTGTCTGGCTACGGCCCTTGTCTGTAGATACCCAGTTCCAGTTGTCATAGGGAAACTTGCTTCAGCTTTGAAAGATCTGCCTAAAGTCCCTGACTCTTCCTCCCTCCCCCCTGAAAAACTTCTACACCCTGAAATTAGGTGGTGTGGGGGATAAAAAATAAGGTTGACCCCTGACCCCATGTCGTAAGGAACAGACCAGTCCAGTCTGGTTTCATCCCGAATCGATAATGCCACTGAATTTCCAGTCCTGATTTTTGAACTTATATCACAAAGCAGCGATGGGATTTATATTCTCGGATTCCACCCACTGAAATCCTTTTACTGCAAGTCCCATAGTGCAACAGAATAGGACTGTTAGAAATCCAGGACTGGACTTCAGTCTCCTTTCTGAAACAGGGGAGCTCTGTGCATGGAAAGTGCACGACAACATAGCTGATGTTTTAACATGTGAGCGATGCAGGTTAGGAGTTTCTTCTTTTAGTAGGGACAATCTTTTTAGATTTGGGAAGAGGTTAAGCAGACCAATTGCTGGCTGTCCACTCCTTACTCCAGTGATTTCCGAATCTGTCCTGCAGGAACCCGTCAGTTAGGTTTTCGATATCCACAATGAATATGTATATGAGAAAGCTGCATAGGAGGCAGTGAATGCAAATGATCTCATGAATATTCATTGTGGATATCCTGAAAACTTGACTGACTGAAGTTCCCCCAGGACAGGCTTAGGAACCCATTGCCTTACTGTCTTCCCTATGTCTCAGCGTGTGGGTCTCAGCTGCCAAGTTACCCAGTTCCAGGCTGGAGATTTTAGACCCGTTCAGGATTCTGATAAAACCTCATCATGGTGAATTATGGGACCTGCAGTGCTGATTTTAGTGGACAGGATCAGGAACTAAAACTCCCACAGTGTTCAGCAACCAGGACTGGCCAAAAACTGGGTAACTTGTCCAGGGCCGTAGTGAGGGTGGCTGACACCCGGGGCGGGTCGCCGCTGCGCACGCCCCCAGGGTGCAGCATGGCGCGCACCCCCCCTCCGCGGTGCACCCCCCCCCTCCGAAGTGAATTCTTACTTGCGGGGGACGGGTGGGAGGGCCGATCCGCCCTGAGTGCACGTCGCTCGGAGCTGCGTCGGCTCCGCTGGTTCACTGCTCTCTCTGCCCCAGAACAGGAAGTAACCTGATCCGGGGCAGAGGGAGCAGGGAACCAGCGGGGCCGACACCCCCCAGCACGTGCACCCGGGGCGGACCGCCCCTCCCGCCCCCCCCCCCCCCTTCCTACACCACTGAACTTGTCAGCTCTGGGGTCGGCAACGGCAGACTGAACCACTCATAGACACAAACACCACCTCTTCATAAAGACAGTTAAACCAAATGAAATAAACACAGCATGCGGGGCACTGGGAGTTTCCTGCCGCTCCGAGTCCTGGGGATTCCATGTTGAGGGTGAAACCAGGACTGGCACAGCTTTATCCCTCTGACATCCCTGCCAGCCTCAGGGGCATTTATTGGGTAACTTGCCTTGTGCATCACTGCATGGACAGGGAGAACTTGAAGTCAGATCCATGCGGGATTAAGTTGCTCTCTGCGTTGTCACAGGCTGGCATTTCGGGACACGGATGGGTCTTTAATCTTCTCTGCTCTTTACTTGGCAGGACCGGGCTCTTTGAAGAAGCCAGGAAAGTTGGAGTTCTGCACTGCCCTGCCCTCCCAGACAAGCTCCTCTCGCATGGCTTTCACCCACCACCCGCTGCCCGTCCTGGCAGGAGTCCGACCAGGTAAGCTCATCCGTCCCCCCCGTCCCCCGCCCCGGGACTTGTTTTACCCTTGCGGCCTCTACACCGGGGCTTGTACCTGTGTTTCCATCACTACAAAGCATTCTGGGGGTTGTAGTCTTGTGTTTCCAAATGACATTCTAAATATTTAAAAATAATTTCTTACAATGGGAATCTCTTCTACCACCACTTATCTGAATACTCTTCTGCTCCCTCTGCCCATAAAGCTGGGTGGAGTTGCTCATGGTCTAGAGGGGCAGGGGGCTTCTGGTTCCAATGGACTGGGGAGAGCTGTTGGGTTTAGGAAATCAAGTGCCAGGTCAGGGTCTCACCAAGGCACAATTTGGCTGCACTGGATTTCAGGAGGAAGACCCCCGGTGGGGCGGGGGGAGGGCTCCATTTCTGCTTCTTGGGCAGAGGCAATCCTGCCTCTTTATCTTTGTGATTTTTCTCTTTGCAGGGAGCCCTCGGGCCACAGCCTCAGCCTTGCATTTCCCTTCCAGCTCCATCATTCAGCAATCCACTCCCTACTTCACGCACCCCACCATCCGCTACCACCACCATCACAGCCAGGACTCACTGAAGGAGTTTGTGCAGTTCGTGTGCTCAGATGGCTCTGGCCAGGCCACGGGGCAGGTGAGGTTTTATCCCCCATCCAAACACCACCAGGTGTGTGTGAGAGGCTGCCCTGCTCCTTGTAGCTGCAGAGAGCAAATGTATTGGGGAGGGGGGGGGGGGGGGACAGCCTGAGTGCTCCTTGTTCTCCTGCTCTCGCTTCACGATATTGGAAAAGGTGAAAACACAGTCTGTGCTTCATCAGCTATTTTCTCTATTCAGTAGACTTGTAGGTACTAAAAGCATTTTCATTCATCAGCCTTGAGCCCTTGGAAGGCCAGGAGAGTGTGGGAGTGTCACAGAGCAAACCTCAGACAAGTCTTAGTGTCTGTTATACTCAGATGAGTGCCTGCAGTCTCCTGCTTAGCACTCTGCCCCTCCACTGTTCCCTTGGCCTCCTGTGAGGCAGGACTTCTGGTTAGAAGAAGAGAGGGGATTTTATTTTATTCACAGAAGAAGTGCCCTCAGCCTTGGCCAGTCTGTGGTTGGTGGAGATTCTCTGCTGTGTCCCCCCAGGTGAACTAATATTACAACTCTCGTCGATTTCCTGCTGTAAGAACATCTTCCCCTGCGTGTAGCGTTCATTGGGAACTCCTGAGGACCACTTCATATATTCCATCTAAGGGGTGGGGAATGTCCCTGGGGCTTCTGATATCAATAGGTGTTAAAGGGGACCGAGGGATTATGTGTGTGTGTGTGTGCGCGAGCGTGTGTGTGTGGAGAGGGGGGTGATGGGGACCCTTCCCCTCCCCTCCCAGATCCTGTACAGGACTTTGCTACCATCCCTTTCTCCATCCATCCCCACCAATGCATGAACAGGACATGTGGGGTACGTGGAGAGCCAGGGAGGGTGGGAGGGAGGGAGGGAAAAAGCACCATACTCCCCTCCCCACCACCACCTTGTCCAGTTCCCCTCCTCATTTTGCCTGTCCTTGGTCTCTATTCATTAGCAAAATCATGGTGGAGGAGGGAAGGGGGCAGGAATCACTTCTCCTATCTCAGTGAATCCCATCTAGAGGTTCTTTCGGGGTCCAGGCTGAGGAAAGATTAGGGTGGACAATGTCCAAACCCCACAGACGTGACCTCTTAAAACTGAGATCACTGTGACTGAGGTATTTGGTTCCTGCCAGCATCACTGGACTGCTCTCTGCCGCCTCTCCAGCAACCATTTGCCCTCGAGGGTGGAGGTGAGGCAGAGGGGCTTGGACCCGTCTCACCCAGCCCAGTTCCATTTATCTTTCTTCAAAGTCTTCCATTTTTCTTTCAGACCTTTTTCTGTCTTTTTTTCACTGCTCATTTTAGTTTCCAGAGAATGAGAACTTTGCACCTTTAAATATAGCGACGTGCCCCCCACTGCGCCTTGAAACGTAAGAAAACAAAGAACATGATTTGACATGCCGTGAAAATTCTCCACCCGAATCTGGCAAACCAACCCAAAATGACAGAGGCAGATGCTAGTTTTTGCCTTGGAGAGAGTTCCCTCAAGCTGGTCAGCCTTACAGGTGCATTTGACACCAGATGTGAACTGCGATAAGAACTGCAACATTTCACAGCTGTTATCACAAGACTGGTCCTGGGGCAGCAGGAGATTGCATTTTATTAAGGCGGGGAGGTGGCTCCTTGCGGCTGAGAGTGGAGCCAGGAAGTGGATCTGGGATGTGGCTGGTCAGTGGAGCAGAGCTTTGGGCATGGTTTAAAATCTCCTTTCAATGATCGGACCCCCTGGGCACAGATTCATGGACTTTCCGTGTGTATCTGCGCCTTTTACACGCATGTCTTGACGCTGCTCAATGTCAACATGCAGATTGCATAGAAGTAAGCGCAGAGTAAGGGGTTAATCAGCTCCAGATATTAAACATCTACCAAATCTCATGGAATAGCTCTTAAAGACCCTGACAGATGATTTAAACGATCCGTCAACCTGCAAAATTGGATTTTACTGAATATCTCTGTGTTTTCTGGAATAGATATGTATGGATTTATATTCAATTCTTTATTTAATGAAATAAGAAATGCAAGGAATTTTTTCCCCATTTTCTTAGTGATCAGGAAATACCAACCAATCAGGGCAGGAGATGGGGTGGAAATGACCAGAGGAAAATTAAAAAAAAACAGAAATGCTTTCTTATTGGGCAAGCACTCGAGTTTTGTTTTTACATTTTATTTCTATTTTTAAATGTAAAGTATTCAGCTGCTGAAGCAATTTAGATCACAGTAAGATTTTTATTTAAAAAAACCCAAAAATCAATAATTTCACCAAAAAGTTTTTAAAAAAATTATTAACAACCCCCCCCCCCCCACAAAAACCCACAAAACCCACCAATACCAGCAAACATCTTGGAAAAAGTCAAAACATACCTTCCCATCACCCCCCCCCCCCAAATCCTTCCGAAAATACAAAAAACGTCAGAGATGCTGCATCTGTAAAGTTGCCTTTTCTGTTTGAAACATCTTCATGCCTAGCTCTATTTCTCTTCTTCACAGCCCAACAGCAGTGGTCAGGGCAAAGTCACGGGGTCATTTTTGCTGCCACCCCCACCGCCTGTGGCCAGACCTGTGCCCCTTCCTATGTCTGACCCAAAATCCACCAGCAGTACCCCAGAGGGCGGAGGCTCAGCAGCTCAAGCACTATGTAAGTGGCTCTCACGACCCCTCACCCCCAACTTCCTCCACCCTGAAGTGGGGGAGGGGAGGGAGGGAGGCAAAGTCATCCAGGGGGAGGAGAGGGTTGGGAGGGTTGCCACTTCACCTGGGTCAATCCCCACCCATCCTCCTCCCTCCCACCCTAGAGAGGTTCATGTTTGACCCCATTGCATGGATGGGCTTCTAATTAGTACTGCCCCAAAGAAAAGCAGGGACTACACTTCCCACCATGCAAAGTGTGCAACATAGGTCTGGATTGGCTGTTCCAGGTTGACCCGGGTGAGGCAGCAATCAGGGTGTGGGCAAGGGGAGGCTCTCAGCTGGCTCCATTTTTCTCAAGGATGGGCCGGTCCAGCTCTGGTTTTACCAGTTGTTCCCTCCCCCCCCAAACTCCAACAGAGGGGTGAAGTACAAGTCCCAGCATGCAGTGCGTGTATACCTGTGTCTGTGTGGGGGTTGAAAGAGTGCAGGTGAAACCTGGGCTGGATCGACTTATTCTAAATGGTGTGACATCAGCTGGTGACCCTGGGCATGGGGTGGGGTTGAGGGGGTGTTGTGGAGTGAAAGGTTTAGGGGGCCACATGGACTCATGCTGGTTTTTTTTTTCACATTCAGACTTTTAATTTGGGACCATTTATCACAAGCAAACGTCAACCGTCTGCATTCCATGACTCGGGCCTGAGAGGCCACCTTACCTGGGGAAATTGGGGGGGGGGGGGGGGGAGGATTGCTTTTTTCATTTTTGTGTGTCATCTCTGCAAGGTTACAGGGACTATTTTTCATTTTAAATCTTGCCGCCGGGAGCAGGTGATTTAATAATTACAAGCAGGACAGAAATACTGGAAGACAGAGGTTAGATAGAAACACAGCTGGAATGGTGATGCTAAGCACAGAGACCCTTGCCTGGGAGGTCCAAGGACACATTTTTTAGGGGTACATTGGACAGACAGAGTCAGTCTCCACAGTTATCCAGGATATATGGAGCACCATCACTGTCAGTCCATCACTTCTCCACCCCAACCCGCTGAACCCCTGGAATACAGACCCTCTCCCTCCCCCCTCCGTTTCTCTTGTGTCTGGCCTCTTCCCCTACAAAACGGTTCATTGGCATCAAAGCCTGGGACAGGAAATTGTTGTGATTGTACTTGGGAATTTGGAGTAGGGGACCGGTTTGATGATGAGGCCCCTCTAGGGAGTTTGCTGATTATGAGACGTTAACGCACAGACCAGGGCTCCTAGGATACCTCAATTGGGCTCTGGAAGGCAAGGGGTCCTTCATCAAGCCCTCGGTGCCCCAACCCCTCACCTCTCCCTCCTTTCATCCCCTATCTCCTCAGGACGGCAGCTTCTTCTGGAAAGCTCTCCGTACGGCATGGCGGGGGTCCTTCATGTGAGTGTGTGTGTTTGCATGTGTGTGCTTGTAAAGGGAATTGGGAGTCTATCAGTCTCCCTTGCACGTTCTGTAGGGTCACGCTGGGTCTCTTAATAAGATGACAGTCTCTCAATGGATATGAGAGGTCTGCTGCTTGGTTTGGGTCTGCAAAACACTTTCAGCTTTCCCTCACATCACATGAAGGCCACCCTCTGAATCAGTGGGCACAGAGCTGCTGCCTTAAGCTTGAGAGTACCAATGTCACCACCTATAGTGCAGGAAGAGACCAGAAGTTTCTGTTGCCCACCTCAGGAGGTCTAAACTAGATAGGACCAGGTTTTATTGGGAAGAAACCCACTCCCACTCTTTGTCTTCTGGAATCTTTTTACGATGTCTTTGTTACCAGGAATTCCCTGTGGTCTGTGGGGTGACTTCTTTCCTCCTAAAGTCAGCCAGACTCTCTCCCGTCACCCCTCCAGCTCTGTGTTCCCACTAAAAGTTTGTTTCACGCAGCTCCTGAATCTAGAGGTAGCCAGGGAATGTTCTGGGGAAGCTGTAAAAGCCTGAATTAGAACTCAGAGCCATAAGGCTGGTACATTTTGAGAAAGGTGCTTCAGCAGGAAACAGGGTGGGGTGGGGGGCTCTTGTGCCCTTTCCTGAGCAGGCGGCTTTGCACTTCTCCATCAATGCCTTCCAAAATTCAGTTTCTCCATCCTCTTTCAACATTTCTTCATCTTTCATTGCTCTTTATGCATTTCTTTTCCAGCACTGGGGATAGACAGATGGGCAGAGCCTGTGTGAGCGTACGTAAAGGACTGTGTGACTGTTTGACGCAGAAAAGACAGCCTTTGTGTCTGTTAGGGATTGATGTATTTGTGATAGAGGTGTGTGTTTTGTCTGTAATTGTGTAAAGTGGCAGTGTGTATGTGTGATAGGTGAATGTCTGTGTGTTACAGGTGTGTGATTCTGTGATAAGTGCATGCAGGCATGGAAGTCAGTCCTAAGGAGGTGAGTGTTTGACAGTAAAACCTCTCTCTCTCTCTCTCTCTCTCTCCTCACTGTTTGTGACTCCCCCCCTCCCTTCCATTCCGTGTCTCTCTATATTCAGCTTTCTCAGCGGCAGCCTCCTCCCCTGCCAACCGGTTTGTCGGCATCGGACCCCGGGACAGCAACTTTTTAAACATCCCACAGCAGTCTCAGGTAAGCAGAATCTAGGCTCATGGTGTTACACAGTCACAGTAGTGGCCTTTGGTGTCACATGGTCACAGTATGGCTTTGATGTCACACAATCACTGTAGTGGCTTTTGGTGTCATGTGATCACTGTGTGGCTTTGTCACACAGTCACAGCAGTGGCCTTTGGTGTCACATGGTCACAGTGTGGCCTTTGGTGTCACGTGGTCACAGCGTGGCTTTGATGTCACAAATCACTGTAGTGGCCTTTGGTGTCACGTGGTCACTGTGTGGCTTTGATGTCACACAGTCACAGCAGTGGCCTTTGGTGTCACATGGTCACAGTGTGGCCTTTGGTGTCACGTGGTCACAGCGTGGCTTTGATGTCACACAATCACTGTAGTGGCCTTTGGTGTCACGTGGTCACTGTGTGGCTTTGATGTCATGTGCTCAAATCGCAACTTTGATGTCATACAATCAAAGCAGTGGCAACATCTCATGTCACAAGTCATTCATGTTTTCATCTAGTGATTCTCTAACTTTCCAACTGTGGTCTTATCTCACAGTCTCCCACAAATCCTTCCCTTGCCTCCACAAGGACATCTGTTACCAGTCAGGGCACATTCTTGTGACTAGCATGAATTATCAGTGCCTTCATGCCACATGTATGTAATCTCAGTGTGATCTTGAATGTATCTACTCAATCATAAGAACATAAGAGTAGCCATACTGGGTCAGACCAATGGTCCATCTAGCCCAGTATCCTGTTTCCAACAGTTGTCAATCCAGGTCACAAGTACCTGGCAGAAACCCATAGCAGACTATGGACTTTTCCTCCAGGAAGTTGTTCCAGAGCTTAACTATTTGTTGAGTGAAAAAAATATTTCCTCCTGTTCGTTCGACATATTTATTACCATAAAATGTTTCAAATGGTGAAAATCTTAGTTATTCAACTATACTGGGATTTATTTCACCGTGGCAATGAATGTGCAGATTGAATAGATCCATTCAAGATTGCATTGAGGACATTGTTTTTTAATTTTATTTATTAGGATTTATTTACTGCCTTTTTGAAAGAATTCATTCAAGGCAGTGTACAATAAGAATAAATCAAACATGAGCAATAGACAATTACAGCAGTAAAAATATTCAAATAACAATACAAAGTATGGCATGGTATACTACTTACAATGTCAACACAATATGTAATAGAACATTTTAATAGACAGCATAGGGTATAAGCAAAGATTTAACATATAGATAGGTAAGAAAGTAGGAAGAGTTAGAAAGTAAGGTGATTGATTTAAAGAAAGTTGCACACAGGGCTTTTTGTGGGGGTACTAGGGGGTACTGAGTACCGGCACCTTTTTCATTGTCTACTAAAATTGACCCATGGTCCCCAAGTTTACGTGAAAGAGCTCAGGCCCTACACATCAATCCTGCTTTGTCATAGATTCTGTGACTGGTTGCAGGGGGCCTGACCATTGTGGGGTGGGTCCCTCAGTGATCACCTCAACCCTGAAGGGTGGCCTGGCATTTGAGTACCGGCACCTTTTACGTTAGAAAAAACACACTGGTTGCACATGAGGTCAGAGAGATGGTTAAATAGGGAGGCGTGGATAAACATGTCCTGCTGCAGTATGTGCAGCCCATGTCACTCCATGGGTGTATGAGTGAGACTAACAAGTTAGTTAGTTCTTCCATTAAAGGCCTGGTTGAAGAGCCAAGCTTTCACCTGCTTTCTGAAGTAGAGATAGTCTTGTGTTAAGCGCAGCCTTTCAGGCAGTGCATTCCAGTGTGTGGGGGCTACTCCAGAGAAGGCTCATTTGTGGGTATCACATCGTATAATGTCTTTTGGCGAGAGTGTGGTTGGTGATAGTCTTTGGGAGGACCTTAGTGTCCTTGGAGGTGTGTAGAGGGTCATCTTATTCTTCAAGTACTCGTGGCCATGTCCTTTAAGATCAGACATAGAGTTTTAAATTTAGCCCTGTAGTATACTGGTAGCCAATGGAGTTTTTGCAAAAATGGTGTGATGTGGTCATGTCGCTTGCAACCTTCTATGAGTCTTGCTGCTGCATTCTGAATCAACTGGAGCTGGTGCAGGCCCTTTGTAGTCAGACCGTTGTATAGTGCATTGCAGTAATCCAGTCTTGATGTTATCATGGCATGCACAACTGCGATAAGATTTACTTTCTCGATGTAAGGAGAGAAGCAGCGTAGCTGTCGCAAATAGTAAAAGCAGCTCTTGAAGGTTGCTTGGATTTGGGGAATCAGAGTAAATGTTGAATCTAACTGTATTCCAAGGTTCCTGACTTGTGATTTGAGGGGGAGTTCGTAATTCCCAAAAGGGATTTTGATGTCGGGTATGTGTCCACTTGCATTAGGGATCCAGAGAAGCTTGGTTTTACTTGGGTTCAGACAAAGTTTGTTGTGTTTAGCCCATTCTTGAATTAATGTTAGACAGGAAATCAGTTTATTAAAGGCTGTAGATAAGTCAGGTTCAGTGGGTATGAGTAGCTGCACATCATCCGCATAGATGTAGAACTGGGTGTCCATTGACTGAATCAGCTCAGTTAGTGGCTTGAGGTAGCTATTGAACAGAATAGGTGACAGTATCGATCCTTGTGGTACCCTGCAGGTCAGTGTTCATAGTGGTGATGAGTTGTTGTCAAACATTATGGATTGTTGCCTGTCTGATAGATAGGATCTGAAACAAGCAAGTACTGTTCCATTGATACCTGTTTCTCTCAGTCGTGCTAGCAAGAAATCATGACCCACAGTGTCAAAAGCTGCTGAGAAATCTAGCAGTACTAACATCGAGGCGAATCCCTTGTCTTGGTTTCTGTGAAGATCATCTAGCAGGGATACGAGGACCGTTTCTGTTCCATAACCGGGTCTGAATCCAGATTGACATGGATCTAACCAGTTTCTCTCTTCTAACACATCAGTGAGTTGAGCATAGACTGTTTGTTCTATAAGTTTCCCTAGAAATGGGAGGTTGGAAAACTGGCCGATAACTTTCAAGTTTGTCCTGGTCAAGGTTGCTTTTCTTTAGCAAAGGGTGAACCACTGCCCTTTTTAATGCTGTTGGTTGTTGCCCATTGGAAAGAGAGGAGTTCACAATTTTTGTGGCACCTTCTATGAGGCCTACAATCTTACAAAAAAGGGGGAAACAAACCAATTCAGTCGGAGTATATAAACAACATTGCACCACACTAAACTCCAACTTATATATGCAAATATCTCTTTATTATAAATACTTGGCACAAGTATTTATAATAAAGAGATATTTGCATATATAAGTTGGAGTTTAGTGTGGTGCAACCTTCTATGAGGCCCATACTTGCCTGCTGCACTATCTTTGAAGGGCAGGGGTCGAAGGAGCAGGTAGTTGGTGGAAGGTCTCTTAGGATTTTGTCAAGGCTCTGGACAACTTTAGGTGTGAGCTGGCCCCGCCCATGGCCACACCCCCTAGAAGTTGCACACAGCAGATTTTGCATGCGTGGCTTCAGAATACCGACTAGACATAACTGTGTGAGAAGCTGCTAATTAATTCCAATTGTGACCTACTATCGCTCGTTAACGCCAACTATTAAATTCATTTACACTGCAGCTAACCTGACTTTATAAGCTGCGAGTGCAAATTTGCACACTAAGGGCCAGATTTTATATATAGCGCAGAAACCCCCCCCCCCCCCCCCCCCCCCACGCTTAGTGTTATTCTATAAACCTTCTCTAAAGTTAGGCACAGTTTATAGAATATGTGTAGCGCCCGTTCCCATGACTAAAATTTAGGTGGGACCATTTACGCCAAATAAAACCTGGTGTAAATGCCTGTACTAACTTAGGCGCAGATTGGGCATATTCTATAACCGTGCGCGTAATTTTTAGGAATGCCCACGACACACCCATGCCCCTCCCATGCCCACGCCCCCTCTTGAGATCCACTCATTAGAATTTACATGCATCAGTTTACAGAATACGCTTAGAAAGTTGCACACATAAATTCTAATTAACATAGTAACATAACATAACATAGTCTATGACAGCAGATAAAGACCTGTACAGTCCATCCAGTATGCCCAACAAGATAAATTCATTTTACATGGTATGTGATACTTTATACCTGAGTTTGATTTGTCCTTGCCATTCTCATGGCACAGACCGTAGAAGTCTGCCCAGCACTCTTCTTGTACTAAAATTTCTGAAGTTAACGTTGAAGCCCCTCAAAATTTATTCTCCAACCCATCCATATCTATTCAGTCACGATCAGGGTGTAGACCGTAGAAGTCTGCCCAGCACTGATTTTGCTTTCCAATTACCAGCGTTGCCACACAATCTTCGCTAAGATTCCGTGGAACCATTCCTTCTAAACTGGATTCCTTTGTGTTTATCCCACGCATGTTTGAATTCCGTTACTGTTTTCATCTCCACCACCTCCCATGGGAGGGCATTCCACGTATCCACCACCCTTTCCGTGAAAAATCACTTCCTGACATTACTCCTGAGTCTGCCCCCCTTCAACCTCAATTCATGTCCTCTAGTTCTACCGCCTTCCCGTCTCCAGAAAAGGTTCATTTGAAGATTAATACCTTTCAAATATTCGAACGTTTGTATCATATCACCCCTGTTTCTCCTTTCCTCCAAGATATACATGTTCAGGTCGGCAAGTCTCATACCATTTTTGTAGCTTTTATTTGCACCGCTTCCAGTCTTTTTACATCTTTAGCAAGATACGGCCTCCAAAATTGAACACAATACTCCAAGAGGGGCCTCATAAACGACCTGTAGAGGGGCATCAACACCTCCTTTCTTCTGCTGGTTATATCCCTCTCTATGCAGCCTAGCATCCTTCTGACCACAGTCACCGCCTTTTTGCATTGATTCTTCTTCAGATTCTTGGACACCATCACCCCAAGGTCTCTTTCCTGAGTCGAGCTTACTCATCTCTCCCCTCCTATCCGGTATCTCTGTTTTGGGTTTCTGCACCCCAAGTGCTTCACTGCATAGGCGTAGTTTGACTGTTTCATTTGGGGGGGGGGGGGGGGGGGAAAAAAAAAAAATGGGCGGAGCATATTAGCATATCATTTGCATATATACATATGCAAATGAATATGCTAATATGGAGGAAGGAAATGAAATTTACAGGCAAAATATCACAGATGCACATTTCAAAAAGCTGACACATTTCAATTAATAAATTATGAATAAAATAAACTTTTATTTACCATTGTTGTCTGATCATGTAGTTTTTCTATTCGCTTTGATCCCAGTGTCTTCTGTTTTATGCAGTGTCTTCTTTCCAGTAGGCTTCCCTCTGCTCCCCACCCCTCCCAGTCCCAACCATCTCTTGCTCCTTCCCTCTGCTGTGCCTGACCTCTCCAAATCCCATCCATCTCCTGGTCCATCCCTCTTCTCCCCACCCCTCGCAGTCCCATCCATCTCTTGCTCCTTCCCTCTGCTCCCCACCCCTCCCAGTCCCAACCATCTCTTGCTCCTTCCCGCTGCTCCCCACCCCTCCCAGTCCCATCCATCTCCTGCTCCTTCCCTCTGCTCACCTCCTTTCCCAGTCCAATCCAATTCCTGGTCCTTCCCTCTGCTCCCCACCCACCCCTCCCAGTCCCATCCATCTCCTGCTCCTTCCCTCTGCTCACCTCCTTTCCCAGTCCAATCCAATTCCTGGTCCTTCCCTCTGCTCCCCACCCACCCCTCCCAGTCCCATCCATCTCCTGCTCCTTCCCTCTGCTCACCTCCTTTCCCAGTCCAATCCAATTCCTGGTCCTTCCCTCTGCTCCCCACCCACCCCTCCCAGTCCCATCCATCTCCTGCTCCTTCCCTCTGCTCACCTCCTTTCCCAGTCCAATCCAATTCCTGGTCCTTCCCTCTGCTCCCCACCCACCCCTCCCAGTCCCATCCATCTCCTGCTCCTTCCCTCTGCTCACCTCCTTTCCCAGTCCAATCCAATTCCTGGTCCTTCCCTCTGCTCCCCACCCACCCTTCCCAGTCCCATCCATTTCTTGCTCCTTCCCTCTGCTTCCCACCCCTCCCAGTCCCATCCATCTCCTGCTCCTTCCCACTGCTTCCCACCCTCCCAGTCCCATCCATCTCCTGCTCCTTCACTCTGCTTCCCACCCTCCCAGTCCCATCCATCTCCTGCTCCTTCACTCTGCTTCCCACCCCTCCCAGTCCCATCCATCTCTTACTCCTTCCCTCTGCTCTCCACCCTCCCAGTCCCATTCATCTTCCCTCTGCTGCCCCCCCCCCCGCGAGGTCCAGGATCGTGACTCCGTTTACCCCCTCTCTTCCTCCCTCCCTCCGGTGCAGGCAGCAGTCTTCTTCAACCTTTCTGTGCTCCTGGCAGCGGTAGCGATGTACACGCTGCCTTCGGTCTGCCCCGGAAGCCTTCTCTTTAAGTTCCTGTTCCCACCTATGCGGGAACAGGAACTTGAAGAGAAGGCTTCGGGGCAGAGCTGAAGGCAGCGTGTACGTCGCTACCGCTGCCAGGAACAAGAAAGGCTTAGAGAAGATTGGTGCTGCCTGCGCCGGAGGGTAGGAAGAGAGGGGGTAGATAGACACGCTCGTCTCCGTCCGCTTCACTGCTTCCCTGCCCTCTCTGTCTGCGTCCCGCCTTCCTCTGATGTCATTTCCTTTCGGGCGGGACGCAGACAGAGAGGGCAGGGAAGCAGCGAAGCGGACGGAGACGAGCGCGTGCCTGCTTGTTTTTTTTTTTTTTTTTCATTCTAGCGCCAGTCCACGTCCTCGTCGTTTGGGGGGGCATTGCCCCCCCTCGCCCCCCCCAGTCTACGCCTATGCTTCACTGCACTTCTTGGCATTATATTTTAACTAAGACATATATCAAGAAACCTCTTTCTATTTAAAACTCAATTGTTCCAGTGCTCTGTGTGTTCCTAATTTTTTATATTTTAATATGCTGTGCTCAGTGGAAGGGGATATCGTCCACAGGACTTGCGTGCAGTATTCACTGCTTCAACCCCTTGTTGACCATCGTTGCACACCTCCTTCCTATCCTAATGTCTCTGTTTTTATCGTGCAACGTATACTTAGTATAGCAACCACATCCAATGCATCTGTAATAGATGTTACTACTTAGCTTGTTCCAGCGTCCACACTGCTGTCGTCTGTTAATGTTAATGTCCTGTGGGGGTCCCCATCCTTCGTGAAGTTAAAATCAAGATTGTAGTTCACTATTCCCTTAGTACGGGACTAAATTTCTCCTTTCCAGATGATGTTCCTGGTTGCCTGGTTCCCTACATGCTCGGCATGTTTCGTATTCTGCGTCCTCAGGGGAGCACCACTTGAACTGTGATGGTACTTAGCCGCTTCTCAAACCAACTGCTAAGTACTATCACAGTTCACGTGGTGTTCCCCTGAGGACGCAGAATGCGAAACATGCCGAGCATGTAGGGAACCAGGGAACCAGGAACATCGTCTGGAAAGGAGAAATTTAGTCCCGTACTAAGGGAATAGTGAACTACGATCTTGATTTTAACTTCACGAAGGATGGGGACCCCCACAGGACTAACATTAACAGACGACAGCAGTGTGGACGCTGGAACAAGCTAAGTAGTAACATCTATTACAAATGCGTTGGATGTGGTTGCTATACTAAGTATACGTTGCACGATAAAAACAGAGACATTAGGATAGGAAGGAGGTGTGCAATGATGGTCAAAAAGGGGTTGAAGCAGTGAATACTGCAGTGCATGCAAGTCCTGTGGACGATATCCCCTTCCACTGAGCACAGCATATTAAAATATAAAAAAATTAGGAACACACAGAGCACTGGAACAATTGGGTTTTAAATAGAAAGAGGTTTCTTGATATATGTCTTAGCAATAAGCGGGTAGAAACCGGACTACACCAAGGTAACCCGGAAGAGTGTATTTGATTACATTTTAACTGCCAGACCCTTGACCATTCTTCTAACTTTCGGAGATCCCTTCTCATTGTTTCTACTCCCTCCAGGGTATCCACTTTATTGGCTATTTTTGTGTCATCCGCAAAAAGGCACACCTTTCCTTCCAACCCTTCAGCAATATCTCCCACAAATGTATTAAACAGAATAGGCCCCAGCACCGACCCCTGAGGAACTCCACTGCTCACCTTCCTTTCCTCCGAGCTGATTCCATTTACCACCACCCTCTGCCACCTGTCGGTCAACCAGTTCGTATCCAGTTCACCACTTTTGGTCCTAAGTTTAGTCCTCTCAGTTTATTCACAAGTCTTCTGTGGGGGACCGTATCAAAGGCTTTGCTGAAATCCAAGTAGATCATATCATCGAGTTATTTGGTCACCCAGTCAAAAAAGTCAATAAGATTCATTTGGTAGGATTTTCCTTTGGTAAACCCATGTTGCCTCGTATCCTGTAACAGGTTGGCATCTAGAAAGTTAACTATCCTTTCTATCAGCAGCGACTCCATTATTTTTTAGTTAGTGCCAATCAGTGCCAATAATTGCTTGTTATTGGCCAATTATCGGCACCAGTTGGCTTGTTAATTAAGTTATGCGTGCAATTTGGCCGTACTGCCAAATTTGCTTGCGTAACTTTAGTCACCATGTATAGAATCCCAACGTAAATTTTGATGCCCATCTTTATTGAATTGAGGGGGGGGGGGGGGTTGCATTGGGGTAACCAGCTTGTCATGTTGGTTCTAGGCAGGTATGTTACCAGATGTGCCTGCCTGTGATAGGAATCCCCTTCCAACATCCATTTTGGGGAAAAAGTAAACTATAGATGTAGGAAATCTCTGTCAAATGTCTTACAGTAAGACACAATGGAGGTAAATATGTGGAGACAAAAAGAGTGGAAAAGCTTGGTGAGAAACTTAGGATGAAACAGTGAAGTTGCCAAGTTAGCCAACCTGGAAGTGAGAAAGTTTTGAAAGTTAAATCTGTGGGGCTCTCTAGTGGCCGACAAAGAAAAGGGAGTTAGGGAGTGGGGGAGAGGCTGTTCTTGAAAAGAAGCCTTTCTCTCCTCCTTCATCCCCCCCCAAACCATACCTTCAAGACCAGGCCCTCACATCTCCCCCCCCCCCCCCCCGCCCCCCCCCCCAGTCACGTCTTCACTGTCTGGTTTCCAGCAGCAACCAGACATGTCGTCACACACCCAGTTGAACTTGGACTTGGGAATAGTGGTGTTGGCTGGGGGGGGGGGGGGGGTGGAGAGACAGTTAGCTGGAGTGTGTTGAAGATGCCAAGAGCCGGGGTTGGTTGGAGGCACTGCCGCTGGGCGGGAAAAGGAAGTGGGTGAGTAGGCCTCGGGCCTGCGCTGGGAGGGGAACATTAGGCCTGGCTCAGGCTTTCAGGCCTGCCAAGAGAGTTTCAGCTGGCAAAGTGTGAAGGAATGTGGTCATGTTACATAGAAAGAGAGAGGGATTGGGGAGGGGTGAGGGAAGGCGGTACAGAATCTTTTCACTTTTAAAGTTTTGTTTTTCTTTTAATTCTTTTTTCTGGTGGTTTTCCCATACTGTTAAAACAAAAAGCTGCAAGGCAACCCTGATCCCCTAATTAAAAAACAAATGCCAGCGCCGTCTGTGCTCTCCGTTTCTGGAGTTTGAGACCTGACCCATGGCCTGTTTGGAGAACACTACCCGTAAATGAGCCAAGTTTTTTTTTTAAGGGGGGGGGGGTTGAATTGGTTTGGGTTATTTTTGCTTCTTCTAGGAGAGTCCAGCTGGAAAGGCTGAGATGCCAGGCCTGGGCCTACTGTCGCCAAGGCAACAACAAAATGCTCCCCCCCCCCCCCCAAAAAAAAAAAAAACCCTTCATGCCAGATGGAGGGAGCTAGAAAGGAGAGAGAGTAGAATTAATATTTTCATAGCAGCCTGGTTTCATACAAGCCAAGGAAGGGCCTGGCCTGCTCTGCAGAGCTGGCAATGCAGGTCATATGTTGGTGGGAAGAGGTCTCAGGAGGTTTTCTAGAGATTTCCTCCCCCTCCCCTCATTTTCAGCTGCTTCTGGGTGGGGGAAACACTAGGAAATAGGGTTGACAACTGTGTCCAGAGTTACCCAATAGGGTTGATCCAGTCCTGGGTTTATTCTGTTGCATGCAGGGTCTTGCAGTTCTGATTTTACTTTCACATTGCCTATGAGAAGCAAGACTACATGGCCCTGCATTCAACAAGGTAAAACCAGGACTGGATCAAGCTCTGTCAGTCAGGCCCCTCCATTACCAAGTAACCATTGCCCATTCCCTGCACAGAGCATGAAACAACTTCGCCGTTCTCTCGTAGAATTAATATTCCACCCCATAGAGTCTGGTCTCTCCCCACTTGCAGAAGAGTTTTCTTTGGCATGCTGAGAAATTCTTTTTCTAATTGCTTCTGTGTCTCCTCTCTCAGATTTTTTTTGGAGGGAGGGGGCGGAGGTGGTATTACTGTCCCTAAACAAAGGCCGTTTTGTACTGAGTGTCTGCTATTGTAATTTGTGCTGGCAGGCAGCAGGGAAGACGGAGGGGGAGGAAGGGAAAGGATCCTCCTTCCTTCTCTCTCCTGCCAGAAGATATGTGTTAACTTTCCCTCCAGTCCCAAGCCAAGTCAGTGTCCTTGGGGAGAGCAGCTAGGGTTACTTCCTCACTCCAGGTCAACCAAGTGGTTCTGCCTCATGGCATGCTGGGAACTGTAGTGCAAATTTTACCCCCCCCCCCCCCCCCCCCCCGCACATCATTTTCTCTGTCTGTCACTGGAAATCCTCCATCTTAGCTCCACTGACTGGGGTCGTTCCCCCCCCCCCCCCAATTAAAGAACATTAGATGGCATTTCAGACTACGGTTGCCAACTGGATCTAGATTCAACTGACACTTTGATCCAGTCCTGGGAGCAGGACTTGTAGTTCTGATCTCTCCATTGCATTCCCTAAGAAAAGCAAGACTACAGATCCCTGCATGCAATGGGGTAAACCCAAGACTGGATCAACTCGGGTGGGGGTGGGGGGTCTGGATCCAGTTGGCAATCTTATTTCAGATTCAATTAACTTTATTGTTATTGACAATTTTACATGGGTTGCTAAAGAACTAAATTTCTATACACAACTCATCCACATATATTCAGAGCTGTCTTACAATATATGCTTGTTACACCACTATCATGTCTTATCACTATCATGTTACCCAAGATCCTTCTGTAATACTAAATGTCTATTTTCTAATGTATTTCCACTATTCATGATTATTGTAAGCCACATTGAGCCTGCAAAGAGGTGGGAAAATATGGGATACAAATGCAATAAATAATAATAATAATAAAATAATACATGCAGTACTGGTGAGGGTCAACACTGTAAAGGGGGGGGCATGAATTAGGACAGCAGAGGGATCACCTATTGACATCCCATATGGGTTAGTCAAGAGGAAAAAGAGCACTGCAGCTAGAAGGGGATGAAGCAGGGGCATAGCCAGACCTCGGCAGGAGGGGTTCCAGAGCCCGAGGTGGGGGGACACAGTTTAGCCCGCCTCCCCCAGCCGCCGACCCCCCCCCCCATCATCTTTTACCCCCCCCCCCCCCGCCGAAGCTGACCCCCCCCTTCCACTTTTGCCCTCCCCTCCCACCACCGACCCTCCCCCGTCGCCGCCACGTACCTTTGCTGGCGGGAGTTGGGAAGTCTTCAGTGCCGGTCTCCGGCGCCTTCGCTGATCTGTTTCTGACTCCTGACGTCCTGCGTGCACGTCCTGTATGGGGCTATATATAGGACGTGCACACAGGACGTCAGGAGTCAGGACTGACAGAAACAGATCAGTGAAGGCGTTGGAGACCGGCGCTGAAGAAGACTTCAGCTGGAGGGGGTTGGGGACCCCCGCCAGAAAAGGTACCTGACGGCAGCGGGAGGGGAATCAAAAGTGGCGGGGGGGGGGGTCGAAAGTAGAGGGGGCCAGGGCTAAATCTGTGGGAGCCCTTGCCCCCATGGCCCCACCTAGCTATACCCCTGGGATGAAGATTCAGCCACCTGTTTACAACCAAGTCATGCCCTGTGATTTTACTGAATTTAGGTATTTTTTTTGGTAGTGGAAGTATTTCCTGTTCCTTAGCATTTTCACTTTTTAAAATTCCTGGCTTCCTTATCATGGGCTCCAGGTGCCCCCTAGTGACGCCCTGTGGATTTGCATGATCGGAATTCGCCTCTTATAGGGGGTGGAGGCTTTGGGAGGGGTGCGCCACGTGGTTGCAGCTGTCCCTGCTGTGCAGTAGACTAGGGTGGTATTTTTGCAACTCTGGTGACCCCCACACAGCCAGCCTGGTTTTCAGAAATTTATCTGGAAATTTATCTGGTTATGGATCTCCTAAATGCCCAGCTGGATGTGTGTGTGTGTGGTGGGGGGGGGGGGGGGGGGGGGGGGGGGGGGGGAATGCCAGTGTCATCCTGACAGGTTGAGGAAGCACTGAAATAGGCTTTCTGTTATCCTGTGAGGCATCTTGTCCCTCACTTCCAATAACACTGACCCGAACACTGAAGCCATGTTTGAACGTCTAACATGTTCCATTGTGACTGGTGTTCATCTGACCGTTGCTGACTGAAATTTCCGTCTGTTGAGAAAGTTCATTACATTATCAGGCAGCCAAAATTTGGAATGCTTCGCTTTTGAATATGAAGCATCTTTCTTCCTGTGTTTCTTTTTGGAAACACTTGAAAACTTATCCTTTTACCAAACATTTGATTAACGATCGGGATTATTGATATTACTTTACTGTGATTCTCATTCCCAGTGTTTGAATTGTCTGGTTCTTTTGGTGTAACCTCCCCTCCCCACCTTTTTGGGTTAAGCTGAGATATAAATTTAAGAAATATATTAGATTAAAAGTTCAGCTAACGGCTGCTGGCAGTGGGTTGTGGGGGGGGGGGGGGGGTAGGAGGGAGTCAGAAGAAGTCATTGAAAATATCCTGACAACTCAACCTATTTACCCAAGATATGTTTGCCAACATATTTACATATGTAAATTTTACCATAATTTTGTATTCTGAACCATTAGACATTATCAGATATATTAAGCATGATTTTATTATTAATATTCTGAAAACCAGACATAAGAACTATTAGCTTGGGGCCCTTATCTTTCTCCAGATGGTAAACTGGTCTTACCATGGTTTTCTGCCTAGAAGTTTTCCTCTGGTTCTGACTCTGGGCTTCCCAAATTTGTTCTAGGATACCCCCCCCCCCCCCCCCGGGGGGGCAACACCTTTCATGAATATGTATGAGCTAGATCTGCACGTTTGCTGACTAGCTGTGGCCTTCTGCAACCTGTCCTGGGATGCCCATAGCCCTGATTTTAGCCCCACTGCATGCTGGGGGCTGTAGTTCCTCGGTGTGTGAGACGAGCAAGAGATGCACCTGCGGAGGAGATTTTAAAACCAGATCTTATCAGCCTGACCTTAATGAAAACTGAGGAAATGCATTTCTTTTTTATTTTTTTATTTGGTGCATTTAACCCTAAAAACAGTCCCTGTTTCTCGTAATGTTTATAACTGTTGCATGTTTTTGTCTTTTACAGTCCTGGTTTCTCTGAGATCTTCAGAAATTTACACTTACAAAAATAAAACAACAACAAAAATGAAACAAAAAAATAATAATAATAAAAACAAAGAAATAAGGAAAAAAGGCTTACCGAACAAGAAGAAGAGAAATAACCTGCAGCAAGTCGTATCGTCAGCTCTCAGAGCTTCTTGGACTGTCCAGGAGCTGGTGGAGTGCAGGAAGATGTCCTGTCTCCTCCCTCTGCAAACCCCAGACACACCCCGCCAAAAGATAACACAGACAACATAAACCAAGAAAAGGGAGATTGAAGAAGATGAGAAAAGTACGGCTGTGTCACACAGGTCATGCAGGAAAGGCCTGCCTGGTTCAGGGCTGAGACAGACTCATTACGCACATCAGGATTCTGCAGACTCACGGCCCCATCTTTTCATCCTCTACCTCCATCTCACTGTGCCGAGTGGAAAAATGAAGGAAAGGAGGGACCTGTCCACACAAAGGGAGCTGGCGTGCGAATGATTGGGGGATCCTTATCTTTCTCTACCCCCGGAATATGGTGTAGTTTACAGCCGTGAAGAGGGTCATTTTAGTGAGGGGAGAAGCTCCTCTTTCTATAACCTGGGGAACCCACAGACGTGGGGGAGGGGAAGATGTTCTAAAGAGGTTTTCCCCATTGGGTGTCTAGTTGGGGACATGCTTAGTACATTTGAGCCTTGGACTGTCACAAGGCGAGATTTGCTATAGATGGATTCTGACTCCCTAACCTCTTTCTGCAGCCCTCCCTGTGCTCTGGAGAAAGTAGGTGCAAGTTGAAGGAGGCATGGCTTCTCCTCTTTGTGGCTGCCAGTTGGGGTTACCCCATAGCTCCATGTCAGTTGGGAGAGGCTGGGTCACGCATAAGCTCCTTATTGTGCAGGTCCCTATGGCAGGGTATGTTTTGGGATATAAGTTCTACAAACACAGGACTTGGCCACTTTCTACCAGCATGGAGCTACATGGTAAGGTAACCCCTACCACCAGCAAGCAGAGGGCAGTCATGATCCTACTACTACTATTTAGCATTTTTATAGCGCTACAAAGCCTGTCATGGCAGCAGCCATTTTATTTGGAATCTTGAGATACAGTCCAGTCTTGATTATCCAACCTTTGGTAATCTAACCATCCGGCGTATCTGACAGACGCCCCCCCCCCCCCCCCCCGGTGACATCATCACATTTATTTCTATTAAAAACTTTGGTTGTAGAACAATTTTTGAAAATCGGGAACTCTATGCCTTTGTTGACGCATTGTCTGAGAGGTTTATGCAGTGTTTTTCCGTTTCAGTTATCCATGACATTACATTCTGTTTTATATCCCGCTATTATCATCTAAGCGGGTTATGTATAACAAGAGAGCTAGGACATTCTCCTAGGATATTATTAGCAAAAGGTAAATAGTCTTTAGACTTTTTTTAAAGGAGAGATACAAATGAGAAGAAAGTTGTATGGTAAGCTCCTTCCATAGACGTTCTGCTTGAACAGCCAACAGTCTATCAAAAATTGAAAATCTCCTTATCCCTTGTTGCTGGAAAAGTAAAAAAAAATAAAATAAAACAATATCACCACTCCTGGCTCTTTGAAATGAAACAAAACAGAAATGAGTTAATAGATAGCTAGAAATTTGACCATGTAATGTTTTATAAAGAAAACACGCAAATTTGAAATTTACCCAAGCCTCTATAGGCGACCGATGTAATCTATTGTGGAGAGGAGAAACACTGTCATATCTGGGAAGGCCATAGACCAATCTGAATCCATATTCTGCACTGTCTGAACTCTTACATTACAATATTCAAGTGATGAACGTATCGATGAATGAACCAACCGTTCAAACTGAGTTGGCCCCATTTAGCTTGGATAATCAAGACTGTACTGTATAAAGTGAGGTTAAGGCTGCTGGGCTCACACAAACTTCCTGGTGTACTGGTGACATCACTTCCTGTTTCCAGGTTCCACAAAACCACTGTGGGCTTGTATGAGCTTGTGGCATATTTCTGGCCTGCAATCGGTCTAGCATTTCATTTACAGGCACAAGAGACCCTGGGGAGGGAAAAAGGGGCTATGACTATCCAGTTTATGCCCCGAGGCGTGTTCGGTTGATTGGTTAGGGGTAATTGTAAAGCACCAGCAGCGAGTGGGAATTTTTGTTGGGTAACTAATAGGGCTGTACCGAATAATCGTATTCGATTTGATTTGGCCCACATAGCGCCCCAGTTACATTATTCGTATTCAGCCCAATAGCGATTTAAATTCAAATACGAATAATCCTGGGATCTACTGTGCCAAATCCTACTGAAATAAACACAATCTCTGATTTCACCTTGCTTCTTTTCATTATTTGTATTCGGCCGAATGATATTTTCTATTATTTGTACTCGGCTGGATAGTAAGATATGTTATTCGGTACAGCTCTAGTAACTATTGCTCTGATATCCTGAGCTTTTCCTATGTTGTTCTCTGGACAGCCTGACCAGCAGGGACAGAGAGGTGACAGGATCCTTTTGAGGGGAAAAAAAGGACCAAGGCTGCCCTTTTCACTGAACATTTGCACCTCCCACACAGGCCATTAGATGCGTGACAGTTCAGTATAGCCGCTACAAAACAACAGAAACATCGCCCAGACCCCTGGCTCCTCTGTTGAGCCAGCTAACACCCCAGTGTGTCCTCACTTGGGACAATCAACTCCTTCCATACGTCCACTGATTCCGCTCCCCAAGCCTACTTCAGTCACGTCATCACAACTGCTGTCGGCCCCACAGATTAATGTTACTCTGCGGACTAATACAACCATCCCTATGTCAGCCACATAGAGTAATGTCTCTCTGTAGACTGATACACCCATCACCGTGTCACCCGCACAGATGAAGGTCTTTCTGTAGACTGATACACCCATCCCTGTGTTACCTGCACAGATGAAAGTCTCTCTGTAGACTAACACCTGCCCCTATGTGAGCCACGTAATGTCTGTCTGTAGACTGAAAACACCCATCCCTATGTCAGCCACGTAGAGAAATGTCTATCTGTAGACTGATAACACCTGTCCCTGTGTCACCCACGTAGAGAAATGTCTACCTGTAGGCTGATAACACCCATCCTGTGTCAGCCACGTAGAGAAACGTCTATCAGTAGACTGATAACACCCGTCCCTGTTTCAGCCATACAGAGTAATGTCTTTCTGTAGACTGATAACACCCGTCCCTGTGTCAGCCACACAGAATAATGTCTCTTTGTAGACTGATACACCTGTCCCCGCGTCACCTGCTGTGGAGCACTGAAGACTGAAATGCTCTTTATAATATAAGAAAAGTCCTTCCTTTGACTTGGTTGTGTTGCGACTGTAGGTTGGCTTCATTTTTGGTTTGTCTGTAAAATGTATGTGTGTGTGTTTAAATTGTATTAGTTTTTAGGATGGGTGGGGTGGGGTGGGGGGTGGGAAGTCTTCTCAGAAACTGTTTCCCCCTCCTTTCATGATAGATAAGCCTGTATCGTCTGTCCTAGTCTGAAACATTCAGTTTAGTTTAAGGCGCTTAAACGCCAAAAGGAAAAGGGAGAGAAAACACAAGCAATTGAAGCCATAGGTCCCAATGAGTAGGATCTCTGTGCTACACGGCACACGGACGCACACACGAAATTGCTCATCTGTATGTAATATATTAACCAGAAGGTCTGGATTTTACCAATCCCACAGACCCAGGCTTTTCTCTCCAGAGACCCTCTCTCGTCTCATCAGGGCATTGTTAGTTAACGGCTTACAAAATTTAAAGAACAACTTAAAAAGAAAAAAGGTTAATAATAATCTGAAATTTGTAGCACCATAAAGTAGTTTAACTGGTTCCAGCAGACAGTCTCTTATAGTAAGAGATGACACATGTTGCACTACCCCAGGAACTGGCCAGAGACAGGCGGTTTGATGGAGATGTCCCTTTTCACACATCTGTTGATGAGGTTCCGCTCCCCTGCCAAGCAGGACTATGAATCCCAGAATGCAATGGGAAGGACTACCTTCCCCACTCCAGACAAAACTCTGCCCTTCCCTGTAGAGCCACCTGTCCCCTTATTCTGAAGTGAGCAGCTCTACTCCTGGAGTGTCACAGATGGGTGGGGGTGGGGGGGGGGAAGGAAGGACGGGGAGCGTTATCTCTGTGATTTTCGGTGGAGAACAACCAGATTCCATCTGCAAAAAAAACAGTGCAGTTACGTTGATGGTTTTGCATTTATGTTCCTGGGGGGGGGGGGGGGGGGGAGGTGAGCAGGGTTGTTTTTCATGCATCCCCCCTTCTCAATTGTTGGGACTTTCTGTCTAACTTCATGCCGGCCCTGGTTTTCTTCTGCTTCTTGCTGGGTCCTGGTCAGGTGCCCTGTTACTCCTGGACCTCATTGTGAGAGGAGGCAAGAGGTGGATTTTGGCCCTTTATGAAGCTTTGAATAGTGGCAAACATCAGTCCTGAGGCCACGGATGTCACAAACACAGCATCTGTCCCTTGATATGGAGCATCTATGAGGTGTGGTCTGCGCCAGTTTGCAGGTCTTCAGTGGCTTCCAGGCCGTTAATGGTGATGTGTCTCGCCCTCACTTGACTCCGCCTGCCCCACTCCTCACCCAAATCAAACCATCCTGGTTTGGAAGCTTGAACCATGGAACATGATGATTTGGGTCCAGGTCATTATTATTATTATTACATTTGTACCCATTAGGCCGAGTTTCCCAGAATACCAGCTCCACTGCAGCTGTGGTGAGGACATGGAATTAAGTTCAGAAAGCTTCTCCTTCCACTTCCCCCTTCTCTCTGTGTTACATACAGTAACCTTTTGCACACAAATAGAAATCCAGAGAGTGACTGACACTTTTAGGAACGAAAGGATATTTTTAAGAATCCCACCACCACCATCTGGACAGCTGGAGGCACCTGTGTCCTGCCCTCTTTTGTGTGGATCAGCATCCGTATAAGCTGCTTCAGGGCTGGTTTGCAGGGTCAGTGTTAGACAGGTATCAGGACACACATTTGCAAGGAGGCTGCCTTCAATTTGGGGCAGGCAGCCCCTTTTGCACCCCCCCCCCCCCCCCCAATGCAGGCCCTGCTGGGTTGACCCAGGTTTACCCCATTGCATGCTGGGGCGTTTTGTGATGGCCTGTTGACTGGACCTTTTTTGGCGATATGCATAGATTTTGCGAGGCTCTCAGTTGCTGATGTCAGGGTCTACGGAGAGGGAAGGATAAGTGGTCTTGCCCTTGGGTGAGATGGAAAAAATGAAGAAAGGATAGCAAGACCTTGGTGTGTTTCAGGAAGCATCACTACCTGTGTGTGTGTGTGTGGGGGGGGGGGGGGGGTCTGTGTGGTTTGCCCCCACCCTGTGCCATTTTGGGAGAAGGAGAGATCAGAAACAGCAGAGGGGCTGGGATTCTTATGCAAAGCATGTAGGCCTCTACCTGACTTGGCCCTTCCAGGCTTTCAGTGGCCCTGCGGAAGCCACTACAGGGCTAATTCAGTAAAACCTGGAGAGGCCTGAGGCATGGATTTTTTTAGACTGGAATGAAAGTCAGTAAGCAGTATGAGTACTGAAGTTTTAGCTCTGTGTTTGTGCAGAGGTTCTCAACCCAGTCCAGTCGGGGCACACCAAGCCAGTCTGGTTTTCAAGATATCCACAATGAATATGCATGGAATAAATTTGCATGCACTATCTCTATTGTATGCAGCTCTATCTTTTACATATGCATTGTGGGGGGGGGGGGGGGGTCCTGACTCTAGAGGACTGAGTTGAGAACCCTTGTGTCAAAGTGTTTGATTTGTACAATCTCTGTGCATGTGTACTTGTGAGAGTGAGGGGTTAATTGTGCATATGGGGGGGGGGGGGGAGATTGTGTGTGTGTGTGCACCTGGGTGGGGGGGGGGGGGTGAAATATGATCTAGTTATTTTCTGATGCCACAACCTGGTTTACCCTTCCTCTGCCATACATGGTGCATCTCTGGATTTATAGACTCCAGTCTCCCTATGGAAAAAAAAAAAAGGAAACTACAAATCCCAGCATGCAATAAAGAGAGTGACAACCCGGCCAGACCGCACCTGCGCCCAATGGCCCAGAGTCAATTTATCCCAGTCGCAGGAATCTCCGTCAACCGACAGCGCCCTGTTAGCTCCATACGTCTCAGCCAGTGCCGTAAAGCCGAACAAACCATCTCGCAATCAAGAAACGGAAATTAATCCCTGTCCTCTCTCAGCCACCACACAGAGAGAGGAATATTGAGGATTTAACTTTGATTTGTATATTTTTTTTTAATTCTGTCTGTGTTTATGTAGTGGGGTTTATTTTGGAGGACATGTTGAACAAAAATGAAAAAAAGAAAGGACATTTAAAAATCTAAATCCCTTCCCCCTCCCGATTAAGTCATGTGCAATGTTGGAAATTTATTTTTTGGGGGGAGAAGGGGGTGGAGGCTAATTTTCAAACAATCGTTGTGTATGTTGGAGATTATTAGGATAAGATGGGGGGAAAAGGATGGTAAACATAACCCAAATAATTTTCTATTTTTGTTTAAAGAATTTAACAAGGTCCCTGGGGGTCTGGGGACTCTAATCTCGATGGACCCACCCAATCTCTCATGGTAAGGGATTTAAAAAGTTATGAAACATATACCAGGGAGATTCTTTTCCTTCGGTTTGTGTTTATGTGCGTGTGTGCGTGTATATATACATACATATGATATGTTTAATTTTTTTTAATATGTTTATTAGCCTTGTGAAGATTTTATATATATTTTTTCCTCCTCTCCCTTCCACTATGGGCTGCCGAAGGAATTTAAAAAGCTAAAAAACAAACAAAAAACAAAGCGAACATCATTTCGCAGAAATGGATGGACAGAAAATTTTAAAACGTGAGAAAATGATAGCAAAATAATGCATTGAAAAAATATGTTCTGTGTCTGTATAGAAAATGGTGCTTTCATGTTTACTTAAAGGTCATCTGATTTTCATTCTGTAGTTTATGGATGGCAGTAAAGCTTGGGACCTCTGGGCTTGCCAGGGTCAGCCCTGAAAAGACCCAGTCAGGCCTTGGGTTGCATGGTCACCACCACTGTGTGCTGCTGGACATCAGAACTACAACTCCCAGCATGCAATAGGGAGGGAACAAAACCAGGTCTAGGTTGGTCTCTGCAGGCTGACCCAGGTGACATACTGCTCCCAGATGAGGCACATCTTACAGATTTGCTGTTTCTGTCCCCGTTTGTACTGGGGGAGGGGGAATCGGGGATGAGAAGTGCTTGGCAGGATTCATCTCAGAGTGTTCTCTCTGCTGGAGCCTGTGATGACTCTTTGTGTAGATGTCTGGTACAGGTGAGGAGGGGAGAATAGGGTCCCTTCCTCCCCCCCTTTTTGCTTGTGGGACCTGCATCTTAGGGGATGTGGCACTAGTTTAGGGGTGCAGTAGGAACAGGGTACAGCCTTTCTATCCCCCCCCCCCCTGCAATGACCTGTGGCTATTGCCAGCTATAATTTACGATAACAGCAATTGCTCTGGATTTTGTTTTAAATACTCAGCTCAATGGATTTGTATATTCTATGCATCATGGGACTGGACATTTTACAGTTTTGGGGTTTATCTGGATGAAAAAAAAAATCAAGAACTCCCTAGGATGCTGATCTGGTCCTGGGTCTGCCCTATCGCAAGTCCTTGAACGCAGTGGGTGCTCTTGCTTTGTCCGTCTGTATTCTAAGCCTGCCCTGTCAACACCGCCTTAGAGCACACCACCGGCCCCTCACTACAGTGCCTTGAAGTCGCATTATTTTGGGTAGGGGTAGGTCTCAGTCTGGAAAGGCTGGCGGAAACAGTTCCTATGAGTATAAGGCACTGTGATGTCACAATGGGTCTTCAGGACACAATGTAGCACCTGGTGCTGTCACAGCAGCTTTACTGATGATGACATCATAATATGATGATGATGATGATGATGTCACAACAGGAAACTGCTGGGTGTGGGTTTACATATTGCCACATACGCATCCACCCCATCGAATTCCAGTGCACGTATAGCTGCCTCCTGGCTACCTGCCTCTCTTCTGCCCTTCTCCACGGCTTTCCTAATCCACTTTCTTTTTTTGGAAGGGGGGGGCCGGTTCAGCTGTCAGTTCATTCTTTTTAATATATATGCATGCTTTCTTGCCTCCATGTGAAGACAGTGGCGTTTCTGTCCCCCCCCCCCCCCCCCCCCCCCCCCCCCCCCCCCCCACTGTCCGTGTAATGTCTGGTACAGTTTTGTCCATCTGAAGTTCTCACTGCTGCCTTTTCCCTTGAATGGTTTTTATGTGTATGTGAAACAAGAATAAACTTTAAAAAATACTGGGGAGAGGAGAGAATAGGAAAAGTGGGGCAGGGTAAGCAAACCTATTAACCTGTGGTCACCAAACCTAGTGAGATCCCTGGGTGCACCTTGGAAGGGTTATGAGTGGGGGGAACAATGGACCCCACCCCTGCGAGATGGAGCCCATTGAGAGTGGTGCTGGGGGAAGAAGAGTGTGGACCCCGGAGAAACTATTCTGTTTCCTTACCTTAAAATTGTATGTATAACGGTAGGGTCACCCCAGTCAACTGAACAAGCCACTGAAGTTGTGATCTTGCAGGAAGTCCCGCTTTAATGCTCTTAATCCTAGAGGAACTCCATAGGAAAGTCAGGACTGGGAGCAAAAGTCGGAGTGAGGTGGTCACTTAGGTCCTGAGACCGCTGTCCACCAGACAGGGTTTCAACCTGATGCCCAATCTGTACCTGTATATAATATGTAAACCGCTTTGATAGTAAACCGTAAAAATGTGGTTTATCAAATCCTACCTCCTTCCCCTTAACCTCTCTAGGGTCAGTCGTGTTTCCAGAGATCCCCCATGAATAGGTATAAGAAGATGCTGCGTGCGCTGCCTCGTCTGTATGATCTCCCGAAACTAGACTGGCTAGTGGATTAGTTGGGTAAGGGGCTGTGGTCTTACTGACCCTCCTGCGTTTTTAGAAATTTTGGTCTGTTGAAGTGACACCGCCCAGCCAAAGAGCTTACTTCTTCCAGAGTCACAGTCCAAGACAGATTGGGGACAGTTCTGTAATGGGAGCGAAAATAGTATTCCCATAACGGCACAGGGCACTCAGATTCTGTTCTAGAATAGAGCGTTCAGCGGCATTTCAGCGCCAACATGTAGGTGCCATGTAAAAGGCAGGTGTAATGAGCTAGTTTCACATGTGTGATCCATCCGGGTCCCGTCCATGCGCTCACCCTCTTGCCATTATATACTGAAAGCACTCAGCGTTACCTTGTAGAATTGTACTTAACTGCCATTTACCCCATTTTGATGCCAGAGTGATGTGCTGATCACACTATAGAGAATTAGAGAAATGGGTGTGTTAGACCGACTGGACACTTAGAAATTTGGGGATTATTTCTTGGAGTAACGTAATACATCTCTCTTTAGCCGGTCTGTCCTAGTCATAGGTGCCACTTTTTTCAATTTGTTTTGAATTTGACACCCCCCAATCATTTAAAAAAAATTGGACTCCACTCTTGGTTTTGTAATTCAACCTCCCCCATCCCAGTGCATCACTTGCGCTATAGCGCCACCTTGCTGTGAAGCTTAACCCTGCTCCATTAACTGTATGGGCCACTGGCGATGGGTTATGACCTCACACCGACTGGAGACCCCGCTTTTCAGAGCCACAGAGTCAGACGTGTAATTTTAAGGGTTCAAAACCAGAAACCGGATCAGCATCTCTGGGGTTCCCTTCTCATGAGACTTTATTTTCCCGAGGACTGTAAGACTAGGGCCCTGCATACTTACAAATGTTACATCTTTGGACTGGGGTGAGGGGGAGATGGCCACCCCTTATGCTGCAGGTGTGATGGCTCCGCTCTTTCTTCCAAACCCATACAGTGCCCCTTTACACTCCCTCTCCTTCCCACCCAAGTGCACCCTTCCCCCACTCCCATCTCTTGGTCAATACCGTAATGTGCATGTGTTAATGACATTTTTTTCCATGATTAAACTCCATTGAGCAGCACCTACATAAAGTGAATAAACGTTTTCCTGACTATACTCAGTTGTCTGTCTGTCTGTCTGTCTTATTCAGCGTCCTCTTACCTGTGCATACACAACACACACATGCACAACCACAACCCATCTGTACATAAACACACCGCCTGCATTCAGCAGACATTCTCTCTCTCTCTCTCTCTCTCACACACACACCTCTCTCTCACACTCTCTCTCTCTCTCTCCTGAGGTTACGAATATGAACAACCACCAATACAGATATACAGTCTCCATTGCAAGCATCCCACTGATTTTCATACAGCATGAACACAGCACAGACAGCTGAAGAGCAGATCTCCAGAGCTCCATGCAAGTGTTTCGCTGATACTCATACAGCACAGATAGCTGAAGAGTGAATCTTCAGAGCCCTAAGAAACTGTCCCACTGCTACACACACACACAGTTTGAATACAGCACAGACAGCTGAACAGCAGATCTGCAGAGCTCCATGGAAGCGTCTCACTGATATTCATACAGCAAAAATATAGCACAGGTAGCTGGACAGCACATCTTCATCAGAGCCTCATGCAAACATCACACACCTAGAAGCTGTAGGTATGCAATACACAAGAATAACAAATGAAATGGTAAATGTAGAGAATGACTAGAACATAGGCAGCTGAAGATGGATTGCAGGGCAGGAATGAGGTGCATTGGCAGAGCTGTGTGCGCGTGAGGGTCTCGGTACTGGAATAGCAGGAGGTGCTGCAGAGCAGGAATGAGGTGCATTGGCAGAACTGTGTGTGTGTGTGAAGGTCTCAGTACTGGAATAACAGGAGGTGCTGTCAGGGCTGGTCTTAGTAATTTCGAGGTCCTGTGCAGACCAGTTCAGTGGAGCCCCCTGCCTAGCCGCACCCCTGCCCCACCTAGCCCCTCCCTCACCTAGTCCCGCTTCCTGCTAAGATTAAAAAAAAAAATTTTCATGAAATTTCAAATAAAGACAAATCGAGCAAAATGTACAGAAAAACTGTTTCAAATAAGCACAATGCTATAATAGGAAACCTAGTAATACGCAATGAAAGCAACCAGAAATTATTCAGTTCAAGTCCACTACAATTAGGAGCTCCAATTCTCACAACTTGGAGGAGAATAAAGGAAAACTATTTATTAACAGATCCAGATATGAATGTGGGCAGAGTTCTTTCAAATTCCCCCATTACTGTAACCCATCAATCCAGAGAGGCAACACTGGAGATGCCCTAGTAGCCGAGAGATGAGTGCGTAGCTTCCCCAAAAGAATCAGGTGTGTGGAGCAGGGGGTGGGGGGGGCCCAAGGCAAGATGTTGCCTGAGGCAGGGCTGAGATGTCATGCCCCCCCTGGACCAAGTTCTGGCATCTCCCCCCTTTTCTTTCTCCCCCCAGTTTACCTTCTTTCTTCATGTTCCAAAAGCCACCTGCAGCAGGGATTCCCATACACTGCCCTGCCTCTACTGCGGCCCGCCTCTGAGGAAACAGGAAGTTACATCAGAGAAGCGGCTACAGTCAAGAGAAGAGGCAGGTGTCAGCGGCAGGGCAGCATATGGGAATCTCGCCTGCTGCCGCTGGCTTTTGGAACATGACTTTAAACTCAGGGAACAGGGTGGAGGAAGGAAGGGGAAGATGCTGTTCCCGAAAGATTGCTGCCTGAGGCCCCATCCTCGGGTGGCCCAACGGTCAGGCTGCCCCTGGTGTGGGGGATAAACATATTGGGAGTATGTGAATGTGTGCTTCGGGGGGGGGGGGGGATATGTATCTGGGAGGAGGCTTGGGGTGGGAGAGATGGATATATAGGGGCTGTGCAGGAGGGGGGGGGGTGTAGGCTTCCCTCATATGTCCTGCATTCACTCTGTTCCTCCCACCTTCATGAAGTCTTTGCCACTCTTCCTCCTGCTCTCCCCACCCTTTTCTGCCCCACCTCTCTTCCTATCTCTTCCCTGTCTCCATCCTTTAATTTCTTGTACTCTCAGCATGCAAGTTTCTCTTGCCCACTCCTTGCTCCTTTCCATTCCCTTTGTCAATCCCCTTCCTGCCTGCCATTCACCCAGCTCATTCTCTTTCCCCTGCCTTTCTCTACTTTCTCTGCTACTCCCTCTCACTCACTCCCTTCCTCTCTTCCTACCTTCCCTGTCCCCAAGCACTCCATCTATTCTCTCTATCCTTGAGCTTCCCCTTTCTCTTCCCTTTGAATAATTTATTTACTGGTACAAAAAAAAAAAAAAAACAACCTCTAAAAATAACATCAATTTAATCAACCTCACAAACCACAAACCAAACATGGCCATGTTTTAGCATTCTGCTTTCATTGAGACCCCCTTCCATCCAACATCTGCTCCCGCCTCCTCTCTGATCCTGCCCATCCAGTGTCTGCCCCTCTCTCTCTCTGCCCCCTTTCATCCAGCATCTGCCTCTCTCTGACCCCTTTCATCCAGTGTGCTCCCTCCCTCTCTCTGACCCCTTCCATCCAGTGTCTGCCCCCTTCTGTCCCCTTTCAGCCAGCATCTGCCTCTCTCTCTGCCCCCTTTCATCCAGTGTGCTCCCTCCCTCTCTCTGACCCAGTGTCTGCCCCCTTCCGTCTCCTTTCAGCTAGCATCTGCCCCCCTCTCTCTCTCTCTGCCCCCTTTCAGCCAACATCTGCCCCCTCTCTCTGCTCTCCTTCATCCAGCATCTGCCCTCTCTTTCACTGACCCCTTCTATCCAGCTTCTGTCTTCTCTCTCTGCCCCCTTTCATCCAGCATCTGTCCCCTCTCTCTCTACCCCCTTTCATCCAGCAGCTGCTCCTCTCTCTCTCTCTCTCTCTCTCTCTCTCTCTCTCTCTCTCTGACCCCTTCCATCCAGCATCTGCCCCTTCTGCCTCTATGGCCCCTTCCATCCAGCTCTGCCCCCTCTCTCTTCCAGCCCCCTTCCATCCAGCATTTGCCCCCTCTCTTTCCCCCTCTTCCTTCCAGCATCTGCCCCACTCTCTTCTCTCTTCCAGCATCTGCACCTTCTCAAGTCAGTGCCCACCATCCATCCACCGTCTGCCTGTTCTCCTTTCCCTTCTTCCATCCAGTGTCTGCCTCAAACCTTATTCCAGAAAAGAATAGAATAGGGTTATAGAATGAGATTAGGATGTGGAGCCTGGGCCAGGCACAGAAATGTAGAAACCACAGACTGCACCAGGACTGAAACTGGGCAGACTGGGTAGGCACCACGGTCCTTATCTGCCATCAGATTTGAAGGGTGGCACCGAGGTCTGTCCTGCACTGGCTCTGTCTGAATGCAAGAACTTCAAGTTGGGAATCTGGAAAGAAACCTCTAGCCGAGTCCTGAATTCTCCCTTTGGACTGTAGAGTTAGACTGCCCTTGTTAAAGGCTCATAGATCGCCTGATGGGAGACTATTCCTCTGCTTCTGAAGGCTGGAGGGGGGGGGGGGGGGGGGAGAATCCACTGTACACAGACAGACACACAGACAAAAGTGTGCCTGACAGACAATTTGCTTGATGTTTTTATAGAGAATTTCCATTTAGCAGGATGCTTGTTTAATGTTTAAGAAAACTTGTTATACTGCCTAACTAAACAAGTGTAGGTTTTCATTAAAAAAACACAATGATATGGAGAAAAGAATATCGTCATCTGATAGGAAAGCAACAGCCAAACCAAGTTCATGCAAACAATAAAACTAAATACAACTAAAACCAGAATCATCACAACCAAACGCCTGAGTTAAAAAAAAATAAAAAAAAAGAGTCTTAAGTAAAATTTTACATTTTTGATTTAACTCCCCACTAGGGTTGTCAACTAGATCCGGATTCACCTGACCAGGTTGATCCAGTCCTGGGC